>NW_012026896.1:1280166-1404912 GCF_000956235.1 Wasmannia auropunctata | reverse complement strand
TCTCTCTCTCTCTCTCTCTCTCTCTCTCTCTCTCTCTCTCTCTCTCTGTTTCTCTCCCCTTTCTCTCTATTCCTTTCTATCATTTGTCCGAAGCCAACGAGACGAGTAAACCACATCTCCGTCTCTTTGAATGTTCGTCGCTCGATTGTAAGAAAGAGAAACAGAGAGAAAAAAAGAGATTATTGGTTCTATATAAAATATATTACATAGACAATATTTAACTTTAAGATAGATTTAACTTAACTATATAGACAATATTTAACTCTCGTTTTAAAAAGCATGCTTCATCTTTCTTTTCCCGGTTGTCTCCACGATTTACTTTAATCAAGTCTCTTTTCTAGAACATCTCCTAACAAGAAAGATTTTCTTTCCGGCACTGACAAAACGATTGTCCACTTTGAAATAGTTAGGCATTCTTTTAACTGCTGCCACACCTTTTCAATTTTAAATACTCTTTACTAGGTATAATTGTGATGCCATTAGCAAATCATTCCTTCTGATCTCTTTTGTAAAAATCATTTATCAAAATGTAACTAAAGTTTAGTTAAAGGAGAAAATATATAGCTTTACTTTTAATGTGCGATGCCTTGTTTAAGCTGTCAAGTTTTAGCGGTGTCAATCTGTCAGTCTCAAATTTCAGATTTATCATCTCGTTCTATCGAAATATTAAGAAAAAGTATATGTTTTATAAGGAATACATCAAGAAGAGGCAGATATATCCATATAATTTCACGTATGCAAAATTCATCAAACTCAGCTGAGAAGTGAAACGACGACCTGTCTTATTTTTGAATGCCTACCATTATCTCTACCTCTGTACATATACCTTCTCCCTCGCGCTTACAGTTCCTTATCCATGAATCTCGTGCATCCCCCAACCTGGGGATTTTTCGTCGGAAATCAGGCTTTTACCGTGATCAAAATTTGCGAAAGACTTATCTCGGAGATTTACGGCTGTGCCAATCTCTCGGCGATGTAACGAGCATAAAACACGACCGTGCTCATTAGTTTTGATGCCGGCGCTGCCGGGGTAACCTGCCAAGCCAAGTCGTCCTGCCTTCGTCCTTCGTTTCCCCGGGCGCGCGTTCTCGCCTCGCTCGGTATATACCTCTTCGTTCTGCTCTGTCTCCATCAGCGACGACACGCCGAAGTGCTTTATTTCCCGTGGGCCGTCCACAGGGCGAATGGAAGCCCCGGCCGAGCCTGACAGGAAAGGCAACACACAACACATCCCGCTATTGTTTCCACGGTGTATGTACGTGTGCGGGCGCAAAGTGACGGAGCACGTGCGATTCAAGATATCGATTCCGCGTTACGTGTCAGCGCAGCGCCAGGGGAAACAATCAATTACGTGATTATCGATCCCGATTGAATTATTCGAGAAATCTCCTAACCGGTTATTGCGCTCTGTGGATTTGTCGCGGGAGACGCGGGATTCCCTTCGGTGTTTTTACCTATCACAGAGGAATAAAAGACGGGGGTGAAAAGACGGTTTTCTCTCAATATACCCGAAAGGGAGATGTAAAACAACTCGAATCAATTTGATTGTAATTTAATATTTGATTACAAATTTAATATTGAGCCGGCGCTGAATAAAGATTTGCGGAAATGAAAATCGCGTTTATTTTAATTATTATTACAGGTCACGTGCGCAAAATTGTGTAAACGACATTTCCATATTTATTTAAAAACGAATATATTATTAATAATCGAACATTATCGTCAATTAGCGTATTATCGATTAATGGACAAAATCAATTTGGATATTTTTATAAACTTATTTAATGGTTATACGGCACTTCTATACTTATTTGTTTTAATTATTATTGTTGAAAGAACTCGGATATCGGCAGCAATGGAACAGAGCGATGCTCCGCGAAATTCCCGTCAGGTCACGTTTTCCGTAAAATACGGAATTTCACGCTCGCTTGGAAAAGCGGATGGAAATAAAACGCGCAATCGATGAGGAAAGGAACCAATGACCCTATAACGTGCCGCTCATAGTCAGCCGTATCCGAAAAATATCGTGCCACTCGTATTAAAACGCTGCGGTAACGTACGGAGGAAAAACTCTGAAATGTATCTGAAAACGAATATAGAACGCAAGCAAAATAACTTGAAACATTTTCGAACGACGAGCGAAAATTGAGCGCCAAGTGATTATGAAATCGTTAAAAATCGCGGACTACCCGTATCGTAAAATCGACACGATAAGCGATAATTCACGATCAGACTCGGCTCTAATTTCTAGATAAATATATCCATTTTGCGAGCTCTCCTGATTCTTAATTTGCGCAGATGGACAAAGAGAAAGGTATTAGAGTCGCACTCCGTTTATAATGCATCAGCGTGCCATTACATTAGTCAGCGCGCGAGTCGATTGATAGACCATCGGATTATAGACACGCGGAACATATGTTACGGTAAATGCGTAATGTGATGAATAGATCCGTAATGAATACTGATCGATATAGATGTTTTCGTTTAATGGGAGATCTCGTCCGTGTGTTAAGGCTTTTAGCTTGTTTCGCTTACATTAAACTGATTCGCTTTATATCCCGAATAATTCTGCGTATAACGTAACGCACTAAATGTTCACTTTGGCATTTAATCTCTCACGTGTTTCGCCTCTGCAATTAATGCCCCATTATTTATTTGAGCAATTTTAATCTTTGACAAAAAAAAAATTAAAAAATTAAAAAAATCTAAATGGACAAAAAAACATTATAAAATATTCATTCTGATGGCCAGTTACTCGCGGCTCCTCTTGTCTCCCATTTAATTTTATTTTTAGTAGAGATTCAAATTTGATAGTCGCTTGAAAGCCATTATCGATGGTCGAATCAAATACACTAATAGGTTTCGCCAAGGTACCTGACCGTGCATCAGTCATCCATCTCGGCTCACCCGTGAGCAGGCGAATCAGTTGCGGCGCAATCTGTAAACACTGCAGTAATCCACCTTAAGATCCCTGAAACGTTCGCGCTGAAAACCCGACGATCGAGGGATAAACTTAGATGATAAGCGAATCGTATCCGGCGGTCGGATACGGAAATAGTACAAGTACGTACGTATTCTCACGCTCGAAAGCGGATGAGAAAGAGAAAAGGACCGGGGAAGGAGAATGGCA
The DNA here is from genome assembly GCF_000956235.1 of Wasmannia auropunctata. Taxonomy (NCBI): domain Eukaryota; kingdom Metazoa; phylum Arthropoda; class Insecta; order Hymenoptera; family Formicidae; genus Wasmannia; species Wasmannia auropunctata. The sequence goes on along the minus strand of NW_012026896.1, from coordinate 1,401,782 downwards.
AGGACATGAGGGACGGAGAGTCATGAATATCGGTTTCCAATATAACGCTCAGGATATATTCGCACACGCTAATTCCACGTATCTTCGATATTCTCCTCTTTCACTCTCTCCTCCCCCTTTATAGGAAGATAGGAAATTCCATTGCGCTTGTGTACACATTAGGGGTGTCGTGTAGGTACGCTTTAACATTTCTAGGAAAGCAGTGTCGCCGAACGGCAGGCATGACGTGACTGTTCATAGTGAATAAACGGATAATCAAATAATTACAGCCAGCGTTTAAATGTATCGCACGTTAAGATTAAGATTCGAAGGCGCTTAGTATAATCGAGTAAAGGAAGAACAAGAGAACGCCCGACGATAATCGAAACACAACGTCGCGATGTTACAGCGACACTGCATCCCGCTCAAATCCGTGTACGGTCTGTACAATTCTGCGGGATCGGGATGATAGGATAGCATGCAAACCAGCAAATGGTATCCGGATTATCGTCCGCCGTTCCGTCTTTGTTCTTCCTCGCCGGCTCTGCGGCGATTCGCGTTGCTTCCCAGAAAAGCAGCGATGCCTTATTAATGATCTTTTATCTGTCGTACTTTATTGAGAGCTTACCTCAATTCAGCCTACTGTTGATGTACCAATTTAGTATTTTTTTTTGTCTAAAATTGTCGAACAATAAATATTTATATAAATATATATATATATATATATATATAGAGAGAGAGAGAGAGAGAGAGAGAGAGAGAGAGAGAGATATGTGGGTCACCGTATTTTTTGATCGTGTTAGAAATGTTTTAAATCGACGGAACTGGTCGGCTGACCGATGTTGTTTCAGTTTCATATAAGATCAAGTTAAAAACATCGAGTTAAAAACATCAACAGCAGATGCAATCAAGGAAGTTCTCAGGAAAACACGTCTAACGGAACATCATCAATAAAATGTTGTTTGCGTTGGCGTTTACTTTTTTACTTTGTCGACCTGTTTAATATGTTTTACAGAAAAAAACCGTAGAATGGATTAAAAAAAGATAAAGATGTTTTACGCAATCTTCATTAGAAATTGCGTAATTTCTAATCTATCCAGTGATTTTATTAGTTATTTAAGGTGATATTGCATAACTGTCCAATGAAATAAAATATATATACGACACAGAGAAATTTTTATTATTCATAATATTCTCATTATAAAAAATAATATAATAAATATTATGTAGCATGCTATTTAAATTTACCTCTATGAACCTGGCACCCTCATTACTAAAAAAAAATTCAACTATGTTGCTAACTTATTGCTCTAGTCGTGAATTTATTGCTCCTACCCATTTCACAAAAAACTTAATATCAAGTCACGGTGCTAACTTTACGTTACGCTAACACCCCTATTCCCGAAAAACACGTACTGTAAAGAAAAAAATGGATTAAAGTTTTTTGCTACTTTTTGCTCTAAAATACTGCAAAGAAGTATTGAAAATTTTGAATAATTGTATCTTACTCTTGTATGTAACATTATTTTAGTAATTAAATATGAGAATACAAAAATGATATATATATATATATATATATATATACATCTTGTTATTTGTGCAAAAAAATCTTTAAACACATTGCTTTATTAAAGAAACATTGAGAGACGAGAAAGTGATTATCGATAGAACATTTTAATATCCCCTACTTTAATAAAATTACTTATCTTAGAGTAATCAAGATAATACTGTGCAAGTATGAGAGTTTACACAGTAATCTGTAAAAAGGTCGAATCACTTTAACTTGCTAAGTCGGCCATGGCGTACATGAAACCGTCATGATGACTCCGCAAGACCTCTTGCATAAAAAGCGAAATGGTTGAAGCGAACTTTTTATGTAGCTCGTCTTAAATTTATGCGGATTCCTCTACGCTGTAACTTTAATTCTAGACATACCTATAAAAATTTTGAATATATTATAATATCGTGGCAAATACGCCTGTGCTCGTCAGAGAAATTAGACTGCCGCATAATAAAATAAAATAAAATAAATCAAAACTGTTTTTTCATTAGTCAAAAATTAGACTTGGTACTTTCAATTAATATCAAGATACAAATCAATTAATAAATTACATGAGATACAATTCCACAATTAAATGTTGTAAATGTTGTATAAATAAAATTTGCGTGTGTATGCATGTATATATTTTTTTTACAATAAAATCTTAAAGAGGGAATTTATATTACTCTAGTGAATAAAATAATATAAATTCCCATATGCAATTTATTCTTTGAAAAGATAAATGTGAAATGGACATAAAATTTAAATAAGCTCGTATAATCTATTTTGCTAATACTGTTAATTTCTCATTGTCGTATTTGCCTTTCTCGCGTTAAGATAAAATCACACGGCGACATTTCTCGATTGTAATTTTCATTTTACCCTTGTGTCGCAATCATGCCTAATTGCATCGCGCGCGTCCGGTTTATTCGACGAGGGAGATGTTTCTCTTGGTCCCCCCCCCCCTCTCTCCATTCTCCTGTAACAAGTCAGAGCCGACGAAGTAATTAGTTAAAGATGGTAATTCGATGGAGAATATTCAGTTCGCTGGATTGTTTGGACAATTATCGGCTGATTGTAATGAATTGCGTCTGAGGCGATATACAGGCGAGTTCCCATGTACGACGAGCGGCAAAGCGGAGTTGAAATATCAGTCACATTAACCTAATTTCCCAATTAACCCAATAGCGCTAAGCAAACGATAATCAGCAATGTCAGTATCCGTTGTGAATTTTCATGATATCAATATGAATCGCGAAATCAAGTTACAGGCATAGTAACACTGATCGTTAATGCAACACGCTGAAATTGCTGTTAATTAAATAAAATCTTTCAGTACGATAATTATAATTGTCAGCCGATATTTTGTTAATCTACGAGTACCGATAAACATTTAAAAACGACGATTTTCCAATTTTCCACAGTTTCCTAATTTTCGATAATCTCAATATATATAATCTCAATATATCTCAATATACTCAATACATTAAAATCTTGTATATAAATATCTCAATGTTAAAATCTTATATATTAACATTTTTTTTCTTTTTATACGCGGAAAGAACAATTTTGCTGAATCCAGATCTGAAAATAATTTTTGTTCAATAATCAAAATTATTTCATGCGAAAGTCAAAATGATTGCTAGAATATCAAAAGGTTTTATAGCAATACTTATCAGTTTTAACATTCCAATAAATTATTTTGATTCAATAAAAAATTATTTTCAGATCTGTTTTTAGCAAAATTTTTAGGTCTTTCAACAAGATCATTCTTTCCGTGTATATTCTGCTTAAAATAGATAAGGAATTTCTGTTAAATTTTGTCTATTAAAAATTTTAAATTGTAGTTCTCTCTCAATTTTAAGATATTTTTATATTAAAATTAATCGAAATATATATAAATATTAGTAGGGATATATAGGTATTAGTTTGGTTAGGTGGCGTAGATGAGAGCGTGTGCGACGAGAGCGAGTGCGTATATATAGATATTAGTAATAACGCTCTACGATACGATCTAACATATAATTCTTCTGTAATACAATGATACGACCCATGTCTTTTCTCTTTGTGTTATTCACGAATTCAATAAACTCCGTCATGCATGATTGATTGCCTGTTCCCTGACTAAACGATATTTAAGCTAATACCCCCTGCTTAGAACGCGAATAATAATTCCGACCGGGGGTCGCGCTCTCTCATAGTCGGAACTAATTTCCCACGAGATTGTATACCGGTAACGGATTAGCTCGCGCAAACTCCATTAAGATGACACCGATCGGATACACAGTCCGCACACCGCTATAATTTTCGCGTTAATGATGACTACATTAACGGATTACGCGCCTGTACAGTAGGACTCGACCGGTCGAGACTATGTAACTCCGTGTGTACGATGCATGTTTACGTGTGATCAATTCTACGCGATGTGACACATTCCTGACACATATCGTGTACATTGAAAATGTACATGCTGCACATGATACTAAACGTATGGCCCACTTGAAACGCAAAGAAGAAAGTGAAATCTCCCGGGATTTGCACGAAACACTTCCACCTACATTTCCCGTTTCTCTTTTCACACTACAGTTTTTTAAATTATTATTTTATTTCACGCATTGTTTCTCCCTCAATTTTGTATATTTAATTTGCATAGCGCGCTACGTTACTTAAAATTGTTTTATTTTATTTGCAGTAAATCCTTTTGTTCTACGCAATAACATTATATAATATTAACAATTTTTTTTTAATTTTGCACATTATTACGAATTAAAATATTCCCAACTTTTGGATAAACATTTATATAAATGTTTCAGTTTTTCACGTGTACATTTACACGTTCATATATACATTTAATTAATACTCATAATATAAAATATTTTTAAATAAAAATAATCATATTTTTTTTAAAGAACTCTAAAATTATGCAGAAATGTAATTTTTGGTTATTCTTTTCAATTTAGTATTACATTATAACAAATGTGTTCTAATTTAAGCTTTGTGCACAATAATACAGAGAAAAACACAAAGTTTTCTGTCCAAACACAATAATAAAGATAATGGCACAAATTATTCGAATTTGTACGCAAAACTAATTTAACTAAACTAAGTCAATAGTCATTAATTCCACGGGATCCTTTTCTACTGCCACTTTTTCTATTCATTTGAATAGCTAATCATTAGTGTCCGTTAGATTTTGTCGAGAAAAAGCCATCGACGTTCGATTTCTTTTTCTCCATCGTGGAGAAAACTTCCATTCGGTAAACTTTCGCCCTTGTATATCTGCGTTCTTAAGAAATTTCAAGAGTGGCTTGTCTCAAATCAATTCACGATTTCCAGACGCTAACTTTTAGCGGAACACGGAGGTATCTGCAGGATAAAGCCGAACGATAAGACGGTTGAAGGAAGTAAGGAGGTTGAGAACGGAATGCGCGTCGGAGAGGAGCGATACACACAGCGCCGCGGCTCTCCTCTCAAATCGAAGTTAAGATATGCAAAAGGGAAGTTTTTGAAGATGTGCATACGGAAGCAGTCGATAAATAACGCGGTAAAGGGGGGCGAATCTGCCAACAAGCCAGCACTCGCTAAAAGTCCAAACGACGGGGGAAAAGTTTCGACATCCTGAGCGATGAAGATTTTTTTATTTGTATTTCTACGACATAGAGAAACTTCCACATTGAAAGAAATATTAAATGAGATGCGAAAGCCTCGTTCAAAATTTAAGCACAAATATTCTTATATTATTTACAAATAATGTGCTTTCACTCCTTGTAATTAAATGAGACGATTTTTCGAACTGTTTTCTAATATATTTTTGTTCAAGTGGTTATCTTAGAAATGATCCATCCCAATCAGCAGACAATGTTTTTTAAATGTTTTTTAAACATTTATTTAGCATTATAATATTAAATAAATATTTTAAAAATTTAATATTTAAAAAACATTGTCTGCTGCTTGGGATAATTATAATCTATAAAATAAATTCAATAAAAAATAAAAGTTATATGTCATTTTATTCAAAAAATATAAAAAAGATTGTTGTTGAAGTGATTAATAATAAGCGCTACGTGTAACGTCATCCCCATAAAAATGAGCTCTTTTTCAAGAAGATATAAACGTGTAATAATTTCTCCTTACAAACTGTATTTTAAAAAGGACGGAGCGTATTTTAATCTCTTAAAGTTCCGCAGACGATCTTGCATAGCTGATTACCTTAGAGCATTGTGTTCAAGAATTTTGTTCATTAGTGATTGTGAAAGAGGGTATTATATCGAGTCGATTTGTTTCCCAACAAAAAGGACTTTCATGAGAACTCCAGTTAGCATTATTACAGTGAAAAAAAAGAATAATAATTACATTTTGGTATTTCTTAAAATGTCTTTGACAAAATGTAATTTTAATTTTAATTACACTTTAACATTTTTAATTGTAAAATATAGCTTTAATTATAGCACATTTCCACGTATTGAATGTAATTACACGCACAATGGCATTTTTCTTGAAAAAATGTAAATTATTATATAAACATGAGAAATACCTTGAATATTATTTGTGCAGCATTATTACTACACCATTTTGTACTTCAAAATAAACTGGTTAATTTAAAAGTCAAGTTTTTTTAAACATAAATTCTAATATGATGCAGAATTATATAAATTTCATTTTTTGTCAGAATAAAATTATGTTAATTTCAAGATGACGTAGATATAAAATGATATATTAAAATATTTATACGTTTTATAATAACAATAATATTTCTAAAATCTTTTCGTAAGCTAAATCATTTTCTTCTCTGTATAAACTTTTTATCCCGTTTCTAAAATATCGATTGTAAAAGTTATGTAGCTCTCTTTTCCCACGTGCATGTATGTGTATAATCGTTTTTTTATATGTATAATATGATATAGCGAAAGTGATGATAAATGATACATATATAGCTACCAAAAAGAAAAGTTTGACAACTCCTAAATTCCAAAAGTTTGAAACTGTACGTGGATATCATTATCTTTCGTTAAATAACGATTGTTGTACTAAAACGTTTCTTTAAACGGTTTCTTTATTCTTCCAGAAAGAAGTGATTGTCCTTTTTCTAATATCTTTAAAACATATTAATAATAGGTTTTATTAATAATATGAAAAAAACTACGAAGAATACGACCGATCTTTAAGTGCGAAATCAAATAAAGAGATAGCAAACATAATTTACTACATCGTTTAGCAATATTATTTTCAATCAAAGCATAATTAATTATTGTGCATTGCTGTTGAATAATAAATGCCTTATAAAACTCAGTATAGCGTACTTGATACTCGTTTCTTATGTTTATTTATCGATTTCATCCCCATGGATAACAATCTTCTCATTGTTCAAATCACGATTCTGATTTTCTATGGCAATACTGTCCGATCATCGATTGATACAGATACAGACCTCACGATTATCAGCTGCAGGTCACCAGAGCTTCGTCTAACTCTACAATCGATGATGCAATCATCGTTGTAACCTGTTGTCGTTATTTCTTTTTTTATCAAACGAGCTTGTGCCGCAGTTACCGTTTAACGTTAGATGTCGAAGCCGTCGTGAATCGGCAACGACGAGTTCTTCCCCGTGTTCCTCACGCGGAAATGGCGGTCGCGAGGTCGCCGGGCTAAATCCGTCGTCGAAACGGCACAGCGGCCATCGGCCACGTATCGCCCACATGCTGATATTTGGCCTTATCAACGTTGAACCATAATTAGCACGCAGCTGCACGCGGAACGCCGTGGCGGACCCGCGCGACAATGCATCTACTAATGCACGGCGATTCAGTTGGATCGGAACGTGCGATATATATCGCGCTCTTTACGTCGTTACGTAAAAGCGAAGGACGGCGCCGGGCTAAAAATAGGCGCAGAGTCGCGCTATCTCGCGCCGTTTCTACTCGCCGTCCCCGTCCCCGTCCCTGTCTCCGTCCCCATCATCACCGTCCCCGCCGCCGTCCCGTCCCGTCCCGTCTGTCCCGACCACGTCCCCGTCACCAGTCTATTCATCCATCCAACCATCCATCCTTCTCGCACCCACCGCTGCCCACCGCCATTGCGAGCCGAAAAAGAAAGCCGCCGCGGGGACAACGGTGCGTATGTACATTGCATTCCATCGAGTTTTCCTCTCAAGGTCAGATAGCCCACCGTTCGAATTCAATACGAACCGCCTCGTCTTTAATGCCTTCTCGGGTACCGGGGCTCTCGCATACCTGGCAGCGGTTCTCATCGCTCGCGAGGCTAGAACCGTTCCGTGCGCGTGCACTCGCGTACGAATTTCTCTAACCGTCTATGACGGTTCGACCGACTCCATTTTCCGAACGGGATGCAACTCATGCAACGGAATTATTTCAGGAGCAAACGGAGCCGATTTCGAGACCGAGTAACGCTCCAACTTCAATTCGTCAACGATGACGACTAATGTAATAGTTCTACAAACTTTTGCAAATATATCGTAACAAATTAAGCTCTGCAGACGATTAACATCCTATATACGAGTTCTTAAACAATCCTTGATTTCTTCGATTACAGTGTATCGTTAATTCGATTTCGAATCGACGCTGGTCTTCCTTAATTCGTCGCGTAGAAAGGCGGGATCGGAACGCGACGAGGGAAATCAATAACGGCTAATGCAATCGAAGCGACGACGACGGTCGGCGTCCGTCTCGTCGGCTGGCAGCCGGCTGGAATTTCCTATCGGACGTCTGCGTGTTCCAGAACGTTCTACGAGCATCCGTCGATCGCGCCGGGATAATACAATACGCCTGCTGAATGATCACGCGCTACCCCTCCGGATAGATTATCAAGATAGGCGATCGGATCGTCGAATTGACGCGCGGTTGGAATTCGAAATTTCCAAGGGGGATTGCCAACCGCTGTCTAGCGGACGCGGTGAAAAAGACGGTCTCAGAGACAGCCTTTATATCGGTAAAGGCAGACGGCTAGGGCGCAGCCATACGCGCGTATATACACGGACCGGGGCCAGAAAGTGTGTGTAGAGATCGCAGTTACCGCGGGGTCTTGGGGTAGGGCAGTGGAAATTTCCACTGGTGTGCCCGCTGGGACGGTCAATACTCTCTCTCTCCGTGCTGTAACGCGCGCCGCAACGACGACGGTCGTCCCGGATTACAGGGTGTTTCAGACGCGGACGGCACGCGCCGCGCACCGTTACGGCTTCCCGCCTGTTCCGGCGGGAATCCCTGCTCCCTATAGGCTAGGCGAGAGAAGTCCGGTGGATTTTTCGATCAACCTGATTTCGAGACCGGGTGAACGAAACCGCGAAGCCACTGACGGACGGCGCGCACTCGACCGTAACGAGATTAACTCGCGAAACCTTAATTCTTCGCTCGGGGCTAGACTGTATAGAGTCGTATTCTTTAAGACACCTATGGAGTTTCGTTTCTTCGATCGATCGAAGAGACGTTTATACGACACGTCATAAGTCGTACAGACGATTGCTTTAATGTCTTCGCCTTGAAATCAAAGCTCTTAATGCGCGATATATTTCATATCTCTCTAAATTATATTTTATATTTAAAAAAATCACTGTAGATGCATTTTCGTAACCAATATAAAATCTATTCCCATTATCAATTATTGTTTACTGTTTTCCAATACTTGCCGATGTAAATGTAATATAGGTATAATAATCATTATATCGTTTCGGAAATAACTGCTTTAGAAATGTGCACACATTTACTACAAAATCTTTCCTGGAATCCGCGCCCAAAATGATGATTCATCACAGACTCGTATCACATCCGATATTTCCAGTGTCGAGTGTAATATTTGCCTCTTGGTCGTCGTTTTTCAACGTGGTTTAATGAACATATATGATGACTTTGAATTAACATAGGAGTGTACTTAATGATCTTTTAAAATCGTTCATGCGATAAATTGTATTTGAATGGCTAGAGTTCCCGATTTTTATTGCAAATAAAATGCATCAAGATCTATCAATTTGTCAACCAATTAAATATATACATATATACAAGAAACACGTGAGAACAACATTAATCAGTTTAAAAGTCCGCCTACTCCACTGAATACACGCAGACGAGATTGCAAGCAAGGGCCACCGGTGCAAGTGTTGCACAAGCCTAGTGACAATCTTGGCTCTACTCGGATATCGAATCCGATCCCAGCACCATCTCGGCGCCACCGCCAGGAATCGGTCCCTGGTCGAGATCGGTAAATTTGACGAGTCCACCCGCGGGATGGGTTTTTCACACCGGGAGAGATGAGAGAGAGACAGGGAGAGTATACGAGGCGTGACCGACGAGCGTGTTATTTCGGTGTGACGCAACGTTACCGTAGACGGCGAGATCGGCGGTGTATTTTTTGGCAGCCGATACGCTTAAACCGTCGATCGATGTGCCAAATGCTCGCTTTATCGTCCCACCCCACGTGCATCCGCGTAGATCGGGCCAGGAAACGTGGAAATAGCACGCCGAGCTCTTTAGCCTTTCGGTCTAGGCACGGCCGAAGGCTGCCTAGAGTAATTCCCAGACGAATTTTCCTTCCCTGTAACGATTTCCGGCGAGAGAGGCCTGCCAAGTCCAACGCGTCTCGATTAGGCCTGATTCTGGAAGAAGAGCAATGAGAATATGTACGAGCGACAATTTCGTTTCCGTTTTTTCGGTGGGAGGAGAAAGAAGAGATGGTGCCCTGTTTGCATGAAATCTAAAAGTGATATTAGTATCGACAAACGATTTCCGAACAGTTCCCAGATAATCGACTGTATAATATCGCGGAAGTTAATTCCCAAATGTACGAAGCATTATGTTACAAGCATCGCCGCAAATTGTAGATTTTATTAAATTACAGCAAATATTTTTTTTAACGCGATTGACATATAATTATCCTTTTCTCTGAGAAAATATGAGATAGTAAAATCAAAGTACTGAAAGTTTATTTTTAGATACACTCAGAAAATTCATTTCTTCATCAGAAAATCGTCTGTTAAACGTATATTTATAATCTTTAGAAAGATCACAATTCTGTTTTACTCTAATGTATGCACGTTTCTATTCGTCGCTATCTCAAAAATCGAACGAGCCAGTTAGCGTCCGAGAGAAAGTATTCCCGGGAGCGATCGGCAAATGAGACGCGCTACAAGATCCAGCTCAACATCATGTCTCATATTCCGAGATTCTCGTTGGAAGCGAAATAATTTTAGAATCCACCTCGCCGTATTTCCGAGAGGGAAGACGCCCCCGTCTCTCTCGTTTCGAGTCGCGCGACGCGAGGCGCGTATACATCTATCCGTTGCATCCGTCTATCGATTGGCGAGGAGAAGCGGCAGCAGCAGCAGCCGGCGGCGGCGCCTTGTGCGCGAAACTTTTCAAAACGGACAGACAGCGACCCGGGGACAGCGCCGTTGTTGATTGCTGGCGCAAAGGTCGAGGATTAACAAATCCGTCTGGTGGCAGACGCCGACGTTGTTCATACCTTTCTACTTAATTATATATAATCGACGGCTGTTAGCCGCGACGTTCACGTAACACGTACGTGTCCTACATCTGGAGCCCGTGTCGGGCTACGCATTGGAGATTGACGATTTGCGAATTGGAAAGTCGAATTCCACAAATTAGAATAAAACGGATTAAAGTTAAAATTACGTAATCAAATTCTAATCTTCAATTCGCGATCCCCTCTAATGCGTATAGAATCGGTGATACGGGCTTAAGACTACGTCAAATAGGTCCCCGGTCGTGGCTCCCACGCTTCGGCATCTTCGATGAATGGAACGTACGGCGGCGATCAATAGCGCAAAATTAGGCTCAGCGTTCGTTTTAATCCCGCCGAATACTTGGCAACTGTCCCGTTCGCCGCGCGGGTCTGTTTTAAGATAGCGAATGCAGACCGGTGTAACAGAAACGGGGAGGTGTCATATTGCAGATATCTGCGAATCCGTAAAACGCGAGCGTAAGGAAAAGAAAAACGATAGCCTCGTTATTTCAGGAGAGCAGCGGAGAACAGAAGTCGTATGAGGCGAATTTAAATTGCCGATCGATGGAGAATCCGATGTGCACTAAAACTTCAGCCCCGCTGAACGCTCCGAAAAATTTTTCACAAGCGTGCGAAGTGTCCCATAAAAACCCTTGGGAACGTGCCAATGGCAATTGTTTGGCGACGAGAATTGAGAGACTTATTTCTGCGATGGTGAGCCGAATATTTGTTCTAAAAATATCCGTGCGCTTCGGAATCTCTGAAACTCGCTTTCTCGGGAATACGAAAATGCCAACGGCTGGCCGCAGGCAGGCATATTTAATTATTGTAAATCAATAAAATATGGAGAGAGAGAGAGAGAGAAACAAAAAACGGTCATAAAACGGCAAAGCAAAGCTGTAATGTCGTTGCGTTGGTGTGTCGGCGACAGAAATCCATTTGAATGATTCACGCGGCCATTACGAGAACATGACGGTGTAAACTTGAGCCATGAGAAGCGTCAAATGTTCTATTCGCATAAGACGGGCTTTAAAGAGATGAGGTCTCTCCGTCGCTTCAGACATATAGCGCACAGTGTCTCCTGCGCATAGGAATACTCTCGGCAAAGGAACAGCGGATTAACTAACGGCGCAGGCAGTTGTGCGAGACAATTTAAATGCAATAAGAATCTTTAAATAGCTATTTCGAAGGCTCTTCTCCTCTTGCAACCAATTTCTCGTATCCGCATAGAAAGAGGAGGAACGAAGGAGGAAGGGAATATGATCCTTTCCAGATTTCTTAACATTTTAGAAGTGTTTGTCGTGAAATTTAAGATTTACTTGTCTTAAATCATTTTGTAAAATATTATTAATTAGCAAGAAATGTAATTTCACGTCAAGTTAAAATTTCAGGAAATTAATTTACACTATGTAAGTAATTCTCTTATTTTAAAGACACAATATAAAGGATATATCTATAAAAATGTAATATAATCTACATAAAGTTGCTTGCACTTACTTAAATTTTCTTGCGTGTAAAAAAATTGTTCACTTCCATTAGCAAAAATTGCGGTTTCTCATATTTCATTTCGAGGAAAGAAAACATTAATCATTCGTATTATCTGCGATATTTTGTACGATATCGCCAGCCTTCAATTATATGCGTGACAATTTAATCGTAAATGAACAGTTGTCTACAAAGACGTCATCCTAATACCGCTCTCGTCATTGTCACAATTATGTTCAAAGCATTTTAGCTCAACATGCCAATTACACTTCCCATGTAGAGCCGCGAATATACATATATATATATATATATATATATATATATATATATACACGTATGTATAATTGTGTGTGGAATGCACAAACATATTTAAGAAACAGAGAAATATGGAGATTCACGGAGGTACAAAGTACGATAGAATCTCGATTAGTTAAATTAGCTGATGGATGAATACGTGATTAATCATTTTAAATAATCAGATGATCAAACGATTACGTCATACATTAAAAAAAAAAGACCGTCTAATACCAAAATTATTATATAAAATTAGTATATAAAATTTAATAATTTAATAACTTGTATAAAAAATAAATTAATATTTCTTAATATTGGTTGAGCTTCTGTAAACGTGCAATCATTGTCGCGGTAACGGTGTAACATATGAGATGATATAACATGATGATATAACATCCGCAGAATTCTATAGACGTAAAGTAGTAATTATTTAGTTTTACTTGTTATCTAAGACACAAAACTCATCGACCGCTCGTAAGTCTCATATTGCGACAAATAAATAATCGAATATACATACATTTTGACCTTTCTCGTGTAGTCATAAATTATCTAATATGATTTATTCCAACATTAAACAAGCGATCTTAAGAATATCATTAATTTTTAAAGGTCTCTCGCGCAGAAACGTATTTACGTATTTGAAAGATCGCGTGCGAAAAGGTCCGAAAAGTAAAAATTATCGCGGCAGCATAATGCTGCGATTGCAGGAATATTGTTTTGTTCAATTGCGATTGCACGACGAAGTTAAACGTCGAGCTAACGTCATTGCGCGAAGAATCGGGTCGCCAATAAATCGTAATGGGTGTATAATTAAAAATGGGATAGAAGGAAAGTAATATAAAAAAAAATATAAGAGAGCCCCCGCTCTCTCCCCGATAAAATTCTGAGATAAAACAGACTGTGCCGCGACAGAAAATATCGCGGAGTAGACCAGGCTGGCGCCAATATTCCTACAACCGCTCAACACTCGTGCACGCGCGTGTACGTACACCAGCGTGCATTGGTAATGTATTGCTTATCGACGTGTTTCCGCGTAAAAGATACACGTGATACCAGCGATCGAATATAAACTTTGTACGGGAAAATGACTGCCTCGCGTCGCGGATACGCGCGGATTGATTCGCCGGATTCGCCGGCGGGCTCCTCGATCGAACGAGCAGAAGATTTCCGCTATTTTTAAGCGGCGACATAATGTCGCGGGTTACCACGCAAAAAAAAAGGCGAGTTCACGCGTCTCACGCGCGTCGACGCAGATAAAAAAAAACAGCGACGCGACCACGTCCGCCGTTGCCTTCTTGTGCACTTCTGCGATACGTGGTCGCCGAACAAAGAACGGTAATCCGTTCACGGACGCGCACTTCTTGCCTTTATGTACGAGTCTTTATAGTCTTAATAGAAATAAACTACACAGTCACTAGCCACTTAAGGAGGTATTTCTTTGAATACTAGTTTGAAGTCACACAGCAAGTCGCGTTCGTTGTTTCTACAGAAAGTCCAACAATTTCGCGTACAATAAAAAAAAATGCTTCAATTTTAATTTATAATATATATTATATATAAGATTCCAAGATAAAAATTGTAATAGATATAAAGGATTTACAGAATTATAAATAATGTAGAGTTTTGATCTGACTGTAAAGTTCTCTCTTATTTAATTCACCTTAAAAATTGACTAATGACTGCTAATTTAAAAAAAAAATAATTTTTCGGGAATACGGGAGAGAAATACATATTTTTTTTATTCTTTCTTTTAAAAATAAAATAAAAGTATAAGCGATAACGCAAATTCCCTTCCGTCTGTCATGATACGAGACGTGCACCGATGTCACGTGGCGTTTGTTTACATGCGTTCGGGCCCACGTGGGCATAGGCGACTACGTCTCTCGTCTACGAGCGCGGCCAGAACTCGAAAGCGCGGGTCTGCACGATAAAACGCGGCCCGCGCGCGCGAAAGGGCGCGTCTTTCTCGTTCCGGAGGAGCGAAAGGCGCCCGGCTCGTTTTATCGTACGAGCCGTCGGTAACGCAGGCCGCCTGAAACACAAGTGTGGAAGAGCTCGAAATCATTCACAGATGTCATCAAGCTAATTGTGAGGGGCGTGTGGGGCCCCTCCGATCGTCATCGCCGGGACGACCGCGTGGCCGGCTGATCGGCACCCACGTGGGATTCCGCGCGGTTACCGGTTCCGGGAGCGCGGCGATGATCAACGCGCGCGAGGACGAGTCGCGATCACCGTGTTCACATGCGAGACACAACTCGTCTTGTCGATACTGAAAACGCGCACCTTACGAAACATTTCAACCAGAGATTCAAAAGCAAACTTATCTTTAACTGTAACAAATTTAATAAACTCAAGCTCGTACTCGATTCGGCTAAAGGGGATCGTAGAGATCGAGAGAAAAACTAGTCCTCTGGAGGTTTAATTAGAAAGCATTAGAAGTGTTATAAGAAATGTAATCTTTGCATCGTATGAACCTTACGCTCACAGGCTAATATCAGCTAATTCATTTGAAGTTCACCGTAAACGAGTCAATTAAAAGTTTTTTAATCTCTCCAATTTTAATTGTTTCAATTGAAGATTTTTAGCGTAAACATAAGTTTCACATAAAGCAAATATGATGCGTCAAAACATTTCAAGCGTTTTTTCTACGGAATAACATGTTATTTTATTTCAACGTAGTATATTAAAAAAAAACGGTAGTTTAATTTTCTCAGGGCAAAAACTGTCACTTACAGTCACAATGTATTATTTCTGCAGGAAATAATATATAAATTTTTTTCTTTTAAAGCTAATTACTCGGTTAAATTAATTTGAACCTCGGAAATACGAATATAGGTTTCACTCTTTATGATTCGAATTCTCATTTCAAATGCATATTTATAATTATAATTTTAAACTCACTGTATATTTTTAATTGATATATTAAATTAATTAAATTCCCGAAGTCCCGTCGGGGGCTGTAAAAATTTAAATAAATATTCAATTACGTCGCGCACGCGAAGACGTGATGCAATTTGTAGTACACGTGAAAATTTAATAAGTTATTTCAAAAATATATGTGTCTTTTAATAAGTCGCCTTGAAGCGTAATAAATATTCCGTAATTCCACGCTGGAAATTTTATAATGAATTTTCCATGGACCCTCGCGCAAGAAATGGCACTACGATGCGAGTACATTAAACTTATGTCGTTAATTGAATCGACCGATAACGGTCAGCTACATATAGCGCCCTACAAATTGCATAACTTTAATATTAACATTGGTTGGAGTCGCTAAAACCGCTATCGTCGTGGAATAAAACTGAGTACAAATATGCTGGAGATGTAAAAATGCCCAGTTCGACGTTTAACTTATAAATATGTAGACTCGGTAATTTACGACACTGTTTACTAACCGTAATTGCTTAACCATCACATTTAAAAGGGTAAACATCATTAATGGCTATTAATAAGTTTTGCTGATATATATAAATATCGAACGTGCTACACGAAACTTGCGCATGCCTCCTAATGAATTTCGCATGCCATTTCTCTCGGCAAAAATTAATTTCAAAGTTATTTCCATATCCAATTTCGAAATTGCTAACAATCATTATACAATACTAATTACTAATTAAATAGTAACTAATTAAATTAGCATATTGAAAATGGACTTTTGTGACGTTATTTAATGAATAAAATTATTATTTGAAGCTATACATATCAATTTACTTGATTTTAACATTTTATTTATATTTTGTTACTTATTATTCATATGCGATTGTTTGTACATGTACAATATAAACTTTAGGTTGTTTTCGATCGATATTTTATTATTTAACTCTTATATGGAATAATATTCTCAGTCACTTCCCTTAATTTTTATCGCACTTTAATTATTTATTTTGTCAAATATATCGTTGCAAAAATTTTCAATGTGCAACGCTACAGCTTGCCCCTTTTGAAATTTCTCTCTATAATTTTTTTTGCGCTGTAACAATTATTGACCGCTGAGCGAGTGACGAGCGCAGCGCGCAGTTTACAGAATTAAGTGGCGCAGTTTAAAATGCATCTTTCTGCCAAACACACGAAACGAAAATATCGCGTCAGTCGACCTACTTTTCTAAGAAATATTTTCTAAGAAAAGAGACGAGGATAGCGAATGTAAAACGTATGAAACTTCTCCCTTGACTCACGCAAAGGCAAAAAAAAGAACAACGTTCCGTTCTAATTGCACAACGTCGCAGCGAATGATTCTGCTCGTTGCAGAACGTGCTGAACGGATGTCTTATGAAGAAAAGATATATTCTTATCTCTCGTCGTTAAAAAAAGAATAATATTTTTAGCAAGATTCTTACACAACATTTAAGCGGCGCGCGGATAATGTTGCAACTCGTACGACGGCCCCGAAGAAGACGAGACGAGACGAGAAGAATCCGACGACAGAGACTCGCGACTCGGATAATCCAGATAAAACATGAAGAAAGGTAACGTTACACTTGCTACGGGCGCCAAGACGTCGCGTTGACGTTCCTGGAATTGCGTCGTTCGCCACCTCTTTGAGAGAGATCGATAGCGCGGGAAAGGATAATAACCGCTGTATGCATATGGAAAGAGATCCTGATGTGTATATCTTCCTTATTTCACTACCAAACTAAACTGAAAGCGAAACAATCCTCGCTATAAAAAATTACGACACCGGTCCGGTGTGTCTGGCTGTGCATTTTCTTTCGAATAGACATTAATTACTTTTGCGTGCGCTTGTGCGCGCATACGTGCATTATATATTAGAAATAAAAATAGCAAAACATCTTTCGTTTGTGGATATAAATATAATGTTTAGTGTTAAGATTAAGATGTGTCGAAATAAAACTGAATATTTTCACAAGTAAATTTTAACCACTTGCAGATCTAAAACTATCGATGCTCTCTTCTTCGAATTCGGATTGCTGCGAGGAATCTCGTTTTCTGCAGAGATGATTGATCCGCACGGTCATTTGGACTTAGCGAACCCATGAAACTCGAGCTCAACATTCTACGGAATATACATTTATACGTCTCATACATACACACACACACACACACACACACACACACACACACACAAACAAACACATTCTTATACAAATGCTTTTATATAATCAAGAACAATAAAAAAAAATCGAAGCAAGCTATAATATAAAGACAAGAATTAAAATTTCTTGTGTCTCTACCTTGTAGATTTCGTATCTATAAAGAAATATACTGGAAAAAGTATAAGAATACTGAACCGAAAAAAATGTCATTGCAGATAAATTTCGCCACAGTTTTCGACTCTACAAATCCGTCAAAAATCATACACAATTGCATACTTGCCTATATGCAATTATACTTCGAATATACCATGTACGTTAATTTTAGAAATTTAAACTGCTTCGAAAATATAAAAAATTAAAACGTTGCATTTCGATATTCCGTCGTACGTTTCGTGTTTCCGCGTCCTTTGCTCTCATTTTTGTGTCTCAACCTCCCTCCGAGAGATTTAGACACGTTGCACATTTACAACAACGGAATCAGCGGCGCGACAGACTAAGCGGCTCGCATTAGACACGGCACGGCGTGCAAAAGGATTTAACTGAAAAGAAGGCCACGGCGTAGTAGGCCAGCCGTGGTATTGATTTCGGTTCGCGCGCCGGAGTGCTCTCTGCATCCACGCTTTCAGTGTCACTCGAGTACGGCGTAGATGCGACAGGAAGGGGGCGGACAAGGGTGACGGCGCGGTGTGCGCGGCGCGGAAAGGCGACCTGGCCGCCGCTCTCATTCAGAACGCGGCGGGCTCATATTCCGCCGCGCGACGCAAGATGCGCGACGGAAATGATGACCGAATAATGCGCGCGAATATCTCGCAGATTTCCGACGAGGAAGAATTATTGCGCGATCTCCCGAATTGATATCTCGTTACAGGTCGCCGGAAAATGCGGGAGCTAATTGCCGCACGGCTGCTCTAAATTGGACTGTAGATACACTCGAGATGAAACTTTATTATCGTTATATCTACGATGCTCTGTAAGGTCTTCCGAGCAGAAATTTAATTAACTCGGCACGCATCTTATATTTAATAAAGATCATCTTGTGTTCAATTTTCAACGGATATAATAAATCATTCAAAAACAATTAAGACAAAATATTAGCGATGCGCGCAGAATAACTACGTCCATTGCAACTCAGCGAATCTTTGATTTATACATAATTAAATAAAATAATTTAAAAATATAATGTATTAAAAGATAATTTATGAAACAATTTATAAAATAATTTTATCTCTGGAAATAAATGAATTATATAACTCGGGCTTCTTCTCTGACGTCCAATAACGCAGTCTTTCCAAGTTCGTTAATATAAGCATTCGTTATTTAAATCACAATTTCTTAGCAAAATTACGTATTCTGTGTGTTTGACTCATCGTAAGATCTTAATTATACCTTATCGCAAAGAAACTTCGCTACTGGCGAGGCTTTCAACAGGGC
Organism: Wasmannia auropunctata; assembly: GCF_000956235.1. NCBI lineage: Eukaryota > Metazoa > Arthropoda > Insecta > Hymenoptera > Formicidae > Wasmannia > Wasmannia auropunctata. Next base: position 1,382,531 of record NW_012026896.1, on the reverse strand, counting down.
TTTAAACTTAATTCGCTTTTTATAGCAGGTAAATTATCTCGTAACAGGAATGCAAACGATAAGAAAACGGCTACGTTATTCCAGATACACTCTTGGCTCGCTGATTAATTCAGCAATCAGCCGAGTTATCTGAAATACTATAACGACTGCTTTCTTCGAGTTCGATAATTTAAAATCTGTTGTATTTTTAACAAATAGTATCTCGATCTGCTGACAAAGCTCCGATTCTGACGCAACCGACGTTTTATCATCGATATTTGCACGACGACGAGAGTCTATCAGTAAGTGCGATGAGGCAACTCGTGACCGATGACGGTTTCAGGCACGAGCACGTGGGAGCTCACCGGTATAACCGCCGATTATCGCCGAGCACGTGCGACAGAGCGGTGCGGAGAAACCTGCAGCGAACAACGGAGAGACCGCGGCTATAATACCGGTTTCCCTTGAAGCGGATCGTATACAGGCGGTTGTGCACAGGCGCATCGAACGAGAGCGGAGCGAGAGGGCTGCCTGCGAGCTGCGTGTCGTCCTTGCTGAGAATCTTGTCAGAGGCCTCGTAGCAAGGTCGATTAACGCGTGTCTCTGATCGCCGAGCCGCCTCGTCCGATCATTATCTAACGACGCTTTCTCGCTTGGCGCGTGGCAAAAGTGCGCGCGACCGCGCGGGAGGGGAAAAAGGCGGCGGCGGCGCGGTTCGAACCGTTCGAATTTCACGGTTACGTGATTAGGGCGCTGATACAGGTCTAATCGACGCTAGGACGCTCGTTAAATTAACGCTAACGACACGCGACGCGCTGTCAAGATTGGCTGTCGGGCGATAATAAAGATACGAACGAGCGGACATTAAAGCGTACAGACGTTCTGGTCGCTTACAGTTGGACGGCTCGCCGCCAACATGTGCGAGCGCGCTCCCTCTTTGAAGCGGCCGTACTGCGGAATAGAAATAATGGAGAAGGGATTGCCGTTAACGATTTCAGGCTTACGCGCAGCCGACGCGCTAAACGAAGACGAATGGATTTTCTTGGTAGGCCGATCCGTCGCGCGCGAAACGTCACGTAACGTCCGAACGAACGACGGACTTAACGACGTTAATTTTCAACGTACCGCGAGACACACGTGTGCCAATAGCAGCGAGCCGGTGCGCGCATTGAGTCGCGTGATTCGAGATCATCGAAAAGCCGTACGCGCCGGAATGGATAACAGCAGGATACGTATCAATAATGCGCGGCGATTCCGCGTAATAACGATTGCGTGTTATGTATATACTACGATATCGAACGAATTCTTTTGTGGCTTAAATTACTTATTGTTAGTAACTGCAATGAGTCCTTTTTCCTCGATCTATGACGCAAGGATTACGTCAAAAGCCGACCATGTGTGCATATGACACACACGAAGCACATTAATATTGAATTATAGATATATCTCTTAAAAATAGCGAAGAAAATTTTTAGTAAAATAGAGCTAATTCAACGATAAAAAACAAATACATCAAAAATAAGTTAATAAGTTCCCTTTAAATTAAAATAAGTTCCCTTTCTCCCTTTTTCTTTTCGCTTTTGAAAATTCTAAATTATTTCTACACGCGTAAATATATTAACAATAGATTGATCAATTTTAAATAAATATTTCGTAATATATATTCGTACAATAATTCATTCTAATCATTTAATCCGTTAATCAAGAATCTCAAATATAAGACGAAAAAATTGTCAGTGTTAATGACCGTGATATATGGAATAGATTTGCTCGACAAATCTGAAAGTAATGACGGCTTATTTAAAAAAATTTATTCCGTAACAATTGTCGCACTGCCACTGACACTGATCTACGGCGCGGTAAAAGGTAATTTCCGATGTATACGATGTATCTGATGCTAGCGAGAAGTCGAGGTGAGTCTAGAATCGCATGGATGGAATTCAATGACGCACACAATGATTACGTGTAAAGAAACTCAAGTACTGCGAATGGCCCAGATTTATCGTTTCCCTCTTTAGTCGCTCTTCAACAAAGTCTAAAATAAATCCTTTCAATTAAAAGTACGGAGAACTGAAAATAAATTCTTCTTTGACGAAAAATTGATATAAAAACGCCACTCTCTAATTTTCAGTATTAAATATCTTTATAATTAAATTTCAATTTCAGTTAAAATTTACTTAAATTTGATTGAAAGATAAAAAACGTTTAATCAAATATTTATCGCAGCACGTTGTATTGAATATAATCACAGCAGTTTCGATAAAATGCTGATCTGTTTGCCTCAAATGTATGTATTGAAATTGATATTTTCCAATAAAAATTAATTTTACACGTGTAACGTGGATTTAATTCCACTTTAAGCTATAATAATTAAAATCTGAAATTAATTATCAAATATCATGCAAATAATGCAATTAATATATAATAATTTTTATAACGATAATAAGATGTAATAACGTTTCTCGTAAGATATACTTAGTAAAACAAAATTCGATCGAAAATATATCTTGTTCTAAAAAAAACAATTTCTTAAATGTTTAAACGTCCGTAATAACTAGTTATTAAAAATAACACAATACACGAATGCCAAGATAACATAAATTCGAACGTTTTAAAAGAGCATTCTTTACAAGCGCGCTATCTTCTACTTCAATAAAGAGATATAGCCAATCTTCCTAACTACGTGCACATTCGCGTGACGCGACGCTATAATATTGTTCTCGTATAGTTCGGCGGAGTACAAGAGACGCATACGAGCCGCATTATCTTTGCAAATACCAGCGAGTTGCACGCTACGTCAATGCGCCCCGCGATTGAAAGCGGAAAAAGCCGTGCTTACAAAATTATCCGTCGTATTACAAAACAACCGAGCGTTTTACGACGTCTCTTATTTCCAGAATTACGAGATAACCAACAGTCATCGAGGGAGGGACAATTCCGGCTGCGAAAGGTTCGTTTCGCGTATACAAAAGCGGCGCTTTGTACGAGAAAACAAAAGCGCCGCCTGCATCTGACAGCTCGTCAAAGCGTCCACCGGCCGGCGACGACGCTCGTCCTTGTAACCGCTGCAAGCACAATCGTATCCACCCACGCGAGATGCATCCGTTATTTCCCCCTTGCGAGCGTATGGTACGTTCGCCGAGATTTGGCGACGGTCGCGGCGTCGCGACAAAACGTCGGCAAAAATGCGCGACGCCGAGCGAGGTTGTCGCCGACACCCGAGACAGCAGCCGCGGGGACGAGCGCGAGAGCGCGTCAAACGATAGGCGCCGTTCATCGCGACGACGCCGCTGTTAAACGCCAAAAATAACGAAGCTGATCCGGCGGTTTTATTCAGAATCTGCACGGGTACGCCGTACGATCGAGGCACGTGGTCCGAGACCATCCGCGCCGCGCCAGGCGATTGTCCAAATTCGCGCGCCAATGTCATCATCATCGGTCACCCTTCTCCGTTCCCCCCTCCCCCCCCTCGCGACGGCGAGAAGGAATTTTTGTAACGTTACGAATTGCGACCGCCGATATTTCGTCTGCAGAATCGTCTCGGCGGTTCTCAGAAATTAGCTCACTTTTCTCGGAATATATTCACCTGTACTCACCGCGCTGCCAAAATCGTGAGGTGAGCGCACGAGACGAATGCCATTCTTCTCTACGTGAGAGTATCGCGCCATGGAACTCCTGTAAAAAAAATTGGCAAGACTTTATACGGTTTCACAATTGCAATAAATAATTTTACGTAGTATATCAGTTCCGAGGGATCAACCACTACTAAAACAATGTAAAACAGTGATTGCCAATTATGGCAGTATAACACACTTTATTGCTAGTATTGTTATTGTATTGCTTTTGTATTGTCAATAATATTGTAATCTATTACCTCCTGTACTGCCACTTATTGAACAATATTGTCAAGTATTGCTAATGTATTGCTAGGTGTTACTCGAGATATTGCTATATATTGATAACGTATTGCTAGTATTGTATTGCCACAATACTGGTAATGTATTCTTAAAAAAATGTACACTGATTCCCATAGTGGTTGACCCCTCGATCAGTTCTTTCGTTTGGAATTGCGTAAAGAATTACGGTAATTGACTGACTTCAAAGTCGAAAACATTATGAATATGAATCAAACTTTGGATGACAAAACAAAGAATGATGCGTTATATTTTTAACAAAAAATAGATATACCAAAAATTTTAAAAAATGTGAAAAGAATTCGAATTTTCAGTTTGATTTAAAAAAAATGCGCTCAATAATCTGTATTTGTCACTTTAAATTCCATTGTGCATACCTTTCAACTTAAATGAAATTTGAATTTTGCAGAGAGGCGTGAAATATGATTCTCAACAGTATATGTAAAGCATGTGACGCACGTGGCTGCCCACGAGTGACACGATCTCGTTGCCAAATTGATGATTTAACGCACACGCTAACTGGAAGCGAATTTCATCTAAAGTGGCATAAATACCTCGTGCACTTCAACTACAAGTTTTATAAAAAGTATCGCGCGTCACTGGATACGCTAACAATCCAAAGTAGTCAGGTGAAATCGTAAAAGAGAACTCGTTAGCTAACGTCACATGATTAATTCTCAGTATAAATCTTGCGGACACAAATTTTGTCAAGGTTTTGAAGCTATAGAATTGTACTTTCATCCAAGTAACAGATTCTTACTTGATTATTTTTTTTATATTGTACAATAGAAAGAAAACATAATTTTTATGTCTCCTATGTCATAATATTATTACATTTAAAAAATCACAAGGAAATGATTACATCTTAACTACTTTGTATGAATAAAAAAGACTATGTTCTTTAAATTATTGTATATCTAGTGTTACTTGCAGCAGGTTCATATCGTGAAATCTAAAAGGTAATGGCAAATGTGCTGAAAGGATTGGGTAAAATGATATGTACAATATTCGCGACTCAGGCTATAATATATATATTTGATATTTGAATCGAGAAGTTGCAAAGCGGAACAGTAAACTCGATGATGCACAACGCTTTTAGCAGCGTCGAAGAGTGCACGACAAATTTATGTCACTTTAGATAAAATCCGCTTCCAGTTAACGCGCGCGCAATAGATAAGCGTAATCTTAGCCTCCGCCGACTACGTTACATTTATAGTTATTCTGCGTCGAACGTGATTAGTGACGAAAAGGCCCCGTTGGCGTCTTACAGACGCCGTCAAACGAATAGATTAGCACGGACTATTTTTACGACCATTCGCGTCGCGAACTCATACGAAAACACGTTCCGTGTTTACATCGAATCTTCGCACCCTTGGCACATGATGCGCCTTCGGCCAATTCTAATCTGGCGTGTATTGTTAGATCGAGCCTACACACACACACTCATACGCACGCATATTATTAAATTTAAAGCTCCAAAAATAATACACGTTAATAAAATAAATAATTTTGAAACTTTATCAAAACGAATTCATTCTTGACAGATTTTATTGAGACAATTAAAAAATAAAAACAGTCTTTCTCATCGATTTTTCAATATTAAGTCATTAGAAGAAAATTAATGTAATAATATAATATTTAAAAAAGTTGAAGGAATTTTTTAAATATTTAACTGAATAATGTAAAAAATTATATTTATATAACAATACGATTCAAATATTTTTTTTAATTATAAATAAATCCAACAATAACAATTAAAGTTGTATCACAAAAAATATAATATTACTATAAATTTTTAAAAATATAATAATTACTATAAATTTTTTTCTCATCCGCGTTTTAATCGAATTATTATAACTTCGCGAGTTTGTGTCAACTTTCGATCGATTAAACTAATATAAACGAATATATACGTCAGCCTCGCTTATAAAACGATATAAAAGGAAATCTTTTATAAACGTCGTTACGTAAACTTCGCGGATGCGGAAATAATGTCTAACGATGTTCGAGACGTCTATAGAAATGGTATCGGAACGCGCGCGTCGCAGCGGGTCTGCGTGCGAACGCGGGTGCACCATTCTATCGTATAATGGCCTGGTATTGCCGGCTGACAAGCGAGGCGAACTCGGAAAATGTAAACAGATCGGCGCGACGTGCATCGCGTGAGCGTCGAATGTATGCGGCCGTAGGAAAAACGTGACGCCCCTCTCTCTCCTTGGCACGGGCACAACAGGAAAAGCGCTTATTTTCGTAGCGAAGAGAGGAGGAGGCTGCCGCTATAAATATACGCGCTCAGTCATGCCCACCTTCGCCCTCGTTGGCGTCAGCCGTCGCATCGGCGCTTATCAATTCGACGTGATACGCTGGGTGATACAGAGCGATTCCTCGCCGCCGATCGCGAAGATTAGTTCTGAAGCAAACGAAAAAATTCTGCGAAGAAAGAAGAAAATATTCACATATTCTTCATTCCCCCCTCTCCCCTATTTTTTAAAACATGTAACAAATCACGAAAAATGCTCGAGATATCCGTAAAACAAATGTAGCAGATGAAAATCAATAATTTGGATAATCACACAGTTTGTAAATAAAATTTTTTTCATTTTTAAAGTTATGTTTCCTAAAGTATCAATATATAATTAGGAATAACTATGTACCAATAAGAAACGATTCCTCCAATGAAATGGTGGAATCTTGCGTGGAATTAATTTTTCTTCTTTCAAATTTCCTTTCTAATCGTATACATGTATCGTAATGAAAGAAATTGCCAATATCGTAATAAAAAGCCGACGAATCGATAAGTCAAGTTTATTTTATCGAAATTATTTGTGTAAAAGTCTGCCTTAAAGGTCAGCAAAAATCGGAAACGATAGTGATAATCGATTCTTTCTTTTTTTATAGTGCTGGATGTATTACTCACGCCAGATAAATGATAAAGTAATACGAGTCTTAATGGCATTTCGAGGGAAATATATTTTTATTGTATTTTTCCCCACACGCGGTTTATCGTTTTATTCCAATAATGATAAAATTACAAAATACTCGATAAACATAAAACATATTATTATCAGTATATATGACGAATGAGATAATACAAAGAATGGTTAATTGAAAAGTCCCACTTTACTCTACCTTTCAGTAGAGGTAACGCCATGCATTAAGTCCCGATTATGTATTGCAATTAGCATAATGTGCATCTTCCGCTTCGAGTTTTCTCTTTACGTTAACACCTTCGAATCGCGAAATCCGAACCGTTTTCAGAAAGAATGACACAGCAAAACTAGGCAAGATGTAACGAACAAAACAAATTGTCACATTGTATCGTATTACTATTTCAACTATTTGGCAAATACGGATTAAATAACGTAATCGATGCAAGTTAATAACTGTCAGCCGCGTAGTCTTAAGTAGCTTGAAAGTTAATGTTGCAACCATACATATTCTTTTACGTGTATATTATATTTATACGTTATAATATCCTCAAAATCGAACATGGGCGTGACTTAAAAATGCGTCGAAAGTCCCACAGATTAACGAAAGTTAAATTTTGTAAAATCTATTATCCTCTAAAATTCCCAGAATATTTATTTTAAAAAAAAACATAGCATTTATATAATATCTTGTTAAAGAACATGTGGCATTTTCGGCCATTTTAAGTCATGTCTTTGTTCGGCCTTGAAGGATGCAATCAATCATTCGGCGGCATCGGGCGTTACATCTGACAATAGTCCATGTTTTCGCTTTTCTTTTCTTATTTTTTTTTGTAAAAACAAAATCAAAGGACGTGAACTAGTATCGTCATGCATGACCGGATGTGCAGATTTGGTGAGATCTAACATCCTCTAAGCTTCGTCCCCAAAAGATCCTGAAACAGCCTGCATTATACAATGTTCCACGATTAAATTTCAGAAAATCTTGAAACGTTCTCGCGCGCATTTAATAATACGCCTACTTAACGCATAATCCAGACAATGGAGATATCTAGGCAATGAGAAAGATAAATAAAAGTAGGTTAAGCGAGAGCATCGCGTAAAAAGTGGCCGGTACGCGTCGCGTAAATCATCAATCATTAATAATAATAGCTCGCTTCGAACGAATGTATGCTCGTATATTCCGCCGTGTAGCCTCGGATTCGCGTAAATACGCGGCACGCGATAGACCCCGGTGATAACCCGGAGGAGAGTAAACGTGCATATAATGGGCGTTGCAAAGTTATGCATTACAATGAGATAATTGACGTCGGCGCGCGCGCACGAAGGAAAGCTCGGGGAAAAAGAAGAAGCGGGGCTCGGGCTGTCATCGGTACTTGGTGGAAAGTTTCGCGAAAGATACTACGACGGTGACTACCCACCCTTGGCCCGCGCAAGAGATACTCGTAAAGCGAGAAAAGGAGGAAAAGAGGGAGAAAGAGAGCCTCCTTGAGAAAGGCCGGTAAATCATCGAGTATCAGTTAATTCCGCAAAGCTTTCTCGGCAAACACATCTGTCATTATATAATCAGTGTTTACAGACTCCCGTTTCAGACTCCCGATAAAACGCGTTCATCGGGAATTTATAACGAAAGTTTGCTAACGTGCCAATTTCTGCGGAATTCCAGAAGAAACTCCGCAAATTTCGAGCGAGGCAATCCGCAAAGCGTGTCTAATTTTTTCTTTTTTTCCCCCTTTCTTTTTGAGAATGATTTTTGACGAAAAAATCGATTCTTTAGAGATAAAATGACCATTGAGATTGACATTATATTCTTGAAAAGAAAAAAACGATACCTATCGGACCGGATGTACATTAGAATCACGGATCTTAACGTATTTAAATTAATTAACAACTGCAGAAAAGCACGTGCTTTGGCTATGGAGCTCGTTTGTATCCTCCCACGTGAACACGAAACCTTTCTATATCGCGCGCGTGGTCGATTTCTCCATTTACGTGGATACTACCCTCTCGCGAGTTAATCAAATTAATGCGCGGATAAACGGCGGTGTCGCTATGAATAACTCGGCAACGAATCGGAAATAGTAACGACGTACGAGCGTATTGATCGAGGGCGTTTCTATTCCGCGCCACACAGTCCCAGAAGGTCCACCGACCTGAATTCATTTCATTTTTAAATACTGCGCGAGATATATGCGACCGGTGTATCCGATTGTACAATTTTAATGTATGCGAGTAAGCTGGGAAATTGAAAAAAAAAACGCGGACAAGAAATATACGTGGCCCGATTAAAAATTTTAATTTAGAAAAGAATTAAAAATCAACATCATTCGAATTACGACGATCGATTCGGATTAGCGGAATATGCGCGTAAAAGATAATTTCGTGTTCAAATTGCTTATCTTAATTAATTTCTGTAGGCTATACGCTATTCAATTATTGTGCGATAGTTGTAGAATAACCGGCATAAGTACTGTATAATTATTTAATAACCTAATTACCGCACATTTTGTATGTAAAACGCAAAATTGAGCAGTCGCAACACGCAACTTTGAAATTAAAAAAAACATTTCCAGGTTCCCAGAATTAACGAAGTAATTTCACGTTTATTCGTTAATTTCTCCCCTGCGGCGAATCCAAGATTCTTCGCGATGTCGCATCCTACCGTAGTGATTACAGTCTACAGACGGTTACAATCGTCGCAGCGAATATAGCCCCCGCGGGTCAAGGGCGCTCTCTCTCCAAGGCCAAACCTGTTTATTCGAAAATGCAACGCATATCGAGACCGCAGGAAAAACCGCGAGTTGGAGAGCTGTAATTTAACATCTAGAAGAATTTTCCCCGTCAAACATGCCGTGACTTTCATCGCAGACGTGATAAAGCTATATAGAATCAAGAGAACATCGTGTTATTGTACCAGATAAAAAAAATTAGAGGTAACAATAATTGTCGACATGTAAATTTCCTCGGTAAATGTACATTGCGTCTGACAAAATATCTCCGGGGAATATGTATCCGGCGCATCGGTCGAGGCATTTGTGCCCAGTGCAGGATATTCATGCGCTGCGGGAGGAAAGAGGGATTACTCGCGGAGAGGCGAATGGGAACAAGCGGGACGAGGAGGACGCCACGCAAAGTGCAAGTGGTGGCCCGAGTGTAGGTGTTAGTCCGTGATATGATACATGTGGGAGCTGAATGGACGCGCTCGAGAATGAGATTTGATAAACGGACGTGGGCGTCCGCGTGCACCTTGATGAACTTCCCGCTGGCGGATGCAGGCCTCGGGCGAGGGGCATACTACGCTCGAGATTACTGGAACAACCGGCGCGGCCGATTAAACGGTCGCGCCGGATCTTACGTTAATTATCTATCTCAGAGAGAAGCAGTGAACTTTTCACCGATTTTCCTTCTAGATCGATTAACTTTTTGACGAAAGATCGATTACTTTTCTATTAAATTGTATTTTAAGACAAATATAATAACGCTCTGATTTGATTGACTCATTAAAAAGGAGCTGAGAGAAAGCTTTCCAGAGATGAGAAATTATGACAAAAATAATATATGTTTCATACTAATTAACAAAAATTATTTCAAAACTATGTAATTTTATTTCCAATGTTACTTGACAAGATCTTCTACGTTAATTTTAAGAAGTTATTTAATCTTCAAAATTGAATTATCGTTCATAATGAACAATAAAGCCGAAAAAAGAAATTTTGTCGTTTATATTAATTTCGTTCATTATGCAGCGTTTAGTCGCAAACTCCAGCAATCTTTCAGCAAGAGATTTAATTATCATATCTTCTTGTATACATTTAAGTATTTAAACAATTAATAGATAAATCATGTTTTCCTAAACGTTCAACCGTGAGTGATTTACAAAATAACTTTCGATCGATATTCCAACCGATTTAACGTTCGACATGTATTGAACGACGACAAATATTAATCGACAATAAAGAAATTTTTTTTCAAATTCTAATTGGAAATAGTATTTAAATTGTAATTCAAGGAAAAAAATTATCGTGCCTTATTCTGAGAGAATTTCATGCATGACCGATTGTCAAACTGTAAAGACGCGCGTGCTCCACGTCATCCTTTTGCTTTTTCCTTATTCATCTCTCGTGCGTATATATGTGCTTCTATTTTTGCAGACGCAGATTTCCCGCGAATAACTCAGACAATGACATACCATTGTAGGCGCCAGTCCTCTGGCGATGGAAATCTCCATTCGCGGAGTCATTGGCGTAAGCAATTCTATGTATGTTACGATGGTGCAAGTACATGTAATCACGTTCCTTTTTCTGTTAGTTCTGCAAAAGGCAAAAATCAAGGAAAGAAAAAAAACGATTCGTATTTAAGAATTATCACATTGGCAATATAATTGAGAATTTCCATTCTCGTTGAAATATGTAATGCAAAAAAATAAAAATCGAATACCGCCACCTCAAAAGTTTTTTATTTAAAAGAATAAATTGATGTGTATATACGAAAGTTGTATTTCTATATAATTTATATAAGCAATGGAAATCCTTTCTTTTAGGTATGTTATACGAACTCAGTTCCTAAGATTAAATATCAGTTTTTAAAATTGATGCTTAAAAATAGATCTTATCAAACAGAATTGGGAACAAAATTAAGCACGTACATGCCCGCAAAATTCTGAGATAATTTCTTTTTATCGTCTTCTGTTTAAAGAAAAGTTAAATTCGACGCTCGTCGCAAGTTCTCGACTTTTGACATTAAATATCTCGTCGCTGACGAAACTAATTGTTAAATGTGCTTTTAGTGCCGGCGTTTACTCAAAGTATCTCAATATTTCGAAATCCTGTCGTAACGCCGACTTTGCTCAGATTATTGAATACGCGCCGGCCGCGGTGTTAAGATATTGTTCCGTAACTCGCGCGCGCACACAAAGCGTGTCGTATTCACGCGTATCGATATCACAATAGTCACGCGATATCTTGCAACGCGTCGCAAATTAATGCTTGCTAACGATTCTCCGGGCACCTCGGTCGCGCGAAAAGTCGACCCGAATTGCATCATCATCATCGATAATCGAGCTTTCATCATTGACGATCTCGCGATCTCCGGCATTTCGGTCGCCGTTGAGTTGCGTGCCTTATCGTTAATAATACCAAGTTATTACGACGCCGATGATCGCCGATAAACTGGAACGTCCACGCGTCCGCGAATTGTGCCGCGAAGAATGTCTTCGTTCGTAACGATAAGAGATTATTGTTTCGCAATGCGTAGGGAATTTACCTGACGTTTCGCAATGACTGACGTGCAACCGCGTGTCATTGCGTCGCGTACATGACGTCGCACACGTTATGCATTTTCTTTTTTCTTTACGTAATCTCGCCTACTAGGAATGTCTCTCTACTATCGCGGAATAGAAACAATAGATTTTTATCACAAGGAACAATAACCGATTAAAAGAGAACGTTTTATACAGAGTATCGTAGAATCACTGGATATCTTTTTAATCATAGTTTTTACGGCTCAAAAGTAATTTTCTATCGCAAAAATCTATATATCGCATTTACCTAATTTTATTTAATGTTATATTTTTTTAATTAAGATTCAAATTAGAAATTAAAGAGATTCCAAGTTTTAAATTGAGATTCTATTACAGCTCGGACATAAAATTAATCAAGAGATATTATTATATTATTTTCACTACAGAAATTACGAATCTTAATTTGTAATAGACTATTTCCAATCATTAATTATAGAATGAAAAAATGTTTTTAAAAAGGCACAAAAAGCTATACTAGTACCTATTGATATAATTAAAATGTTTATGTCTTTATACTGATGTCTATACAACATATCATTTATTTCAATATTAACATTATATTTTATTTTATATAAATCATTAAAAATTAAAGACAAACGCGATATTTTACATGATTGATACTCGTATTTTCCCTTTCAAAAAATGCTAATTTTACATGAGAGATGGTTTAAATAACATATGAAAGCAAAAAATACTGCCATCTCGTACTTTCTCTTATTTCTCTGGCGAAAGGCTTTCTTTTCACGTCGTGGAGTTGCATCTGATGATGCAATCTTTCCAGCATTTCATGAAGATTATAAAGCAAGTTCAAAGCACTCAATTATCCTTGGACCAGAAACTATAAGGCCAGAAAAATGATAACCTGTAAATTGTAAATAATGTAGTACATGTGTGCAAACATTGTTTCAAAGGTGTATTTTACGGTAATCGAAACAAATGCTGCCGGAATAGTTTCTAGTGGCAATAAATTTGTCGGTAACTACCGCTTGCGTAAAATATCGCGTGTCGCAATACTGAAATTTGAGCTCAGCGACTACGTGGCGTGAATTTATTATTGAGAATCACGCAAGCAAAACTATTAATAATATAACGTAATGCATGAATGGCAGATCTCGATCGTAAAATAAATGAGAAGCGAATACATGATACGCTATTTCCACAAATTAATTAATTTAACTGATACTGTTTAAAGTTATAGCGCATGTTACTTTAATCTGCACATTGAATCGCGTATTGAATCGCAAAGAAAAATTTATATTGCCGCTACAGAAAGTCGTTAGGTTGTAAATCAAAAATTTTACCCATCGTGGTCAAACCTTTTGAAAGTTCCGTAATGTCGTAGTCACAGCATGCAAAGTGACCTTAGCGCTTTTAACCAGATGCTGTATTCACAGTTTTGGTTCTTCGAAGTAAAACAAAATTATTGAACATACTTTAAACATTGTAAAACATAGAAATACACCGGCGTGCTCTCTTTGTAAAGATTTTAATTTTAATATATTAAAAAATTCGCAAGAAATTTTTGAATGAGTTCTTATAAAAAAAAATCATAACTCTATTCATTTTTTAATTTTTTGTCGATAAAAATCTATAGCTATACTCTACAATTATGACACTTTCAGAAAAAAAGTTGTATCTTGATTACCCTGGCGTCAGAATATTTGCATTTAACGCAAAAACGATGTTACGTGAGCGACTGCTACACACAAGGCTGAAAATGTTGGAAACAATAATACTGGCGTCTAAGAGGATATCTTGAATTTCAAGTAGATGATCTTGTCAAGTCCCATTTCGAGATAAAAACTTAGAGATATAGATCTGAATGATTGCTACACGCACATTGACGCGCTGGGAACAATACTTGATGTCTAGGCGCAAAGAAGATGCTTTGAACTTCAGGTAGATAACCTTGTCAAGTCCTTGTCAATCCCATTTCGAGATAAAAACTTAGAGATATAAAAAGCTTCAAATTTTTTTTGGAGTCCAGAATGACCTTAACATAAAAACTACGTTACGTGAATGACTGCTACACGCACTAGGAACAATACTTGGTGTCTAGGCACAAAGAGGATACTTTGAATTTCGGGTAGATGACAAGTCAAATTCCATTTCAAAATAAAAGCTTAAAGATATAAAGCCTCAAATTTTTTTGGACCCCACATGGACCAAGAATTAAAGAGTAAAAATTAATTTTCCTAAGAGAAAAAAAATTTTTTATTTAACTTGAAGAAAAAAACATTGTATTTTAAACCGATCACTTCATTAATCATTCCATATCGTAAGACACATACTTAAGTTGAGTTTTCATTGTCATCGTTTTTTTTTATTGTCACTTCCGGAGGGTAAAAAAATTGCTTTAATGATATCATCGATACAATGACTCAAGCCATTCGAATGTATCGCGAATAGATCAGTCACCGATATCGAGATATTGAGAATGTTTTCTTCCTCAATTGCCTTATTATCGCATTACGTGTCCGATGCAAGTCACGCTTCATATTTCTCATTTAAAAAATAAATTCAAGAATCGAGTACTTAATCGAGTAACATTCTTGAATATTGCATATTATATATATTCACGGATTAATTAAAGATTTCTCGTTTCCTGTTTCTTTTAAAAAAAAAATGATGTTGCGTCATGCCGCATAAATATAACGATAAACAATACTAAAGATTTATTTCACGCGTGTTACAATTTCGTCGCATGATGCAACGCAAAATTTTAATTAAAATCTGCAATTTAATTTCTAAATGTTCGTCCGTGCCCATGTTTCGAATATTTCTCTTTATTTATATTTTCATTTTTAATACAATAACGTGTGGTATTTATACATATATTTCAGTACCTTATTGTATATATATTAATTATAAATAAGGATTAGGAATGTAGGCCGAAATTCCGGGAATAAAGAATTAGGGAATGTAAGCAGTTTAAAAACTCATTTATTGAACATGACATAAAAATCACGATATACATAATAATGATAAACCGAGGTCTATTTGTAAGCTTCAAAAATTTTAGTTATATTATTCATTTATAATTTTCCAGTGCAGTATGGCGCACACGTGCGCATGTTTCGTGTGTGGGTATGTGTACGTTTGTTTGTCGTGTGTATGTGTGTGAACTCTCTATCAAACTCTAACAGATGATTACTTTATACATGCATGTATAATCATTACGCATGGAATGTGCACCCATCTTCTTATTTTCGCTCGCATTTCTCTTCGAAATTCACGAACAATTAGCGAGCTCGACGACGATACGACAAATCTCCATCCTCGCGAAAGTGACTTTTCATCTGAATTCCGATTTCGTGCCTAAGCTTCCTCGCAATCAAATCTTTCTTTAGAATCGTCAAATTGAAACTTTATATCTCGTGTAACACTGATTGTGAGAACACAGGTATCTCGCAAAAAAAGAGCCTTACTGAGACTAACAGCGTTAATAATAAAGCCGAGAATAAGGTCTGAATCAATAAGTAGCAAAGAACAGGGTTATTATTGATTTTCGATTTGTACGCCAACGTAACTTATACACGTGCAGGAGTCACTGCAGAGTGCCCCGCTGCACTATAATCCTGTGTTCCAACTTGTACTAAGACTTACTGCGAGGATTTTCTTCGAAATTTTTATCTGCCTGAGGAAAAATGTCAGAATCGTGGCTTCGTAAATATTAATTCGTTCAGAAGTCTCCTCTTTACATCGTTTACTCTACAATCATTCCACGGCCGTATGCACGCAGCAAAAAAACTCAGAGAAAAAAACTAGATAGATTCCAGAAGATGATAATCGTCGTCGGCGCTAAAGTCCCACGGGAAAAAAAGAAGAGCGACTGGGAAATTTCCCTCAACAACGCGAAAGCCGCTATCCGTCGAAAAATAAATATGTCAATGTATAGACTCGAGAGGATAGTGTATATGAGTGAAGGGGAGAATCAGATGAAGACGGCTTGATCCGGGCGCGCCGCTACGTGAATAGCGGGGATCCTATCGGGTTCCGCCGCTCTACGCTACTTTTTTTTCACTCTCTTGCTTTATTAATAATCGTGGGCTTTTGGCAGTGATATTCAATCATCGTGATTGAGGAGAAAGTACCTAAGCGGTCGGCGACGACGTTGTACTTCGTCGAAATAACAAGTATTACCTTTTGCGAGAAACGAATCTTCTTTTTCTTTTCTCGAGGCAAATTATTCTTCGTTTTAATGAAGTACTTCAGAATAAAATACAAATAATTTAGATTCGACTGTCTCGGGAAATTAATAATCCCCTTCCGCGTTGCGTATTGCCGGAAGTATAATTTCCAATACGGCGATTTTTGATATCGTATTGACCTTTGCTGAAAGGATTGATTTGTTGCAAAGAGAAAACTGCGCGGAAACGTTTCTCGCTCTATATATACTTGCAAAGGTTTCTCCTCAAACACGCGCTAAAAATCCGCTCCAAATGTCCCGAGTGAAGTATAACAAATAACCATAAAACAGTAGTAATAATACAAAAAATAGTCAAGTCGTCGCGTAATAAATAATATATACATATACATATATATTACGCATATGCATGCATATATATTATTTATTTTATATATATGTGTATACATATATCTCTGCACGTGTATAGCTTTGCAATCGCATTGCGACCGTAGAATGAAAGTGGATCGAGAGATCGTGGCGTTAAACAAAAAAAATATATCTTTTTCCATAAACAACTTAAATCAAAGCAAGGACCGTACACGTTTATATGCCGTTTAATATGAAATTCAATGCATGGTTTATCAAGAGCGAAGAAAAGTCCCAATCCCCGTTTACTCCGCGGTCCGAGGCCGCCGTAATGAATAAAATCGTATATATTTTATATCTCATCAATTTCTAAACTCTAATAACACCTTTTTTCTAATCAGTACGAATCGACCGGCGAAACCTTTGGGAACGCGCGCACGCAGTTCGATCGCGGTGTCCTCAGCTAGTTGACACCAATGGCAGTACCGATTTGAACGATACGAAAATAATAAGAAGTATTAAGATACCAAATGTAAGTGAGAAACAAAATTATATATCTACATGAAAGATATATAAGTAATAAAGTCAATTATATCGTCCAATTTGTCACAGCAGATCCAAGCGCCAAAAAGCTTCAAACTTAAAAATAAAAAAAAATTCAGCTTTCAAATCACATAATTAATGTGAACTTAATGTGACATTACGGAAGGCATATTATTTATATATAAATATATATAACATATCTGCAATATATATAAGCGAATTAAATTTAATACAATTCCATCGAGCATCGCGTGTTCCCAATGCTTCGCCCAGCACCACGGCGCATCGCCCTATACTTATCAAATACTTATACTTTTTGTCTCTGCGGTTTTTTTGTTTCACTAAAGCAGTCTTACAATAAAGCGGCAACTTTTGGAAATTACTCGTCTCCGTACGCAAAATTATTCCCCAATTTGCTTTATCACGCCGACTGACGTACGCAAATAATCTTCCCTCTTTTCTTTTTCTTCGTCTCTCACTCTCTTTCTCACCCTCTCCCCCTTTTCTTCATCTTCATTCCCCTGCCCGAAGAGAGAAATGCAGGTTGAGCTACGCAAATTTTCAAAATTTTCCGCGTGATGTCTACCGACTAAGCTTTCTCTTAAATCCGACGTGAGTCCGAAAGCGCGAATCGATGCATGTTAATCCGTTCCTTCTTACATTATAATGAATTTCAGAGATTTCACTTCTCTTGGAGCAAATCGAATTGAGTCCGTTATACCGAGCGGAATCGTAACTTTTAAAATCTGTTTGCAATTCCGAAAATAAATTACTTCCATAGTCACTTTCCTTCAGACAAATTGTAATCGATGGACGCTTTCGGCGTTTCAGACTCTTAATATTATGTACACGTTAAGACGGACGTTAAACGACTTCAAATGCTCGTGCGCCAGAATTCCTTCGTCTTTCTCGAAAAAGTCTCAAAGCAACGAACGCTCTTTCTCTTCCTTAAAAAAAATTTATCGAAGATCTCCACTCTACTGGAACATCATGTTGTTCAGCCCGACAAAAAAAAACACGTTATTTCAAAGAACGCGGGTTCGCGATCAATGAAGAATCGAAGCGCATTCGTACGAATCTCGTCCTAACTATATTCGCCTTCTAACCCGTTAATCGTTGCAGAGTAATTCTACCTTATAGCTTACGGTATCACAGAATTACACGCGGCATCGCTTAATTGCTCCCAGTTCGTAATCGCGGATACGCAACCGATAGAAAGAAAGCATGCAAATTATGCCCATCGCGGGGAGAAATCAGAGCATCTGTAAAACGGACGCGAAGAACATCGAGTGTTAGCCACAGTCTTGCAAGGATGAAACGAATTTAACTTTATCGTTTAATCGCGGAAAAAAGTTGAATCAAAATTCATATAATAGCTAAAATTTTCACAATAAAAATCTTTTTCAAAATACAATTCTTGCGTTTATTCGATATGTCTTACTCGATATTTGTTGCACCTCTTCTAACTGATGAAATTTGTCAGTTGACTTTATTTATCCATTTATCATTAATTATTAATTCGTCAATGATCATTAATATTATTTATTATTAATTTAAAAATTTAATTTATAAACTTCATATTTTAGTTTATTCCATTAATGAATGATATTATTACTATCATCAATAGGAGGAAATTCGTGTATACACATATATTTATCACTTCACATCAATTAAGTAAATATTCTTCTTTCTATACTATAGCTAGTTCTATGATTAGAAAGGACTATTAATTATATGTAATTATTTGAAAATAAGTGAAAACAGAAACTGCAAAATATATATTTCACAAAATATATTTCAACGAAAAAAATCCTCAAAAAATCTCTATTCAATTAATTAACCAACGCAAAAGAAACGAAACTTTTCCCGTTTATTAAAGTTGTGTAAAAAAAGTATCTTTTTGGAATGACACCGGAGAAAAAGGAGATGTATCTCTCGAGAGAGAAATCTCTCATGACGAAAGTAGCGCACCTTCCTCGTAACACTCGAAGTCCTTTGCACATGTGATCTGGCAAAGGGCACACACATCGCCCTCCCATACCTCCTTATCTCCGACCGATTCGACTTGTAACGCGAAACACACAATAAACACTATATAGATATATATATATATATTATATATATATTACATGTGAAAAAATTAACAAGCGCTCCGTAGCGAGGACGCGAAACAACAAATACGAGTAACTCGGGCGCGCGAGAAAATACGCTCGGGAGAAAAGAACGTTGTCTTACATATCTTCGATGGCGTGCGACGGCGAGTGTGGCGAAAATTCGTCTAAAAAAATATCTTCGCCCGGCCCGCGCGCGATTTTCAGAGGAGCGGAAATCTACACGTGGGGGACACAACACGATAGCGCCCGCGAATCACGCCTTTTAATTACAATGCGACACACGTATACGCCGCGGAATGCGTCGTTAATGGCAACCGGATGCATATCTGTCATGCTTCCCCATAGGCCGCGCCGTGCACTTCGGCGCTATCGTATCGCGTACCGCGATATAAACGCGGCGGAAACAGCAATATATATCGTTCGATAAGCTGATATGCAATCTCAGAGTCAATAGTTGTTCGATACGTTTTTTATTTTCTGAGAAAAACAGTCGCGAGAAATTAATGCTCGAAACGTCAACTGAGGAAATTTTTAAAATGTCGATCGCAATCAAGTGCCTCGAGCCGATTTATTTATTCGCAGAATATGCAATCATCTCAAAGTCTACTCCGTGCGATGGTACTTGCATCTTTTAATACTCTCGAGACTATTTTTCAGACGTCAATGCACGTTACTCGACGCATCAGCTCTACGCGAAAGATGCTCCTCCTCGTAGTCCACATTTATTCCACCGCGAGATTTTATCCGGTGAAGGTTTCCCGAAGGGGAGCGCGGAGCGAAACGCTTTATATAACGCGAGGATACATAAGTGCGATATAATTTTGCCGTCGAACGGGAGAAATATAAATTTATGTTATACACGTGAAGATAAATCGGTTCCCTTAGGCTTCGCACGCTCGCGGTGGATCCGATCCGAAAGTGCGCAATACTCGGTGCCTGAATTTACACGCACATATATACGTACAGTATCCCCTTCCCTCTGGCACGACGGAATCCGCTCCCGCAAAGGCGAGAAACTGCCGTTGCTGCTTCCGGCACGCAAACTCCGTACCTAATCCGAACAACAACGAATGAGCCTCGCCGCTACTGTTTGACGGTACCGATAAAAACGGCATTTTTTTCGCGGCGCTTCTTACGCTACATGCGACTCTCTCCGCACGACGGTTGTGGCCCGTATTCTCACCGCGCCGCATCGCGCGTCGACTCTGTCCTTGTTTCACATACGCCCGAATATACATATATACTTCGCGTATTAATTATAAGCAAAATAAATAACGCAACCACAGAGAACCGAACAGAGTCGTGCAACTTAGACGCGCGCGCCAAGAGTACGAGCGCTTCTATATCTTTAAAACGGTTTCGCGTGACGTACTGATTAGAGAACGCTTTTTCAGTCTAGGTTGCGAGAAAGTTAATTAGATGTTACGATTGGAGATACGCGGTTCCCGTTTTCCACGGTTAACGTGTTCCACGCGAGAATAATTTGGCGAAGAAATAATAAACGCATCCGCATTGAAAAGGATGCCTAAAAAAAAAGCCTGCACTCCGAAAGATGCCGGAAAGATTAAGAGTGGGAGGTTTAGAGGAACATTCAAGACATCGGAGAAGAAAACGGTTTCTTTTTTTTTTTTTTTCATATCAGTTTATACCAAATTTTGTATCAGATTGTTATACCAGATTTTTTCTTTCTTTCGGGCATCTTCAACGACGTTCTTCAGGTGTTATTTTTCCCTCCACGGAAACCGGAAACACACCTTCGCGCCCGCTGAATGTCTCTTTTCCTCTCTTCGATCTTCGTTCCCGATCGTCCTACGTTAGGAAAAGAACAACGTATAGAGACGCGAGAGATCGCGCGCGCGCGCACGCGCGATGAAGGAACTTAACATTTTAGGTCTGGCAAACTCAAGTGACTATTCCGTATAACCGCTTGACCCGCGAGCGCCCCCCCCCTCCCCCGCGACGTGCGAGACATTCGCGATACATGCGATCTCGATACTGTTAATTCCTGTTTTTTTTTTCCTATCATTATGTACCTCGCTTCCTCCGTCGCCGACTCCTCCCATCCTTCACGATTGTGAGTGTAAACTCTCCTTTGACTTTCGATAATCTTCAATAATTCCCCGAAATCCTCAATCGATCGACCGATCGGTTGCCATCCCGGTGTCTCTCCTCCCAGCTCCTTTCCGTTCCCTTGTGCTTCGACTCTTTCTCGCGCCATCTTAAACAGATTCTCAAATGTATCCAGGAGAACCTGTAGATCAGATCTTTTTTGCGCTATATTGTTATTGGCTCATCGATATTGTTTTAGCCTTTATACGTCGACGTTATCGATGTTGATTGAACTGGATGTGTCGTCTTAAAAAATGTTGCGGGGAACGTCCCAAGCAGCTCTTCTTCGTCCTCAAGTGGCGCTTCACCGAGACCTGCCGTCGTCCGATCGTTCGATCGAGGTCTCTCGATCCGTGAGAATTCTTGACACAATCGACTGTCGACATCCAGCGAGCCGAACAACGGCTCGAGGATCATTCAACCATCCTCTTCTTCTCTCTCCTCTTCCTCCTCCTCTTCCGAACTCGTGCTGGGCTAACAAACTTGAGCGTGCTCGCTTTTCGAGCTGAACGTGTGCGAACTCCCTCTCTCTCTTCCTTCGCACATCCGTGCATTTTTTCTTCTCTCTTTCTCTCTCTCTCTTCCTCCTTCGATCTTTCTCTTCTTCGCACACGTATTCGCACATGTTCCCCGTTGCTCTCGTTTCCTCCGTCATTATATCATCTCTTTCTCCCTTACCAAGCTGAAGGCGGATCCGGACACGAGCGTGCCGCCACGTTGCTGCTCGATTCGGATGCGGGAACGGGTGCCGATGTGCGTCGGATCTCGATCGGTTTCGAGCCGGACGCGGGCGGCCGGCCCAAAACCCCTTGACTGTTTCACGATAGGTTCCGTTGATCCTCCGCGCAATCCTCCGCCTTCTTCAGCGACCGCTTCAGCTTGTCCACCAGCCGGTTGTGGAACTTGTTCAGGGAGCTTGAGCTGCCGGTCTTCGGCGGCGACGTGCCCGTGCTCTTGCTCGGGCTCTGGAGCGAGCTCTGCGACGCCCTCGAGGACGTCCTCGAGAAGTGCCGCGAGGTCAGCGGCACGGACCGATGCGCCGGCGAGGTGAGAAAGTCGGAACCGGGGGAGGTCGACAACGACGGACCCTCCGACTTGGAACATTCGGATACCTACGATCAAAAAGATAAAACGTTCCGGGTTACGGCATGAGGAAAAGTTCCTGATTCAAATTTTCCCATATGAGCTCGTAAGTATTTAGCTCGTTTTTCGTCATCGCTCTCTTATTCGTGTGCATTATTGGCAACGATATTATAAAAAATGGTTTTATTAACTTTTATACATACTTACTTCGTGATATACATAGCTGAAATTGTTACTAAAACTCTAAATAAATTTCATTAGAATTAGAATGATTACCTATATTAATTAGAATGATTACCTATATTTTAATGAATATTATTGTTTGTTTCTAAGGCGTTATATGATTTATTAACGCACAATGACGAGTAATCAATCATAATTGAAACTATTATAGCGAATTCCTATTCTATCATCATTATTTACAATAACAGTCTTTAATCGGGTGATTTGCCTTTCAAATCCGTTGGGCTTTCATCCAGATTCCATTCTAATATCACGAAATCACAATGAGACGCAATCATCCTTACGATAACGACACATTTCGCGCGTCTATTTCGTCGAAGTCATTCGTTTGTTGCTTATTGCACGAACGGTGAAAGCTACGACGAACTCCGCAATATACTTTAGTACGCGAGTAACAGGGCATAAACGAAATCATATTAATCGAACCGAACATCCTTCATTTTTATCTCCTCTCTAGATCGAAATATATATGTTACCATCAAAATCAAGACATTAGCTAATCTTTTAATTAGCAATTAATTTAATACGCGAAGAATTTAATTACATTGTTGTAATATGAGAAAGAGAAATTATTCATTAACAGACTATCTTTTAAATATTTCTCTTTATTATATAACTTAATACTAGTTATTCTATTCTGCATGCGTAAATAATTATTTCTATCCTGCAAATTTTTTGTGCACTATAAATACTGCGAGATAAAAAATTTAAAAATACAATTTGTTTTTATTTAGATTATATATGTATAAATATCATATTACATAATAATGGTCACTATTCAAAGTTATTTTAATTTAAAGTATTAAGGCGTTATCTACATACATATGGATTCGGAGTACGGATTTAGGTTTTTAACGATAAGATATGACATCGCAATCCATACATGATTCACGAAATAATATTCGTATCTGTACTGATAAGACGATAGACTAAAAATGGAAGGCATTAGAAGCGCCGGGTAATAATATTTTGACAACCCGCAACTTCCTTTAATCAGCATTTATCGTCCAAATATGTACACACGTCAAAGTCAAGAGAATCCCCGCGCTCGCGAATCACGTGATAACGGCGATAACCCTAACGGGTGCGCAATTAATTCACGAAAGAAACACGTCGTTTCTCGTCGGCGTGCAATTCCCTTTCGGTAATAACAATGTCATTTGACTAAACTGATTTGCAATCACGTGTTCGCGAATGCTCTCGAACGCGAACTGACCGAGTCATTTTGAATTATTCAACGCCGAAGCGCGATAAAAATTGCAAAAGAGTGTATCGCGCGTATGACGCGTATATACATTCGATACACGCATACGCGTACGTGCCCTTTTCCACGCACGACCCGCACGTCGAACTTGTGCGACCACGTGCTCGCGCTGTCATCGCGCGGCAGGAGGCGGGTAAGTGGCCGATTAGGTCAGATTTGTTTCGTGTGTTTCCCCTCCTTTGACATATACACAGTGATAGCCAAGCAAGATCGAATTACGGCAGTTAGCTCACACAATGATTCTCATATTTTCTAGAATGGATTTTGCTATTTATAAAGCCAAACTTTAATTGTAACTTATGAGAGAATCTTATTTAAATTATAATTTTTAAAATTCTCTTTAATTTACTTTACGCATCAATTTTGAATGAAGAGCAAGAATATGTGTCCTTCTATTTTAATAAAAATATTGCTTTTTTAATTCTCTTCCTCATTTTAAAGAGAGCTTTATATTTTCTAAATATATAAAGTTAATTTTTTGTCTTCTGTAATTTTTATAAACATATGAGATACATGCAGAATTATTAAAATATCGTGTAAGTGATTTAAAATTCCCGACAAGAGAGTATAATCCTTTTTATTCAAGTACAATGTTTGATGCCGCAGCGATTAACTAACTCGCTTTGTCCCTCTGGCTCCAATCTCACCGAATCTACTCTCGCTGTTGTATTACGTGCGGTTACGCAATCCACATATAACGGACGAAATGCGACGCAATGTGTATTGATACGTGCGCGATTGGAGTACCTATAAATGTTTCTCATTTAATCTCTTACCGCGATCCCTGACTCGTATTTATAAAGAACCTTTTATCGAAGCGTTACATGAGATAAAAATAGAAGTAATGAAAATAAGAACGACGATCGATTATTCACCGCGTGCTATCGGCGTACAGAACAAGTTCAGGACAGGTGTTTGAAACTTGTTTGCCGCAAACTTCGTTTGCTTAAGATTCATTAATGTTCCAAGTTTCACGTCTACCGTACGTCAACGAGTGAATAAAACCTAATCTCGATTGATAATTAACATCTTATGCACTGCTTAAAGATTGTTAGTAATAGGTGACAGATCTCTTTTTAATTGAAGCATTTGCAAACGTTATAACAAATTGTAGAATAATTATCCCCTGATATCTAATAATAATCCCCCCAAATAATTCCCCGAGAAAACTATGCTACGAATAATAATTTCATCATATTAACGTAATCCTTCACGCTAATCGAAATAGTTAATTTCATAATTAAATGTATTTTGATTATTAATAGCTATCAGGCATATATTTCGATTACCATTTACTGCCAGCTTTTAGGAATTAATTCAAATGTAATTTTCGGAGATTTTTGAAACTTGAAATACTGTTATCGAAATTTATATGTAAATTTAAATGCACAAATTTTGATCTAAATTCAGCATTATCATTGAATTTCGCGATTTTTTTTAGCGATTCTCCGGCAGAAATACGACGAGCGTAAACAAAAAAAGCTTCACAAAAATATGCGCGCTTATAATTAGGCATTAATATACAATCATATCGTGATAATGCATATTGCACTGTTTAAAAAATTGCGCAGTACACAAACTAATAGCTTCGCGTTATATAATTGGCAATGATTTCTCGTGAGATTGCGCTGATGTTCTGGCAGTAATAATCGTATCTATCTCGCACTGCGTACTTGTAACTTTCAGTGTCACGTGCTCGAGTTGGCTCTAAATATCGACATAGAAGGACACAATGAGTTGATTAAAAATATCCCGTTCACGCGTTTTTATAACGGTACAACGCATTACCCGTGACGGAAATTAAATCTTCCTTATGTATCATATACAAAACTACATATAAATTTATTTTGTTTCTATATTCAATAATTATTCCATTAATTTAATAATAATAATGCACAAATAAATATATAATTAATTTATTTTGTTAACCAGATTAGATTATATACATTAATTATTGTCACGTTATGCGTAACAATATATTTTAAATATAAAAAAATTACAATTATTTATTAAAAATAAAAAAAAATATATGATACAAAATTTAACGAAAATCAAAATTTTTTAGTATTTTTAAATATTTTATCATACACAGACATAATGCGGCGGTCTGTATAAAAATTGTCTCAAAATTTTTTCGACTTTTTTAATAATCATGCAGTTATTTTTTTTATTTAATAAATAAACAGGAGCTAAATTGAGAATCTTAACGAAGAATGTCTATCTGCAATCGCGTCTTCTTGTCGATTATCTTTTGCGTTCCCTTCTACAAATCACTGTCTCCTTCGTACTCTATCCTTGCTTTAAGTGCAGCAGGTCAAGTTCAAGAAACGGCACCGCGAAATTACCCGGGGCGAAACCGAAGATTGCTAGCTTACGCAAAATAAAAACAGTTATGTCAACCGCGTCGCCTTATACCTCACAAATATCCTTTTCACGCACATGACTCTTGTCGCATTTCTGTGTTAAAGCCGTAATGTTCCCGTAACAAAGTAGTCTCTTCACGGTTGAAGAGTCGAGAGGAATTATCTCATTCTTGCGCCAAGTCTTTTCAATGAGTCTTTCAATTTTGTATCATTGATTATATTTAAAAAAATAGATTTATGATTTCTTAGAAAAAAATGATGTTTTTTTTAAATATTAGTCTTTAAGAATATTATCGCAAATCAGGAAAAAACCTTGAGGAAATGGTATCCGATACTAACGTATGATGCAACACAGGTATTAGGTAACAACAAATTTCTGCCTTATCATCGTTATTACTTCACGAAGCAGCGTAGAAAATTTATCGAAGTACTTAAAATATGAACATAAAAATTGAAGAACTTGTTTAAACGTAAGTCCCGTCATAATATTCTTTCACAAACCGTGTGACTTACAAAAATTCAAGCACGGAATACCGAAATACATCAATTAACTTGATCTAACGTAATGAATGATTTCACAGAATTATGTAAGACGTAATAATTTGATGATCAGTAAAAATTTTAGGAAATTCGAGTTTTAGCCAAGTTTTATCATATCAACATTGATAATCGATCTTTCGAGGGATTTAATTGTCGAGATTGAAATGACGCAATATATATACATACACATATATATATATATATATATATATATATATATATATTGCGTTATTTATTAAATAAACACGAAAAGCCCCTTATCTGTTTATTCATTCCACAATCGCATTCGTAACAAAAAAATATATATATACACTATTATATTTTGCGAATCGTGCGATTATGGAATGAATGAACAGATAAGGAGCTTTCAACGATTGAGAATCCGTATAGAGTTCATCGCACGAGGCAACGTTGTGAAAGCAATTGACCAGGACTTGCGCAATGTCGCGTCACAGATATGAAGTACACAGTGCCCTAGACCTACAGAGAGCATTTTTACGGTGGAAATTTGACAAAGTATAAATCACTCCTCGTATAAAAATTAGTAATCGCCGTACAATGTCCTTTTGACAATCTTTCGATTTACGATATCGATCTTGAATTAAATTTACATTACAAATGAAATCTGTTTCGAAATTATCTGAAGGAAGTGATTCATAGTTGAATCGTTGAATTAATACGTCCGGGATTATTTCGTTGATTCACTCTCTCGTATTCAATTGCTCGTACTTTGAACATAAAAAAAAATCTATCTAGGATAAGTACGTCCGTTAAAAATATATAAGATATTCGAGTAAGACGAAGTAGTACGTGTGTCATTTGCATAAACCGCTTTGACTATGGTAATACGACGATAAATAAAAATGTGTATCGTCATGCCCGAACTTCTCACATATCTATATTGGCACATTAATGATTCCGATAATTCCGGTGTAACTTCTATCAATTAACATTTGCATAATTGCCGTCGTCGTAATGTTGCTGCAAATTTATTTCGTATGCATAAACGAAAGAATAAAATAAACACGAAAAGCTCGAAACGCCACCGGTATATGATATGACATTTGCGATAACATTTACGAGCGCAATAAACCGCGCACGCAATTTGACATTACGCGCGTAACTGCATACGTCGCGATAAAAATAAACTTCTAGCCGGCGCGCATTTATCCGGGGGGACACACGTGGTTCCGATCGTCACCTATTATTGACTGTGCTTATTCAGCGTCTGCAAATACAATTTCGCCGGACGTTTAGCGACGCCGAGGGATAAACCGGTTCCTGGTGCAACGCGAGTCAATCTTTTACGAACAGCGATTTTGCGAGGGAAAAAAAAAAGGTTCCGACTTTTTCCGAGCTATTTTGTCGTCGAACGCCGGCGCGAGGAGAACGATCGACCGTGTTGCGAACACGGTCAATCGTGTAAAAAAAAAAAAGTTGGATCCGTCCTTGACGCTCGGAGGGAGCTATCAAACTCCGCTGCGGCATGTTTCGCAAACTTTCTCACCAGTAAAATTTCTGTGACAAATTTAGAGGTAACTACTCTTTAACGTAAGCTCGGTGGAAAATTTAATTTAATATTGAAGACCATAAAAGAAAATACTCTCTTCCGAGTTTGAAACACCCCAAGTATAGGTAAATACAAGATAAATGTGAAATCTTATTTTTCCAGTTAAACTCGAATTAATTTCACGTTAACGAAATTTTATATTTTTCGAACGAAAACACGCGTATTGCGCAATCTGGAATTAATTCTCTATACTCTCAGTTATTTTCATCTTAATGTGGAAAGATCTTTTCCATTTTATATTTGAAAATAACGCACACAAAAGACATGTAACAATTGTAATGCATACACATGATAAAGCATAGCAAGGTATTGATACAAATCTGAAGACTTTATACACAAGATGTTTGTGAGAAACAAATTTAGTAACCTGTCCTTATTGAATTTAACACACACCCTGTTTGGCAAAAATTTAGATTTACCGTAAAAAATCTTGTATCTTAATTGCTTCAAATTTATATCTATTTTAATTTAACTTGAACTCTAATTATAATCAATATTAAAATTTTGATAAGTCATTCTAAATTTTCCTAAAAAAAAATTAATCTCA
The DNA here is from genome assembly GCF_000956235.1 of Wasmannia auropunctata. NCBI lineage: Eukaryota > Metazoa > Arthropoda > Insecta > Hymenoptera > Formicidae > Wasmannia > Wasmannia auropunctata. The sequence continues at coordinate 1,353,541 of NW_012026896.1, read as the reverse complement.
CATTTTAAATAAAAATATTTTTTTGTTGTTAATTCAAAATATTTGTATATTCACTTACGTTTTAAAAAAACACATTAAAATAGCAAAGAATTTTTTCGTTATCGCAACGTAAAATTTGCATGTGTACACAATTACATTGAAGTCGCACAACGTCACATAAATACATGTAAGAAAAGCAGGATATTTTTATTTGTAACAATCAAAAGAATGGCAAAACTAAATTGCAATTAGCTCTTATATAGCTCCAAGAAAATCGATACTCTATACAAATAGGAGAGTACTACGTTCTTCGATACTCCGTACAAATAAGAGAGTACTACGTTCATACATTTTCCGCAATTATATCATCTTTAACATGTAAATATTTTCTTTAAAACAATAAACACTCTAATGTCTATTTGTGATATAATATCTGAAAAACTCTCTAACGTAAATATCGATATCTCTATGAAGCTATGGGAGTTAAACGAGGTGTTTATTTCAAAAAGGCTGACAAATCTGGCAGCTGTTGAAACAAGCTCTCTCATGTATCGATATTTAATCTCACCTCATTTCTAACACAAGTGTAATATACGGAACCTTTTCAAAATAAGCACCTCGAGCGGGTCGGAAAAATGAAAAGTCACGCCGCTTAGGGATAGCCGATTACCATGAGAATCGAGACAGGAGGATCAGACGCGCCGCACTTCGCAAGACGGCTGTGTCTGCTGGTTCGCCAGACCTGCGAAAAAATCGCATGTGCAGTGGCCGGTTCTTTCTCGATTCCTCGTCCCCCCTTCACCCCAAAGCCGTTGTCCCTACGATACGCCGTTCACGATATTGCGCACCAATTCTTTCATCGACCCTCCCCATCAACCACGAGCATCCCGAAAACTGCGCACAAAATTACAACCGGCGAAAAAAAAAAAAAAAAAGAGTGCGCGCTTTTCCGCAAAACGCCGTAAAAGGATGTCATTTTCCATGCCGGCGTACGTTTCAAATGCTTTCGCGCTGATAATACGCGCGATATAATGCGCGAATGACGCATCAAGACTGGTCGGCGCCGGCATTGTTAAAAGTCACCGTCTCTCTCTCGCAATTTTGTAAACGGTGCCCCCCCCCCCTCCCACCCATCACACACGCGCAAATTTTCAAAAGAGAAAATCGCTCGTCTTGCAAACTTGTTTTTCTCTCCCTCGTATGCATGTCGATAAACGATTAAACGAAATATACATAACAACGAGAAGACGCACAGTTACGTCACTGGCGCTTGTCGATACAAACTGAATTGTTTCTACATCGAATCAGTTATCCGAATTCGCTACACACTGTTAGTATCCTGTAAATTAAAACCACCGCCGGAAAGCTTTGTAAAATTTTATGACGCGCTAAAAACAATCACGCGCGAGAATTAATGTTTATCAACATCCGATCTTTTTTTATTTTTGACGGTTTATATAACGCGGTTTATTATTGTACAACGATTCGTGCGACGTGGACGAAGAGATTAAACTCCCACATTTTTTTTCAATACGATACAAAAAAAAAGTGCACAACGTACACACGTAATTTCTTTCCCTTTAGTGCTACACACACATTACTTTTTTAACATACATAATGTTAAAGTTCACATATAAATTTCCTCGAGAAGAATCATCTTCGTGTTTTAAATATATTGCCAATAATGCACACTACATTAGACTAATTTTTTAAACATCCGGTACGGCGTTTTTCAACTAGCAATTCATAAAACGACAATGACTGACATTTCTTAGATTTTCAGCAATTTTATATTTCTCAGTAGAGACACTTTTATCAATTATTTAATATCAACTTCGTTTTGCATCTCTACCTACATTGTGTCGCAAATAGAGGCAGGGGAAGTTTAAACGTGAATGATGAAGACATATGCGCGGCTTAACGGTTTCCGCAATTTTCCACCTGCTTCTCTCGCGTCAATTAAGGGAGCACGTTCCGTCACACCGACGCCTCTATTTGTGAAACAAAAAACAAAAAAACAAAAAAAAACGCCGCACTCGTGTGAACGTATCATATCCCACTCACCTTTCGGCTACGACAGGCCTGCGGATTTGAGCACTCGGACGATCGTCGACTCCGATTAGTCTTGTAAATGTCCCATTCGTTTTTCACCACAGGCATCATAAACGCCATCTCGTCTCTGGTTTTTACTGTCCCGTCTCAGTTTCAAACGTCGTCGCCCTGGGCTCGTCCCTACCTTTTTCCCTCAATCTCTGCCTCTCTCTCTCCGTCGCTTTCTCGAAAGTTCTAACACGTCGGCCACGCAAGAGTGAGAGAAAAGGCCAATCTTTACACCGACAGTGTCAGCAGATCTTGCCTGCGAATTTCTCGCTTAGGATTCTCGCTGTCGAATCGCGATCGCACAATTCCGCTCCGTGATCGATGTCGCGATCGATGTTGATTCGCGTTGACAACGTTGACGTGCGACGACGACCAAGTTACGTCCGGTGGATCGAACTGGAAAACTTCATACACGTATTCGCGCTCGCACAAGTGCGCTTGCGATACTGCGTCTCTTTCTTTTTATTTCTCTCTCCTGGCTCCTTCCGTTTTACGGCGTATTCGCCTTGTTCCGGCGATCCGCTTCTCTCCTGAACTCACGTCCGTACAATGCGGCAGTCCGCTACGGAATAAGCACGCCGGTCCGCGCGTGGACAAAACGAGGGTCTCGCAAACCAAGGCGGGAGTGGTAGGGACGGACGGGCGCATCCATTGGCTGCCGTTGAGGCGGGACACCTACGTCACCGGTTACCATTGATTTTTCAATGTTGATACACACAGCGGCGTGCTGACGTGCCGTGGATTGAATTTTTGGCGGCGCGCTAATCGCCGCGCATCGCCGTCGTCCTGCGTTCACGCGTAGGCGCGCTAGAGCGTGCGTGCGTGCGTGCACGCGCGGCAAGGGAGTGGATTCGTTAAATGTACCCCGGGAATCTGAGTCCCGGGGGATCCGGATGCCGCGGCGCGAGAAAGTCACGATCACATAACCGGCACCGGCCGATTGCGCCGATCAGCTGTTAATGACGGATTTCTTCGTGAAAATCAGCTCTTAATTTTCAACATCAAACACTTTAGCAACGTTCGTCAAGTTTTACGTATGTGCACTGCACACAAACAAAAGTTTAATTTATGTTAAATTAAAATTTCCTTGATTTGAAAATATTATTTAACAAATATAGATAAAAAATAAAAAATTTAGTATTTATTTATATATCTCGATATTGCTTTACTAAATGCTGAGTAGAGCACCATAAATAATGTACTGTTTCATTATGTTTATATTTTACCAGAAATGACAGATAAAACGAAAATATATTATTAAAGTTGCATTTATATCACTACAGCGTAATACATTCGGCAAACCGTTTTAACTTTTAATGTTAAATACGGTCGCAAATAAACTTTTATATTATATTTAGGGAAACGGTGTAATCATCGTGCAATCTCATATCAATGATAAATAAAGTACTGTAGTAAAAGCCAAAAGTTAATTATATATAAATATCTAATTCCAGAAACGAAGATGAAGAATAAGGGAGGTTTATTAATATTTTAAGCAAAATATCTTAAAAAAAGAAAGAGTAAAGAGACATTTTGTGTCTTCTAAAATAGAATATTCGCGCAACAAATGGTATATAACTATAAGCATTCACAAAAAGTTAACTAAAACCCGTTTTATTATAGATATTAAAGTGCACGAAACTAGTAGCACAGTTAATAAAATTATACATTGCAATATATTACGTTTAACACGAATATGAAATGTAGATTAAACGTAAAATACTTTGATTTGATAATGCAGAAAGGCGATATAGTTACCGATATAGTTGATAAGGCGCGATGAACGAACGCGCAAAAAGCAAGCGTTCAGCAGTTGAAGCAACACGCAATTTGTTATTTAACCTATACACGAACAGTCTCGTAAAAAACGCGACATTTTTCCAACTCTAAATTTAAAATCAGATCTTGATACAGCGTGTTTTAAATTTAAATATTGAACTTTATAGATGAATGTTTCAGAGATGCGAATAAACAACAGATGGATAGATACACAGCGCGGCGAATTAAAAGTCGATATAAGTATAGAAATTATCTTGTACTCGCATAAATATGAGAGGGATAATTTTTTGATTAGCCAGGCGAAAAGAACTCAGAGCGCAAACACACGCGCGCGCGGGTTATGTAATATACTACACGCTCAGACTACTATATTATTTAGCATAACTTGCAATTTATCTGGATACAATCTATCGAGACAAATAAGACGTCATTAAAAAGGGGGATAAAATATGGCCGGATATACCTGAAGGGGATCCCTATCAAATCCCACTGATTTGTCCTTCACCCTCCGCCAGTGGGAAAATGCGTATCTACTCGGAATCGACCTTGAAAAAACGGGAAGCGAAACAGGAAAGCTTTACTTTTGCCGTATAAACTCTGACTTTGAAAAACTTAATTTTAAAATTAAATTAATTTTGCAATACGTAATTATTAAAAATGACGTATTTGACCTGCGTCTTTATAAGATCCTTATAAGTCTTAATTCGTGCTTTAATTCAAATTAATGATATGATAATGTTTAAAATTATGAATAAGTCTCTCATAAATCCTAAGTTTCATTAAATCGCGTCGTTAATGTTTTAATAAGCATCCAATTACGTAGGAAAAATAATTATATTTATAATAATTACATTTTATCATAAAAATATGTGCGTAAACTCTTCCAATCCAAACAACAAATATATGTATTTTCGTAATATTAACAACAGCGTTATATAATACTGTTACCTATTAATTAATCTGTATTCCACGTAAGTATTATTACGCTAATTAGCGACTTGCATCGTCGCAGACCGCTGACAAAATTAATTTCGCCGGCTTAACGAACGAAACTTTCGGCAACTGTACGCAGTCAGCAAATTAATCATTGTAACACAGATAAATATATTCTAACGTAACAAACTTGGCGCTAATAATTAGCTGTAAATCTCTCGGAATTGCCCTCACGACAAGTTGATATCGATTTGATAATTGAGAAGATGTTATTTTGTAATTAACGTATGCGTGATGTGCGTGTTTACTTCTGAATCTTTAGAAAAAAAAGTTTAGTTCAACCATTTGTCTCGATATCGCGCAGGAATGAATAAAGTGCGATAGAAATTTTGCGGATTTTGCGGTTTTGCGCGGCTATCTCGCCGTCGGAGAAGCGATTAAAATCGCGCCTGATATAACAATCGGATTATTTTATTGCGCAGTCGGAAATGATTCTACAAACGACTCACCTAAACTTGTTGAAATATCGTCCTCCAACAATACAATATATATGTAATACATATAACAGGAATCGGAAATCAATATTCTACCTACGCTTCCTCGAGCATCGCAGCTATGGTAGGCGACGTATACGTGCAATAAAAAACATGCGCAAACAATAGCCGTAACGCTATTCGTGTCTGAATAAACCGCGTGTTAAAAAAAATATGTATTCTTACATTGTATGCACACACTGCGTCAGTCATCGATATCGTGGAAGTGAAACGAAAGCCACGCAAGAAATCTGCTACATTGCTTCGCGATTCCATTCACTGTGCAATATATATATATGCAACCTTTGTAAAAAAATTAAAGGTATATTTCATATACCAAAATATTCATTGATAAATAATATAAGAGAATGGACGTATCATCGGATGAATAAAATTTTAAATCAAGTCACGATTACCAACACATGATAATCTAAGCATCGAAGAGGCTAGTTCAGTCAAGTATTATCAATTAGTTGCAATTTTATCAACATCCAATAACGAAATTTGTGTTACTGATCATCGATAGAATAAAGTGTGATAAATTTAACTCAATTATCTAATAAAAAAAAATCGATATTATTGTACTTTTAACAAAGTTTAAAATCTAATCAAAAAATATTTTATCTTTGTCTATTATTATTTTAATTTTCAGCAACATAATTTTGAGTTAAAGCACATCATAATTAAGAAGTTATGTTTCTGCATCTCTGTAAACAAATATTTTTTTTAGTTTGGAATTGGCAAAATTAAAATATCAATTCTAATGTATTTTCTCTCGTCTGAAACTAGCGTACGATGCTAAAAATATTTTTTATATTACACAATATATTAAATATATTTTTATGCTGAAAGCTTTCTCCAATTAATTATCCTTTTTTATCATAGAGCATATCTATAAGTTTAACAAACGTGTTTCCACTTGTGGCACTTGGAAAAAGGAAAATATAGGAGAAAATCGAGAGTTATAGGTTTTTCCAAATCAAATATTCTTAATACTTGAAACATTTCTTTGCTTGCGTCATAAATGATTCGTATTATCGATTCATATCAATAGTTCTTCGAAATTTTATTATTGAACGCTGCCCGAATCGCGGCATTATCAAATCATATCGCGAGTTATAAAAATCACGGACCGTCTCTGACGATACTTATGTTCGCTCGAGACGGCTTTCGTGAGGAGAATGAGTGATGCCCTCAACCCCCTATATCGATTTTTCGCCAGAGTTACTCTGGAGACCGTCCCGCTTGCTACTTAAGTGTCCCCTAGTTACCGATGAAACGCAGAAGAAACGAGGAAGCGTCTCTGCCAGTAAACTAAAGAATACTCACACGATTGGACTAACGAGAGAGACGGTAAGACAATAAACAGTAAATACGAGAAAATATAAAGGATTTGTGCGAAAGAAAACAACAAGTTTCCACTGTCCTCATTTTTTCTTAGTACGTAAAATAAATTCGTGATAACCACTATTCATAACACAAATTATCATGTTATATCTAATATTAAAAATATATATATAATCCGCGCTATATCAAAAAATTACCTATAATTAAAGTAAAATATTACACTGATTTATAATCTCCAAGAGTTTTCAATTTTTTTATCGAGCGGTATGTAACGGTTACTTTAGATCGCTACAGTATTTTAAGAAAAAAATGAGTACAGGGTCACTATTAATACAGTATTACAGTATACACAAATGACTACACAGAGTAAAAAAATAAACGAGAAGTCGATGATTGCTTGTAATGTCTCAGTGTTTTTATACGATTTGCTGATTATATAATTAAAAAAAAAAAACATTTATCGCCGCAGGAACATTGGCGTCGATCGTGAAGAGCGAGTGACATAATCGTCACAAACACAATGCGTCGTTATCCTAAATTATTACGCTGACTCGAGGTAGCGGAGGGTTAATGACCGATAACGCGTTCGAGGGTGAATCTGACAATCACGTGTGTGCCGAGGCGTTCCGCACGATTGAGCGGTCACGGGATGCGCCGACACAACCCCGATGATGATGGTGTTGTCGAACCCCTTAAAGGGCGGCGCGCGGTGATGGAGGGGCGCGTTTAGTAGGGCACGGCGTCGCGCTATGTATCCGCGCGGACCGACTATACACGATACTGTTTCACTGACGCGGCCGGTGCCGCGTGTGTGCGACGCGACGCGGTTCGCGCGATCGCCGTCGGAACCGACGACGCCGCGGATCGTCGATCGATCGATCCCACCCGGGGGGGCCGACCGTGGATCCGCGTGGAGCGGCCCCAATTGCTTCCCCAGTCGGCGATCATCCTCGGCGCGGTCGCGCAACGCTCGGACGCGGGAGCGGTTGACTCCTGATCCACGAATGTAGGCTTAACGATCGCGAAATAGCGATTTCAGGCTGCGGGAAGATTTCGGATCGGTACTCCAATTAACGACCCGGCGTGCCATCCTCGATGGTGATCGACCGTCGCAAACTGCAAACGATCGAGCGAATGAAGAACGGATGAGGAGAGGATTTTCGCTGAGTACGATGAATACATGAGACACGGAGATTATTGTGGAAGACAAAAAGGTGCTATGCTTCGGTAGAAACGCATATTCTCAATCAACGGAAGAAGAAGAAGAGGAGGAGGAGAGGAGAACGACATGAAGAGAAGAAATTTCGGATCAAGAATCTCGACGAGTGTCCCCGCATTGTGATTTATTTACGACTGCACGCGATAGGAAAAATGGTGTTCGACGCGATGTGCGAAGAGCAGAGGAAGCAATTCTTCAGGCAGAGCTATGGCGCTCATTTACCTGGGTAAGTGTACATGTCGTCAATTGACGTGTTTTTTAATCTGCGATTAATTCGCGATTACATTCGCTTCTCTTCTGCCTATCGATTCCCTGCATCTCACTTACGTTTATTACAAAACTGTTAAAGCTTTTTATTACGCAGGTTGCATATCCGTGTTTTATAGGGAGATTTAATTCATGTATATTCATATTAAAAATATTAAAGCGTAAAAATATTAAAACGTCAAAATCTGAATTGGGGAATTTTATCGAGTTCAATAAGCTCACGCTTATTGTAATTATATGCATAGCTGGTTATAGCCACGTACAATATACATGCGCATGCGTTTATGTGTGTGAATAAATATTAAATATTCTATTCATACATTTTACATCCGTATTTACTTTAATGTGAGTGTGATTGCACGTACAGAGTTATGATACCGTTACTACACACATACAATATATCATAAAGATCTACACCAAGATCTACACTTTCTTAAAGGAAATAATGACATTAATATCGTTCGTGATTTATTATAACAGAGATTATTACGATTGCATACACACGTAGACATATACACTTTTTGAAATTTAATTATTACCATAATTTAATTATTTACCTATTCGGTTATATTTCTTTAAGTAAAAGTAAGTCAACTGATTTATATACATTATTCATTGTTATTTATGTGTTAGCTACAGAAATCGTTTTCTCCCGAGAAGCGTATTATTTCGCAGTGGTCTACATTACGTTTCTAATAATAAATAAATAAATATTTAGTTATATATTGGAATAGCTTTCTACTGCAAGTGAGATTACGTACATTTACATGAAGAAAGGGCAAGTTTCATATATGTGACACTTTCATTTGTAATTAAAAATATGCTGAATGAGCGAGAAAAAATAGAAAAGACAAGAGAAAGCTGATACTCGTTTATACCTAATAAATTTTTCGATGGTCAATTAAAAGTTGTTGCGCATGTCGCGTACAATGTCTACGTTTAATTACGAGCGTTTAATTAAAGCTTCTTTGTTTGACGCCATATGTCTGCATACATTACGCAATGAAGCTAACGAGACATTTAGTACCTACGAAGTTGTGAATTCAATTAGATTCTTGTAATCGTTAAACTAATTTTAGCGATAAAGTTTCTGTCATTTGAAAACGATATTGAATTGTTAACTTTTCGTTCCCTAATGATACATCAAGCAATTCATCACTTTCTGAGTTTTATCTTGCTTTCGTGTTTGATTAAAATTTCAATAAAATAATTCGTGAATGCCTATCGAGGATATTTAACGCGGGAACTCGATAAAATTCCCCAATTCAGATTTTGACGTTGCAAACGCAAAAAAATAATTTCCATATTTATTAGCAACAATGTAATTAAATTTACAGTAACTGACCGGAATCAATAATATCCGCATAAATATTCCTAATTAAAAAAAAACTTTAATCTTATTTTTAATTTACCGCGGCGAAAGTTTCAGAAATGTGTCGCAATCTGCTTTTTTTATTTTTTCCTAGTATTTCTTGACCGGGCTTTCAAATTCAATATTTTTTTAAAATTTTATGTAAAATACTTCGTATCTGTTCATTGAAAAATTATATTGTTTGGAATACTTAAATGAGTGACAACCTATAAAGCACGCTTAGTCTTTATAACCTTGACAAAAAAACGCAGAAAGCGTGAAATTAATTCCACAAGGAAACCGCATCTGATCGAAGGATTTTCCACGAAAACACGCTTGTTCTGCAAGAATCAGATCTGAATTTTTTTCCTTCGCGAACAACGATTATAAGTGATCTAATTCTAAGCGGTCTTGAGCTGAATAGAAACCGCAGAAACGGTACTTAAACCACTGATGAGAGAGAGAAAAAGAGAAGTCTGCTGATATCGACCGTAATATCAAATAATGACTGACATTAAATTTAAAAGTTACATGACGGTATTTTAAAAACTTGAATAAAAATTAATCTATAATAAATATATAACATATAATATATTGCAAAGTATTTATTAATTAATTTATGAATTTAAAAACAATTAAAAAATATATAAAATCGTAAAAATTACAACAAACTTCTACAATTTCTATCACGATAAATAAAAACAAGATTTAGAATTTATTAAATAGCAATATTTCAATTTGCGATTTTCAAAAATTAAAAGTGTTCTAAAGATATATACATTACTTTGATTACCTACTTAGGATTTTCATAAAATTTCAATAGCATTATTGCAAAAGCCTTTTAGAATGTATTAAATAAATATTGAACATGTGAAACTTAATGAGACTTCTTTTTTATGATAGATATAACCTTTGATATTCAATGTAATATAATTAAGAGTAATATATACGATGATGTACGCGAAAAATCAATCGCGGTAAAGTGGTCTCTTATAATGTACATATATTGTACCAAATGCATTATGCATTCGCAATATTTACCGATCGCACGGACACCGGGCGAGAAAATCGAAGTGGCACACGTGTCGTCTCGATTCCGAGATTATACCGCATTCGAACTAGATCGCCCGGATGACCCACCGGAAGCGCGCATTCCCGAAGTATTGACCTCGAAGTCGGTGGGGAGGGAGAAGGGGGAGACGAAAGCCGCTGGTACCGCGGTTGGTACCGTGCCAATTTACACCCCCACGTTCCTCACTATAAAGCTATATCACGCAAAACTACCCTTCCGTATGGCGAATCGCCTCGAACTATTTATCGTGATTTACCCTAGCTCCGGAATTATCGATCCGAGGAGAGAAAAGACGCGGATCGAAACGGATGAACGAACGGCTCGCCCGAGAGAAAAGGGAGTTTCATTTTCTCTGTCTGCGAGAGAAATAGAAACTCCCTATTTCTCTCGGACAGAGAAATTGAAACTCCCGATTATCTTTTTCCATCAGACTTATATGCTACCTTTCTCATTCCGGCAAAAATGGAGCAAAAAATGACCGATAGGGAACAAGTTGGTTATCGAGAACTTCTCTAGCTCTTCTCTTTTCGTGAAAAGATCCAGTTTTCACTTGTATTTTAAGACAGAAAGTATATCCAAAAAAACATCGCTTTCGATTTTAAGGACAGAATCTCGGATCCATCTTGATTTTTCTTTAAGCAAGTTCTTTTAAGATACTAAAATAATACTAGTAATTTTTAAATTATAAAAGAGAAACGGAAAGAGCTTCGGTCGAAGAAATATTCTTTTGGAGATGCAATAAAGAAAGAATGTGTTTAAGTTAATTCAAAGAGATCTGACAGTAACAGACCAAGCGATCTGCTAGATACCGAACGACCACACTTGACACTGATCTTGCGATATGGACACGGTTAAGATAGTTCAACGACCCAGATACGATTTATGCAGATCTTAATGGCGTAGAGCCGGGACTCGCGGCGCGACAACCGCGTAGGAGTGACTTCGGCTGGTTATCCCACCGTGACCGCCACAAAGTGAAGGCTCGATTTACTGGGTCACCGGTAGTCCGCTTTTACGGTTCTGCGATTACTTTATTTAGGGATCGGCCGTGATCGCGGCCATCCTCTCGCAGAAACATTCAAAGCGATGCCCCACAGTCGAAGCATTAGTAAAAGCGTTAACGCGGACGAATGACCAAAAACGTTTTTCCAATACTTCAATCCGCATAAAAATATTTCCGAGAAGTTTCATAACAAAATAATTAAAACAATGAAAGATTGACGGAGAAAGATACATCGATCAGTTACGTACAGACGTAAAAGCTTTTCCCGATAATTCGGAATATATATATATATAAATGCAAAATTGCATGGAGGTAAAAAGAAATTAATTTATATAACATATTATATACACTTTCAAGATTAAATAGATATGGTTAAATATTAATAGTTCTGCCATGCGTGCAATACGCAAACTACTAATTACTACGATTTAAGTCGATTAGCACGATGCTCACTATAATCACGTGCATCGAAGGTCGTGCTCTATTCTTTTAACAATATATTGTATTATTTCATAACTACAGTCCGCGCTTTCTTTATCTTAATCACAGATTTATCGATCGGTCTCGATTCTTCGAATTCGAATTGTGCTCTATTTTAATTATTTATTCACGGTATACTTGTACTTAATACAGAAGTTACAAGTAGACAAGTATACCTCGCGTGCGAGTCCGCATTTTTTTTTCCCGGAATATGCATACTTCATTGGTATCCTACACCGGTCGCGGTAAGTAGCAATGTGACTACGAGTATAGATCTAACGAAGAAGAGCCTTCCTCGCCCCCTATGTGCATATATCGCGCAAGATATCCAAGGAATTAGATACGCTTCGGTAGGCAGAAGTAGGCGCCTTATAACATGTCCATGTAATAGGTCATAATTTTGCACGCTACACTGTCCAGTGTATTTCCTTAGCATAAATATTTTGGTCATGGAAAAGTAGACTGCAAACTGATCGAAAAATGTTGCATTAAATATCACACAGTTGACTTGTCACGCTGTCGTGAAACAATGTATGTACCATAATATTAATACGGTCGCTTATTTTACGAAAAACTCGATTTCTTTAAGTTTTGAGAAATGCAACGGTGTTATTAGGTATATCTAAATTTATCATCTTTCAAAACTCATTTCGTGCTACCTTAATATACAAGTTGCGTGTACTTTTAGGTATACAGGTCATTGTCCCACCCTGAAATTTCGCGTTGGAAAGAGATTCGGAGCGAATACGGAAGAAATAATGAAGGTAAGATATTAAAAAGAAGATATTTAAAAAAAATTAAGCTGTTAAAATGAGAAATGCACTTATTTATAAAAAAAAATTTGAACAACGAAAATTGTGTAATAATCGCAAAATATTATGGATAACTAAATTACGTACCCGAAAGTTTAATTTTACATTCTGTATTGTCGTATAGGAATTATTAGAAAAGAAGATTCTTAAGACTGGACCATACAGGCCAAGTTCCGGTAGAGAAGTGGAGTTACCAACTCTTCAGGATAAAGAGATCAGAAGAGATTGGAATAACGAAGCTGTATCGTACAAGGCGCCGCCGTACATTCTAGGATATACCGGTAAGACTACATCAGGAGATATCAGAATCTCTCCAAATATCCTTTCAATCGCAAGTAGAATTAAAAAAAAATTGTCCAAATTTCAAGATATCAATATATAGCTACAGACCATTAACAAAAGACAAAATATTAATAAAAAAAAGTTCTAAAGTCAAGCTTTTAGAATAAAGCAAAAATAAAAGAACAACGCTCACCAGTACGATGCGCAGCAGCGGAGATTGAATAATAATCTGTAAAAAATACAAATATATTCTTTATAAAACAACGTTCAAAAAAATAACATTTTATAAAATAAGTTTTTTTAAGCGAGCCACAATTAAATCGTGCTTACCCACGGTTGCTCCGCCCGTCGCCTGATGCCACCCCGGGCCTCCTCCTCCTCTCTTGTTGTCAATCCATTTTTTTTTGCACAACACATTCACAACACTCGCTTCGCGACAGATCATGGCCACCGTTCAGAGAAAAATATCACGATCGCCCGACACTCTGCACGGCCGGCACTCCCGAGATCAGGCACGCTCGCTTAAATTCCGCTTGAAATGGCTCACTATAATTCACATACGCGCGGAAAAACGACGCGGAAATCACGATCCGGGGGTAGCGGGACGCCCGCCGAAATTCACGCCATTCTCCACGGCGACGCGGCGCCACACCTGTTGACTAGGGCACGTAATGAATACCGCCCGCCCCCCCCCTCCCTCCCCCTGTTGCAGCGATCTTATTACGATACTTTGTAATGAGCGCACGAACGAATTCATGTATACGAGCGTAAATATACAATTAAGATGAATATCCGAGGGACGCGGTACGCGAAAAGACGCATATTTTCGCGTACCTCGGACATTCGTCGTATTGTTAGCTCGTATATTTACATTCGTACGCGACTCCATACACGCGAATCCATTCGTGCGCTCATTACAAGTGTATCACGCAATAAGTATCGCTATTCCAGGCGGTAAAGCGAGCGTTGCCCGATTTCGGGAATACTGGCGCGGAGCGTCGGAGTGATCGTGTTTTTGCGAATGGTCCGTAATCCGTCGCAATTGTCCGCGATTAATCCCACGGTCTTGTATCAGTCGCGCGGCTTGTAAAATGTCGGCGTATACGCGACGATCGTCGACGGCTCGGGACGCGTGACCTCCTCGCGAGACTCCTTCGATTGAATTGATCGACCCGCGGCGACTCCGGAGCGATGCCGCGACGGCAACGAGCGCGATCGTATTTGCCAAATAAACGCGTCGCGACGCTACACAATTTCGCGACCGGGGTCCGTCCCACGTCCGACGCGCACACCGCGTCCCTCCGAAAAGACTGAAATTTTTGAAAGTGTTGCCGGCGACCTCACCACGATGGCGCGGCACGTCGCGAAGTCAAATTACACTTGAGACCGCTCGGGAGGCAATATTGAAAGTGTAAATCCCGCATATTATTAATGAATGTGTATATTAATTAACAGATAGCCGATACGTCAAGTCTTTTAATCATTTAATCGATTGCTTTTGTCACGTCATTTCATTCGGCGATTTGAATAGTGCTCTCGATTGCCTGAAATAGGAAGATGAAGCAAATTTGATTAGGCGGAAAATTCAAAACGCGACGCACTTCGAGAATTGTGAATGATCGAGTTTATAAAAAAATACGCAATTACAGAAATAATTGCTGCAATAAAATAATAGCATTACTATTTTGCATGTAATATTTACTATCAATATAAAAAAGCAATCGATTAAATTATTATATAATATAGTATAGTGGATTTAAGAAATTTTTATTCTCTTCATTTATTAAAAAATTATTTTTATTTCGAATAATTTTTCTTTTATTAATTTTGCTTCTAGAATCAACAACGTTGTAATTGCTTGATAATATCCTATAAAATTAATCTCTCTATAAAAAGCTGGTTATAAAATTTTAATTTGTACAAAAGTTATATAAGAAATCATGTGAAGCACGATAAAATTCGCATTTTGATATTTTAACATTTTTAACTGAACATACATATATTATTCATATTAATTGACAAGATTAACTTAAAAGAAATATTTTTTTATTTTTTCTCATCCTAATAAATTTAGATGTGACGCTTTTCATGTCTTATGCGATGCACTCATCCACGAAAATTTATATTTGACGTTTGTTCTGATTCATCGCAGGATACATTCCTGGCTTCAGTAGCAGATTCGGCCTATCCTTCATGAGAGCCGTGGAAGCCGGCGCGAAGGAGTGGCACGAGGCGCAAATGAAGCTGAGAGCGCAACGAGACGCGATGAGGGCTCATGCCGAGCGGACAGATCCGAGAAATCTTCTATCCCGAGCGAGAGCAGACAATGTGGATATTGAAATCGATCACGGTCATGGCAAAGACAGAAGGACCTACGGTATGTGCTCGCATCTCTTATTATTTAATCTAGCAATGCAACAACATCGCGTTATCTCAAATGCAATCATTAATCGTTATTTCCAAGTATTAAGATAAAAAGTATAAAGTTAAAAAGAAAATAAATAGATATATCTAATAAAGACTAACAAATTCATTCAAAAACTTAATACATAGATAATATTTTCTTGAAAAGTTTTCGTAATAAAAATATCCTAGTTATAATATTGATTGAAAAGTCGAAGCGGAGTTAATCAGGTTACAAAAACGGACGCATTATTGTCATCGTTGCAGATTATCATGTCTCCCCAGAAAGACCGCCGATCGTCGGTTATACAGGCCACATTCCGGGAGCGAGAGGAGAAGTCGCGCTCTCCAAGAGGTACGCTCAAGCCGCCAGAAAGGGATTGGAACGTGTCCAGAGGGAACGCGAAGAAAGGCTCAGCAGGGCCAAAGACATGAGCGCCGTTGAGAGAGTCCTTGACGATGCGTACCTCGACGAAACGGGGCACACGCGTGCATAAGATGATGGTCACGGAAATATGGTTTCTAGCTGCAGCATATAAAAGATAAGAATGTGTTCAGACATCGGGGAGAAGGAAAACAGTTGAAAATAATAAATGTAGCAAAAGAGCAAGCGTTATAAGTAGAATATAAGATATTTTCAAACATAACGTAACTTCCGAGATTTTGCCATGCAGACTTTACTGTACTTAAAGTTCTAAACGTTCTTACATAACTTTTACTTTGACAGTATCGGAAGGAGTAAGTAAAGAATTAGCGAATAATCTATGTGAAAAATTGTTTATGTTCGAATCACGAAAACTATCCCAAAAATTTATAAGGACTATTTTTTTGTACTCCAATATTTTGAGTGATAGTATATGAGTGACAGTGGATTTTGCTGTTTTCTAATTTTCGGACATAAATAATTTACAATGGACTATTCGAGTGTAGGAACAGACGACATATAATTATTAAATCATGGAAAATGTATGCGCGAAGTAATAAGTTTATTAATTTTTGAGGATGTATGTATTGAAATATATTGAATAGATAAAACAGATTTTTTTAAAGCAACGAGCTCTTCTTAATAAGTCTTCAAAGAGAAGACAACAAGTTAGATTGTTATTTAAAGAACAACTGAATCATTAAATATATTTATTACATGAATCATTAAACGTATTTATCTTAATATTCGTCCATACAGACGTGAATCTACCGCAGAAATAAATCTACAAATACGTGAGTTACTCCAAACGCTTTGAGCTTCCAGTGTTCAATAGATTTCTGCACATACATGCACCACTTATATGTGATCACACGATCTTCTCACATTTAACACATGGAGAGAATATACAATTTTTGGGAACATTTCTATTAGGAAATATTTTCAAAGAAATGGATATAAAGACGATTGTTATATACGCTAGTTCCATTTCGGATCAAATAAAGGAAGGACATACGTCCGAACTTTAGAATTTACGAAATGGATTATAGCCGAGGTACATGATAAACAACATTCTGAAATGCATTATACATATTAGTAAAAATTTATTTACTAAAGTATAACTATGTGATCTTTGTCTATGTAAATACAAGTTGAATCTTATACTTCCGTCCTCTTTTATAGAGTAATTAACAATATAAAAATGTATATATTATAAAATAGTATATAATTTTTACATAAATGAATTACAAAAGTGCAAGAAAATAAATTGTATTCGTATCGTATAATGTACACTCGGTATTGTAATTTTATTCTGGGGCCCGAACGATTACCTGTTGCGCTGCGGAAGTGACAGCCTGCTCCTTCTTTCATCTTCCAGCTGTACAGCTTTCTCCCAGAATTCTTTGTCTAACGTAGTTTTCCCGTAAGACAAGGACATCAATCTGGCGAAAACCATTAATGCGTGTAGATCGTCCGCGTTTACATTACTGTGCCTTTTGCGAATCTCCACAAAATCGTTCTGAATAATCTAAACACATTTAAAGAGGTAATATAAAATAATTAAATACATAAAGAAACTATTAAAATAAACTTGAGTAAACACAGATATCAGGGTCGAAGTGAAAATCAAACAAATATGACGTACTGTTGTAATTTCTTCGTTAATAGTAAAATCCGCGTGCCTCAAGGCTTCTATGTACTGGCGAATATTCGCCAATCGATTCTCGTCCTTCAAATACTGATGCGCAGCATCAACTACCTCCCTGTGTAATTCTTTCGATTCTGCATCGACTTTCAAAGCAATTTGCATAGGGCACTGTAAAATGAACATTTATCACTGCTAATATCCACAGAGAAAGTGATATATTTTCTATACTGCAAATACTTACATATACGAACGATAAAACATACGAAAAGATTAGAATGGGAATGTCCGTTAGGTATTCGATTGTGTAATATTTGAAGTCGTACATCAGTTTTTGAAACATAAGCAGATCGGAGAGAGCTTTACAATTGTCCTTGCCGGTTGCAGTGAGCGTGCCGGCGGTTAATCCCGTCTCGTCTAGTACGAGGTGCGTGTTATCGCTCAGTTGGAGAATACCGCTCGTCAGTCTGTTGCACTCGTAATCCTTCCTAGGAACAAGCAATGCGAATTTATTCGCTGACAATACGTGCAATTCAGTGAGACGAACTTACTTCGGGATTAAAGCCAGTTCGTTCAGATTTTCCAAAGTCACCTCCAAATAATGGCTTTTCCTTACGAACAACGTCAAGAAGTCATAAAATTCCTTCGGAAAAGGCTTACGGTCCGAGAGTTCACTCGCTGGGAAATTCGTTATGTTTAACGGAAATGCACCAAGGCACAATAAGTTTCTTCTCGCGTATCTAAAAAAATATACATTACATAAAACGTGTGAAATAGCACATGTATATATATATATATATATATATATATATATATCCACAAAAGTATCAAAATAAAATATATATATTTCCACAAAAGTATCGAAATAAAATATACGTACATCGTGGAAAGCAGATGACATATCAAGTAATCCGCAGCTAAAGTGTCTCCGTACAGCAACTGACTCAATACTATGTGCAAATCACTTCTGATGAGTTGTGCTTTAGATATAATTTCCGGAGCATTTATAATTGGCGGTTTTGTAAGCTCAATCACTTTTATTGCGTGTAACCGGGGTACCAGGGAAGCCGGTGGATTGTGAGTACGTATTTCTGCCTCGTCCATTTCATCATCTGAACCATGAATTGTACTTAATATTGGATCCAACGATATAAATCCTATTACATCGATAATCTGGTTCAATTTTAAGACAGTGTCATTGTAAATCTGAAAAGAATGCATTAAGATCAACCAACTGGGAAAAATGCGTATTAGAGGTGCACAAATGTGTTTTTAAAATATTTCGCACAATTCACCTTTACTATGCAAGCTTTTCCTTCGTCGATCGGGATCGGAAAATTCAATATGTGCTCTTCCGACAACATACTTTGAACTTTCGTACTGCAATGAGCACCGCTCGTGTTTGCATCGTTGTTATCCGCCGAGACTTTCTCTTTTTTTGTAACAGGTTCCGAACAGTCCATTTCCTCCACGTTATCAGCCAGATTCCTTTTACCGATACTGTCATTGTGCGCCGTTGTAGATTCCGAACAGTCCATTTCCTCCAAGTTGTCATGATCCAGGCTCCTTTTGTTGATACTCTTATTGCATGTTGTTGAATCAGGCGTCCGTGTGCTCGTGCTCCTTTCCCTCGCCCAGTCATTTAGTCCAGGTACAGAGATCACAATATAAGTTTGTCTCTCGGCGTTTTTATTCTTCTTGGAGTACATCAAAATTTCCTCGTGCGGCTGTGCCCAAGATAAAAATTAGTAAAATGCCACTGCACAAAAACATTCGTCAGATCTTACATCTCAATGGTAATGTATGCAGTATTGTACATGAGATACACTAGTCTCAAAGCGTCTCACACCTGAACTGCATATTATTTTCAATCTCTGACTCTGCTTGATATCCACTACTCATAAAGGGGGCAGGGATAACACAATATCTTTACAGAGTCGCATAAAATAGCTCTAAAAATAAATAGAAGTCAAGTGTGACGAAGAGAAGAGAGATAATTTACCAGGCAACGAGCCGCATCCGTGTACATTCCACATCTAACGTCGCTCTCCCCAGTGTTCGTGTTCTTCACCTCGTACTGCTTAAAATAATACTCAGGATTGTATATATCCTGAATCATCCCTCGAAATCTGACCAACTCTTTGTCTTTGATATCATGCGATTGAGCGCCGTTCAATAAGGGTATATCCGTCCGTGCATCTGGACCGTCTAGAATCTGCTCGCAGTTCGACTGATTTGCGACGTAATACTCCGGCGTCCAATTCCTTACTTCAAGCGCTAAAATGAAAAGAATAACATAAATAAATTATGACAGGACTAAAATATAACAAAGGAATTGTCTTAACCCTGCACGACACAGTCTCATCTGTTGCACATTCTAAGATTTATTGCATTTTGTAAATCTTTCATTTCTCTTTTTTTTCTCTGATAAAAGAAAAGAATCTAAAATTATAAATTCGTTTTATTTAAAATATGGAAAATTCAACAAAACATGTGGCCAGACAAAAAAATGTGGCTGATCGAAGCAGGATTCAACCGCGTGCAGGTGTGAAACACAGTTATACGTACATGTCATTTTGAAAACACGTGTTAGCCCAACGTAATCGCTGAGCCTAAGTGATACGCGTAAGCTGTCAAAATAAAATAGCCTCCTTTCTCCCGATCGAGATCACTAGATCAGCAAGGCTGAGCAAGGTGAAAGCTGATGAAGCGAGATTTGGCGGCAAAACGTCGGCATCGAAGCAAAACACTTGCTCACTCGCGACCACACTGCCACCTGCTGTCACTGTTGCGCTCCAGGCAGCGCTGAAGAAGAGCATGAAGCGAGAAAGAAGAGGAATGCGATGCAGCGATCGCGAGTACGATACGATCGGATAAGAAGATCGAAACGATGGCGTACGATTTGAAGAACGAGGAGGACGTGAAGGAGTATCTGAGAAACCTTCACATAGAGTATCAATTCGGCTGTTACAGCGAGAAAAAGCCGGAGGGTGAGTGAAGTCTGCTTGGCCTAACCTCGCTGTTTCATGAAAATAACATTTTTGTTAAGAAGATAGGAAGAATAATATAGTAAGAGGGTAAAGGACTATATAGAATAAGTAACTCTGTGCCATAGAACCCTAAGGATTGGGTTGAAGGCACGCAAGTTCCCCAACCGGGGAACATAACCTCCAAAAAAAAAAAGAAAATAACATTTTGCTCCGGGTTACAGTGTGCCACATGCTGGGCGACTATCACGAGGCGGTGAACACGGATATGGAGAAGGCCGCATCGTTGTTCAAGATGACCTGCGACCAGTACGACTACGCCAGGAGCTGCGCGAAATTCGGCGATTTCAAAGTGGTCGGTGAGTTCATCGCTTAGAGAAGCAGCGGTTGCAGGAGCTCTAGCAGACGCTCACCACGTTATTTATGATACCTGGTGGTAGATATCGGGAGTGTTCCTTAATAACGCAAACTTCGAAGCGTGAATTATTCAAAGGACAGTACTCCGATCTTGTAGCCAAGAGAATTGACCGTATACAACCTTTCAAGATTGTTCTTTAATAAAATTCCATTCAGCCAATAAAGAGAAATTATTTGGCTTCTCAAGTCGTATTGAAGATAATTTTAAATGTGAGGTGGGCTATTCATAGCCCGTATTCAATATTGCCTCAAGCTTGATCTCAAGTAATATTAAAATCCCATCCTGCTAATGAATATAATTAACAAGTATTAATTCTCGAGATTGTTTCAATATTAAGATTCCATCTGGTCGATGAAGGAATCATCGTGCTTCTTGAAAGATCGTAGATTTAAAACAGAATAGTATATAAATATCACTTGGAGTTTAATTATTCTACTTGATTAATGCTTTGCCTCTGTGAGCCTCTACCATTAAAAAAAGGTTCGACTAAGTATATGCTTTCTTCTCTTTACACAGGAAAAGGCTGCCGGAAAGACATATCGACGGCGTACAAGTATTTGACGAAGAGCTGCGAGCTCAACGACGAGTCCGGGTGTCTGCACGCCGGTGTCCTGGGAACATCCAAGAACGACGTCGGCGAAAAGGACAGGGCCACTCAGATTCACGCGGGTGCCAAGTATCTGAGGAAGGCCTGCGACATGTACAACTCGCACAAGGCCTGCTTCTACCTGGCTGGCATCTATCTGAGTGGATTAGAGAGTGTCATCGAGAGGAACTACAAGGAGGCGTACAAGCTGTCGTTGAAGAGCTGCGAGCTCGGCAATCCGTACGCTTGCGCGAACGTGTCGCAGATGCACGCCCGCGGAGAAGGCGCACAGAAGAATTCCGAGCTCGCCGCGACTTTTAAGAAACGCGCAACCGATTTGTACAAGGAGCTCAAACAAATGCAGCCGGAATTGAAGTTTCATCAAGGTATAGATCCATAACGTTTGGTTCCGCAATTGTGCGTGTTAAATCAAGAGATTTATTCGTTTTTTGTTTTTTTTTGTTTATACATTTCTGTGAAATGAAAAAATATCCTCGACCATGCAAACCTTTCACTTTACGTGTTTAATCACGCTGACGTGTCTGATCACGCTGCCTTATGCGCCTGAATCATGAATTGCATAGCTCGTTTATAATTTTTAATATAGTTTGTTAAATGTATAGAATAGAAGAAAGAGAGAGAGAGAGAGATGAGATTGAATGGAAGATGAATAATTATATTATCCTTCATAATCGATAATTTATTATTCATTATTTTCGATCATCATCGATCTAATTTTATTCATAGTGCGAATTGTTAACTTATTCTGTATTCTAAATATATTATGTAATTGTTTATACGACCGTCTCATTTAATCGCGCCTGTGCGGATTGAGTGTGTGAAAATGAACTCATGAATATTTAAAGAATCGCTAACATGATTCATCATATCGCGCATATGCGTGCGCGTAGATTACGAAAGATAAAAAGACTTATGTAAAAAACAATTTTATGAAATGCTGAATGTCTTTGTCTCAGATTTAGATGCTATATAAAACATATATTGTTTTGGCACAAGCTTGCTATTCTAAGCCCGGTAGAAAGTGAAGCTCATATGTCACACAGCTGTGGAAAGCCTTCAGGCTTCACACTCGCGTTTGGAAGCGAGTTGTCGTTTATCGTTTGAAGCCAAGCTGATTGCTCGTATCTATGATGTCCAAGCGTCAGATAAAATATTTAGCTGGATGTCCTCGACTATCGCAAGGATGAGTTGCGGCTCTCCCTCTCTCCGTTACCGATTGTCTGATCGTTTCACTCTCTCTTGTTCAACTCCCCACCGCGCGAGACTTTTCGTATCTCCCTCTCTCGTGTCCACTGGCGTCGAACTATTGTCCGCAGCAGGTTTTAAAACGCCTTCCCTGCGACTCACTCATCAACAGTACGACCATGCGAAACTACATGTTGGTCTCTCGCGTCCGGCTGGCGGCCGCCGTCTTTCTCGCGCTCGTCTCTCACGGCGTTCTGGTAAGCATGAATCTCAAAGCTTTTTAACACTTTATGAATATTAATGTATTCATTTTCATCAAATATTTCTGGCATTCGCAAAAGGATAATGATTTCAGTAATAAAAATTGAGACATCATTTTTTACGTCACACTCATAATTTAGAATATTTTCGTAATTTCCGCTTGACATTCTGAACAATTTAATTGAGCATTAAATACGATCGTTTTTTTTTTATCATTATTCTATTCTTTTTTCAATTTTTCTTTTTTATATTTAAAAAGAACCCAATCAAGAAGAACTAATGGGAACTTTTTTTCGATAGAAATATGCAATAAACGAAAACGCAGAAAGCGATTTAAATATTTCTGAATTTTATTCTGATCTTTTTTTCTTTCAACATTAAATCTAACAAAATTAAATAATTTGAAATATAATTAATTATCTAATTGAAATAAAAATATAATGTATATAGTATTTTTTTATATTTCTACATCAAGATGGACATGTAAAATATAAAATCATTTGAAATCATATTTAATTAATACAAAATCTAAGGCTCAATAATTAACAAATTAAAAACGTATAATATAATGGCATATAATATAAGCCTAAACTAACTTTAATGCTCAAATATACATCTATGAAGTATGTTAAAATAATAAACATTTCGATCTTTTATCAGGTCATTTTCAACGTTCGCATAATTTAAATAAAACGTATTAAATTAAATAATACATCTAAATGCTAGTTGAGCTCTAAGATGATGTTAAATTACTTCTATAAATTAATCCGAAATTTGTATTTAGTAATTTATAATTTATAGAAGTAATTTCACATTTTAAAACTCAACTGACGTTTAGCCATATTATTTAATTTAATGCGTTTTATTTAAATTATGCGAACATTGAAAATGATTTGATAAAAGTCGAAACGTTTATTTACTATTATTGTTTTATAACCTACTTCATATACACATTGGAGCATGTCTTAGACTCTGTGTGTGTGCTCTTTGTGTTAATTAAACATGATTTCAAATGATTTTATACTTTACATGTCCATTCTGATGTAGAAATGTAAAAAAATACTGTACACTGTATTTTTATTTTTATTTCAATTAGAAAATTAATTAATCGAATTATTTAATTTTAGGATATTTAATATGTTGATTGAAAGAAAAAAGACTAGAATAAAATTTAGAAATATTTAAATCGCTTTCTCCGTTTTCGTTTTCATTTATTGCATGCAAATTCTGTCGACAAGAAGTTCCTATCAATTTTTCTTAATTAGGTTTTTTTAATTAAAAAAAAAAGAATTAAAGAAAGAATGAAATAATGATAATGAAGCAGTTCGTCGCCTATATATATATAATTTTAATGTTATAAATCTGTTTAAGTCCAATGCGCAGTCAGCCCAGAATGAATCGGACAAAGATATCGTCAACGTAGACGTTTATTACGAGTCGTTATGCGGTGATAGCATGCGATTTTTCACAAATCAGCTCGAGCCGTCGTATCCGTTATTGAAGCGACATATCAATATCACATTGATTCCTTACGGTAAAGCTACGGTAAGTTATTTCATAATTGCGTCTCTCTGTGATTTTATCGTCTCGATAAGGCGACGATAACGAGATGACAATGAGGGGATGGTAATCTCATGGACAATTCATCTATTAATTTCTACGATGCGATATATGACTGTAAGTTCATTAACGATACTCTTGATACTCGCATCTATTGATTTGTTTATTGACTTTTGTATTAATTATTCATCTCGCGTCCAGACACTATAGTGAGATCGGATCAACGCGCGAGGAATTCGCCCGAAGATCACGTGACCTTGAAAACGCAGAACGATAATCGCCCTCGCTGTAGTGACCTCCTCCGGTCACTCTCGTTCACGTCGACCACGAGGAAAACGCTGTTGTTTTTAACAATTTAAATGCAAATTGACGGTGTATATATATATATGTATGTCTACAGCACACGCGCGAAAGCAAAACCCGAGGCGAAACCGGTCCGTGGCAGTTCTCATGTCAGCACGGGCCCGCCGAGTGCCGTGGGAATAAGGCCCAGGCTTGCGCGATTCACTCCATACGGTCCTCCGAGGCGGCCGAGGATCAACAGCCGCTGACGGTCAATCTGGTCGGTGTTGCAATGTCCGCTGGATCGTCGGTCGTCATTCCGCAGGTAGCTTCGCCTCCGTAATTTCCCGCGACGATTAGCCGACGCGGTCACCGCGTCGCGCCGCGCCGTGTGTGATTGCCACGCAACGGCGCGGCGCGGCGAACGTGATTGGCTTTTACCGAACGTAACGTGTATAATTAATCTCCGTAGGACTTGCATCCGATGAGAGTAAGAGTCGACATTTATTGCGTAACATCGACCTTTTGGCATACTTTCCCATTGAATTGGCGCGATAGCGCGCGGCGACGTCGCGGAAAGCGCGCGCGGTGTGTCTCTTTGACGTCACTCATCGAGGCTGCGCATCCGTTTTTAATTTTGAATAGCGAGCGCTGCACTTCCGAAGATTGAGATAAAAGATGTTTTGGTTTGAATAAAATATCGAGTTCGAGATGCAGCTGAATTAATTATATAATGATAAGATATATATTTTTTTCGCTTCGCGAAACGGGGAAATTTGTCATAAAAATTTAACTTACAATTCGGCTTGCACTCAGGTCGGCGCTATCGCGTTATTTTATCTCTGTTTTACATCCTATACTTAAAATAGAAAAATTGAAAAATAAAAACATATAATAATGCTGATAGCGCGCACTTCGAACATTTCAATGTTTCGAATAAATTCGTTACTGGAGTTGTAAATCGTTCGGGAACGTTTGTTTTTTTCCATGCGTACAAAAATCAAGCGATAAACGTGAGAAGGGAAAGTAAATTCAGCTAGTTACTCGAACCGATTTCCGTAGATGATACGCTGATTCTCGATAACGTAACGTGACATTTAATATAATATCTGCCAGTGTATAAGATAACATTGCTGACTCGTTCCGTTATATTTCCACGTCGCATCACGTTTTGCGGTGAAACGGCAAGAGTATATATATACGATGTAAAAATTCCTCGCTGATAAATACGGTCATCGGATTAAGATAATAACGTAATAAAAGACTTATTACGTGAATAATACTGTAATAATGCGACGACTGAATTTTAGGTCGCTAAAGACCTTGGCCTGCGCCAAGAAACGCGGGACTCGATCGACGCATGCATCGCGAGCCCGTTAGGGGACGAACTGCTCGCGGCGAACGGCGACAAAACGGCAGCTTTCCAGTCACCCTTGAGATTCGTGCCGTCAATAGTGATCAACGGGGTAAGCGAGCAAAATCTCATTAATCCGTTAGTGTGCAATGGCATGGTTAATGCCCGTTTCTATCAATGTAGATAAACTGTAATCTTAATTTAACTTTTTTTTTATTTTTTTCTCATTCTAAGAATTCGAAGAAGAGTAAATTAAATCGAGATTGAAATTAATCTACATTGATAAAAATGAACGTAAACCAGCGGTTCTGAATTATCCAATATATGTAATTACGATTGTCGCGTGTATTGCAGGTGTACTCGAAGGAAAATCAGGATGAGGCGTTGAGCGACTTCCCCAAGCTCATCTGTCGGCATTTGACGGCGCAGGAGAAACCGAGCATCTGCAGCAGCGAGAATTAAAGGCGAGAAGAAATAGGGCCGAGTGTCGCGCGTTGAAGGTGCGGGGGAACAGATAAACGCTCGGTCGAAATACAATGATGTTTTTTAATTGTTTTGTCGCCTTACGCCTATAATATACATAAGTACCTATATACAAAAATATATACGATTTGTCAAATACAACGGACTAATTAATGAGTATAAAAGTGAGTTGTAAAAAGAGAGAAACGAAAGACAGTGAGATCGCGACGTCAGGATGAGCGCGTCGATGAATGAATCGGCGAATCATCCTTTTCCCCTGAGAAAAAAAAACGCGTAAATTATATAAAGAGAGCAACGTGATTAATTCTTTTCGAAAGAAATATCGAAGTACTTATCATCGCCGTAGCATCGATTAATTACGTAGCCGCGAATTAAAGCGAATGTGTTCGGAGCTGCTTCGAAAACGCGAATCTTACAAATCAAATCGCGAGACGCTCTTGTTTCATTCACCAACGCGTCGCGTCCTGTTTTCGCCTCTTCGTCAGGGAAGAGACTCTCTTCTGGCCGAGGAGGCCTCATCCGTCGATGAAAATAGCGTCGTTCAGGCCGCTCAGCTCGTGGAACTGTCGCTCGATTATGTCGGCGCCGAGCTCGTGGAAATCCGGCACGTCGTCCTCCGCTGGCACACAGTATCCTGCACAACAAGTATAATTCGGTCACGCATTTTTTTTTTGCTCTCTCGCATTTCTCACCATCTCTGATCTGCGCACTCTTTCGCTTTCTCTCGCTCTCTTTTTCTCTCACGCGTCTGATCTCGCGCGCACGTTTTTATATACACTTTCACGAAATTACGCGAGGGCCTCTCCTTCGGAAATAGCACGGGTGCGTGGCACGTGGCAATCTGTTTTGTCATCTGTTTTGTCACGCGTACGCGCCCGCGCCCGTCCGCGCGTTCTCGCTGTACGCGGCGCGTACGCCGCGTCGCGTCGCGTCGCGTCGCGCCGTACGCGCCCGCCCCACCTCCTCAAAAAAGTAAAGAATATTATTTTAAGACTCGGTATGGGGTAAAGGCATAAAGGAGCGGGCGGCGAACCTCCTCTGAGATCAGCTATAGACAACCGGGCGCGATGCGCGAGCTGTCGCCGCGACAGAAAAAGCCAGCACGCGCCCGCGAGATTCACGCACGACATGCACGCACGATCTGATGGTTAATGAATTATACGCACTATCTCGAGAGATATAGTAGAACTGAAAAACTTGGAGAGAGAATCGATGAAACAATAGCATCCGCGTCACATGAAATATATTTGCGGAAGATGCCACCGTATAGTTTTTCGGGAAATAATTAGCGAGTTTATAAAAACGCATATGTTACAGAAAATACGAAACAGGAAAATAGTGATAAAAACGTGATGATTTCTCGGAATACATTGCCTCTTTATTTACCGAGAATCGATTCTGATTTACCAAATAGTTCCATGACATCGATCTATTTCGCAAGTACTATTTTCGCGAAGAGAAGCTATAATAAATCTCATAGACTTAAAAACAAGGTCTTACACTATTGCCAATTGAAAGCTAAAGGTCATGCTGTATCTTCTTCGGTACTCTCTTGCACGCATATGTAAAAACTGTAATGTAAGCATACTCGAAACAAGTAGCAACACTCTTATCGCATTTCGGCCAGATTTTCCTGTATCGAAAATGCCGACTAAATAGACTATAAATCATGCTGAGAGAATTAAAGCCATATGATACTGATAAGTATAAATAGGTACAATGAGCACGACCGACTCGAAAAGATGTAATACAATTAATATGAAGTCTATAGAAAATTCTCTTTAAAAAATGTTTTGTGACTACTAGTAAGAAATAATAAAATGTCAATAAAATAATAAAGAAATAAAATAATTAGAATGATTCTACTCTCAGTATATACTTATTAAAGTTCTAAAAATTTGATAATTTTGAAGATTCTCTTAAGAGAAACATTTAACTACATATGTTAATAAGATACATAGAATGTTATAATAAAGAAATAAAATAATTGAAATCATTCTAATCACAGTATTTACTTATTAAAATTCTTTATAAAAGTTTTTCAAATTTTTTCTGACAAATCATGTATAAACTTCATGATGCTGAAGACTTGGCAAATTTATAGCACTAATGATTAGATAGATTGAATACATCCATTACCTGTATTGTCGTTCTGCGCGTTGGTGATGTCGTTGATTAGAAGATGACGAATCGTTTCGATCGGCACGTATTCCTGTTGATTGCTTTCGAAATTAAATGATATTCTATTCAGCTGGCACGTATTGTCCGGCAACGTGTTCTCCTCTTTGATGTAAGTTTTAGATAATTTGTACGATGAATTATTCATTTCCACGTCGTAGATGCACGTGTCTTGGCCCCTTCGGTGAGGAATCGTCGAGTTTAACTTGTGTCCTACCGCAACGGCTGTCACATTGGTCGTTGATACTTTATTCGACGATAACAGATTGGACAGCGTACTCGAATTCTCCGTGTGATTCTTCAGATGCTTTCTGAGACTCGACGGATCCGTGTAACGTTTACCGCAGCCACTTACCTGGCAAGCGTATGGTTTCTGGAAAAACAAGGTAATGTCACTATTAAAATTATTTTCTTGCCAAAAAAGATAATTGAACGATACAAAATTTACACTGTAAAGCTTTATAATACAAATATTTCTACTATGAAGCTTATATTAATTTTTTAGCATATCGAATAAGTTGTAACAATTTATATTATATACAATTTTTCAAGATTATATTAAATCAATAAGATTAGCTATTAAAGAGAAATGTTAGAGAAAATTTTTAAATTGCTATTTATTAAAGTGAGAATTTATTATGCATGAGAAGTAAGATATCGTACTCTATCATAATGAGTCCTTTGATGCTTGGCCCGATCGCTGCTGTTGCTAAATGCCTTTGAGCATCCATTGTGTTGACACGCGTAAGGCCTTTCGCCTGTATGCGATCTCTGGTGTATCTTTAAGTTTTCCAAACGACTAAAAGCCTTTTTACAACCGGCGAACTGAAACAAAAATCAACCGTAAGAAATTAACGTTTCGCTGACAGATAATTAGAAAACGAAGCTTGTATAGAATGTATGGTACATATGAAATTAATTCTAGAAAATAAATTGATTAAAGATTTAATGGTGACGTCAATTTATCATTAAAGATATCTCTTTTCTTTAGTATTACATATATATACATGTATATATGACTTAACAAAACGGTAAAATAATAAAAAGAAAGAGAAGGGCACGTGACGCTTAAGGGATCGCAAAACAATGTACAGTATTGGTACTTATAGTGTCATGTTAAAGTTCAAACTAAAATCGCCAACAGGAAACACCAAGGACAAGGACACTAACCGGACATTTATTCGGCTTTTCCTGCGTGTGCACCCGCATGTGGATCAGCAGTTTGTATCGCGCGTTGAACGGCCGCGCGCGCGGACATCCTTGCCAGAGGCAGGCGAACTCATCCTCGCGACTCGTCGCCGTCGTCGTGGCCGCCCCGGGTAAGCCGTCCGCCGCTTCCTTGCCATCTCGCTCCTTGTCCCGGTCCCGTTGGACCCGTCTGCCGTGCGCGTTCGCCGAGGACGACTCCACGTGCCGCCTCTCGATGTGCCGCACCAGGCCCTCCTGCTCCGCGAACGCACATCCGCAGTCGATCCAGCGGCACTGATAAGCCGACGCGAGGCTATCGTCCACCGGTCGTCTCGCGCAATCTGCAACATGACGTACGCACGCGAAACGTAAACACGCGCAACTGGAGCAGAAATTGCGTGCGCGCCAAGATTGCCACATGTATTCGGATGATCGTGCGTATGATCGCGCGGCGATGTCCGACGGCGCTAAAAATGTCAGAAATGTATCGCTTTCGCTCGCGGATGCCGGAAATATTCGGAGCTTTCGGTCCGACATGCTAAAAATGGAAATATACCGAATTTTCGTTTTAACACGCCGCTTTATTAATCTGACAGAACTCGCGAATAAATATCCTGAAAATGAAAGCGTGAAAGACTCGATTTCTCTCAAATAAATGAGGGCCACTTACCATACAATTTGTCGTTCTTCTCGGTTTCGACGACCTTCGACCCGGCGACACATCGATTGTTGTTTCCGAGTAGCAGGCCCTCGTTCCGCGGCAGTATCACCTGATTGCCGAAACCGTCCGTCGCGCCGACGAGCTCACCGGCCATCAGGTTGACCGTCGACGACTGTTGCTGGGAGGAAACGAGATGCCCGACCGGGTAGTACGGCGGATTGAAGCTCTGGAATGCCGGTTCCTGCTGGTCGTCGCCGGTCGGGAGAGGGCAGGCCGTCGGCGACGACGACGAGTCCGCCGTGCTTAGCAACGACGTCGGGTCGCCCCGGATCAGACTGAGGTCAAACTCGTCGGCGACCGTGGGACTGTAGCTCTGAACGTCGTTCTGGATGCTCATCAACAGCGACACCACGTCCTCTTGGCAGTCCGGATAATCTTGATAATCGCCCGGTGACTCCGCCGCGTACTCCGGATAAATCGTGTTGCTGAAGGCGCGCGAGAAGGAGAAGGCCGAGCCCATCGACGGTAACTTTCGATTCGACTTATCCTCGCCATGATCCGTCGTCGTCGTCGTCGTCGTCGTCGCTGTACCCACCGCGTTGCTCCAAGTCGGAGTGATCGCCTGATCGCTGCAGGTGCTACCGCCCGGCGATCCACCGCCGTTGGTGGGATACTGAAAGACAACGGGCATCTGGTCCCAGTCGAGATAGTCCCGCGGATCCGTGCCGATCTCCAGCGGGGAGAAGAGCGCGCTGTTGTCCGTCCAGCAGTACGGCTGGACGACGTCCATGCCGGTCATCGCCATGGACATGAGGTCGGGCAGGGAACCGTCGTCGACGAAGTCGTCTCGCTCCAGAACGGACACGGGCCGTCGCACGTCGTCCTCCTCGCTCCTCTCGCCGTGCTGGTAGTCCTCGAGGTGCATCTCCACCGTCTCTCCGCCTCCGCCTCTTCTTCCGCCTCCGCCGTCGTCGTCGTCGTCCTCCTCGTCGATCCGAGCTCGTCGCCGCCGGCAGCCTGTCGTCAATCATAGCGATATGTTAGTCGTCGCAACACGCCGATCCGAATTGCGAAACCGCCCGATTTTGTAACGTCGCGCGGATCGAGATTGAGAAAGCCGAGCCGCGAGGCGCGCTCTTTTCAGTGGCCTTATCCGAATAACCGTGCACTTTGCGCCCGACCGACCATTATCGCCCGAGCTCTTGTGAGACGCCACTGATAACGGCGGCCACAGAGCCTCCGGGACCATCGACGGATAACGATGACAATAATGGATTAATGACGTGAATTAATTCACGACGATCGCCGCCGACAATGTTCGCGGCGGATTGTCAAGTGGCCGGGCGCCACCGGAGTGCGTCGGTGTGTGTTCTCCATTATTCAGTTACCCTTTCAATTGGTGGATCTTGTCGAAAAATTCGTCCGACTCACATCTGCGAAGCAAACAGGCACACGACTCTTTTCCCGCACGTCACAATCTAGCTTTGATAATCAATCATAAATTATATAATTCCCGATCGTGATTTAATAGTGACAAAGCGAAAAATAATTAATAGTGATAGAGCGTATCGTATACAATTCCGATTGTGATTTTTATTAGTGTATCGGATAATAATTAAACATACGTGCTCGCTTATAGAGATACAGGGCTCTAAGAAAAAAAATATCTCTGCCCAGATAAAATCTGCTTTGTCTAAATTCACAGTTAAATGGAATTTCGAGTACTTACATATAGCTTGTACGTTAAATCTCTAAATTCAAGCAGAACAATAGATCACGATAACATTTCAAAATGACGTTTAAATCATGACTCAAGTGACTTTTAATAATCATTTTGGAGCCATTTCGAAATCATTTTGATGCCATGATGATTTGTGTTCTGCTTGGAAAGTCACGATTGAGTCGCGCGATCATCTAACGTCTATCGATGCGAGAAACGCCTCTTGCGATCGTAAGCCGCACAAGTCAATTAAAGCAACGTCTCACCTGCCTGTTTCAATTGCGATCTCTATAAAGTAAACTCTCCCTCTCTTTCTCTCTCGAGGCGAACCACCCTCTAATCCGATGCGATCACCGGAGGGAAATGAGGCGCGATCGTACAGAAGCACAACAATGAGATCTTTTGTCCTGTTAAGAAAACCTGTCGAAGTCACCACCAGCTCTTTCGCGCAAATATCGCTATTTATTAATCTCACGCGTCCCGTTAAATTATATCGCGTTGTCGCGCGGAACAGAAAGACGTCCGATTGTGCCTCACTTTCCTCCAGGGAGTCGGGGAGACAGAACGAAATTCGAGAGAATAACGTCAGAGAAGCTCTTACTTCGATATCAACGTATCAACATGTACACGATGATCGGCGGGTCGCTTATCGCCATCGGTCTTTTCCGCTCCGTAGTCCTCTCTTTTTCTCTCCCACTCTTCCTCTCTTTCTCTCTCTCTGTATCTGTTTATCTGCCTTCCTCGCGTGGCACGCGCGCGATAACGATCGCGAGGAAGACAAGAGTCGTCGGAGCGAAGCGAAGAACGGACAAGGACAGCGGCCGGTTTCTTCTCACGGAAACTGATAAAGATCGGAAGAATCGGGGTCGGGCGGGCTTTTACACCACCCGTTAACGCGTCTCGTCGAAGACTATCAGCTGCGAGACGTATTCGAAAGATCCTCCGTCGGAGGAAATCTCTCGTAGAGAGCCGAGAGAGGATCAAGGGATCTCCCACCCTCCACCTCCTCCTCCTCCTCCTCTAACGAAGAGCGTGCAGGCCCTTCGGGATTGTGCTCCTCTTCTTGGAAAGCGGAGGGCGCAAGGGCGCGAGAAGGGAACATCGCGCCGCCCACTCGCGTGGCTCTGCACCGCGTCCCCTCTTCGCCGTGCTCCTTCGTGGTACACGGCCGCAACCGCCGCCGCTGCACTTGTCGCAGGGGTACGCGGCTTTCCCTTCGCGGCGACCCCCGAGGGTGTCGAGGCTGCGACTTAGAACATCTGCCGAGGCGCGTAGATACGCGCGTTCGCCGACCCCGCGCCGCCGACGATCCTTCCTTCCACGCGCGAACACCATTCATGAGATCGCCCCCCACGACTGGTCCAGGGTCGACGTCTTTGGACGATCTGTAATTCGCACTAGATTTCAGGATTTCGCATACGATTTTACACTGCGTAATACGAAGGGCATTGGAAAAATAAGATGCACAATTGTATATAATAAAAAAAAGATATTGAAATGCATACGTATGTCAAAACGCATAGCGAATAGAATCATTAAGAGAATTCGATCTATACTTATTTGTCTTATTTTGAAACCTGATCGAAATTAAGTGGACTCAATGATGCTTTCGCGAATAAAACACTTCGTGAAGTCTCTAATATGTAAAGTAGACTAATATTGACATTTTAATGCCAAAACCATATTTATATTATCTATGTAAAATAAAATTATTATCCTTGTTGATTAAATTACTGATAAAATTACAAAATTTACTATTGTTAACACTTTTTTAAGCGATGTATTATATTAGAATTCGGAGTAGAATTCTATTTATAATTTCACGCGCTGTTTAACATGAAGGATATTCGAAGGAAAAAAATATAAAAGAGTATATACAAAAAGCATCGCAACGGTTTTAACGTCGACATAATTTTCGATCGTGCGCTGCCAGCGTCCAAACTGATACACGTGATTCATCGCGTCGAAAATTGTTTGAAAAAGTATCCAAGACGCGTACGTATGTAAATCGTACGAGCGAGAGGGAAACGGAGGAGGGAAAGAATGGAAGAGGGAGAGAGCGAGCCCGAGACGATCTTTCGTCGCTCGAGCTCCTAAGAATCGGGTGCGGGGGCAAAAAATTGTTAAGACCAGCTGCCACACACGCGTCATTTATATATTAACAACATGCTTCCATGGGCGCGCCACATGAGGAGACAAGTCGTTCACCCCTCTCTCCCATCTTACAGGCCCACCCTCGCTCCGCTATTCTTCTCACCTCGTCGCGATCGTCTCAACTCCTTACAATTTCCGCGAGGGACAATATCGCGCCTCGAAGAATCCTCGAAAGCCGGAATCATCTCCGAGATCGCCCTCGCCGTTCCTTCCTCTCGCGTTACAATTCGAGATACCGATCCTGTGTCCTTAAGAAAACATCCCCGAGGGTCGCTTTCGCTGTTCTTACGACACACATAGGGCGATGACCTCTCAGTTAGATGACCTCTCAATTAGCAGACGATGACACTAGAGCTAAGTGTGAAATTCTTAAGATCCTAAGAGAAAGAAATTCTATTTTTAGTATACAATCAGGTGGAGCATTTTCGTTTTATACTTTTCCACCAAATTTCACATCTCTCTTCTACGTGTATTACAATACGTTTTTTTTTTTTGTATCTCAGTATTTCTCTGTATAATGTATAATACGTGGACGGAATTCGGAGTGTTCCGCGGTTCATCTCGGCGCTTCTCCCTTACGCGGAAAATTACGAGCGCGTGACGCGACACGATATGCATACGTGCATGTCGTATCATGATGCATCTCTCTGCACCAGCGAGTTGGTACGTCGTATTACAAGTAGATAAGTGATAGAGTGGCACATGTGGTCTGCCAGCCCTCTGTGCTTACATTACATGCACATCTACGACTGCTCGCGGTCCTGGCTTTTTTGCTCAGGCACCTGTCAGCTTCGCTCGTACCATAGTCGCCGCATGTGCATACGCGGAGAGAAAACGAGAGAAAGGGAGGATAAGAGAGAGAGAGAGAGAGAGAGAGAGACCGCCCTCAAAATAAATATACCATAAAAAGGACACCGATCATGTTCTCATCCCTCCATACGGATGCAATAACAGCGAAACGAGTGGAAAAAGAAGAGAAAAGTCATCTCGAGCGCGTTTAATCGCGCCCCGCACAAAAACGCTCGTCCGTCCCGCACGCGTAAATCTCCGAGCGAGCGATCGTATCGGGAGTGATAGGAATAAATAATCACGAAAATGCGCGAAAAAGCCAAGATGTTTTTTTTTTAGATAATATCGACGATTCGCGATATATTAACGATGCCAGTTATTTTCCATCCAAATAAAATTCTTAAAATTTGACGACTCAATTTCACAACGTGAAATCAGCTCTCCTCATTTTCCTTTAGAAGAAAAAGTAAAACGAAGAAAAAAAAAATTGTTCAAATTTAAATCGATCCGATACTCGAGACACGTTCGATCATCCACGCGACCAACACATGCGGAGTATTGAAAATAGCGTGGGCCGCGCGACACGTACGGTACGTACATAACGTGCCCGACAGACCGTTTAGCATTCGGTCAAGCGACGTAAAAATAGAAAGACGCGCGCTCTGCATGTGACTTCGTATAATTAGGCACCAAAGAGAACGGCGTTTTGTGTCCTATGCTCCTCCATACGTTACAAGCGCAGTCCATTAGAGAGGTCTAACGATGGAACGCCCGTTTTTTTCTCTTTTCTCTCCCTCTCGAAGACGACGAAGGGGTATATAAACGTCTCTCCCAAACGAGAATTACATAAGCTCCGCCCGCACATGTACGCATACACACACATTCATCCAAAGAGGAGATTCTTATATATACTTCCTGAAAGGTGAATAATCGATCATGTTTAATCACCAATAAGCGATTTACTTGCAGATGAGTTTATTAAACCTTTCTTTCATTGTTATACTATCATATATATAAATGGAGATAGAAAAATTGTACAAAACTGTCGGTATTATCTCGTCGGTATTATAAATACCTTAATATTGCTTGTAACCGCAGACGTCAAAGCTGTACAATCCGCTTGGCCTCACAGTTTGCGGTAATGTTAGCGCGGAATGTGTGCTGGTGTCGATCTTAGATTCACTTTCGACTATCGGGAAGTGCTGCACTCGTCCGCTGCTCCAAGCGATTGTTAAACAAATCCACGTCGAATGTTTTTGATAGAAGTTAACGCAGTTCGGTACTTCACCGGGAAATCCCTTGATAAGGCAGCTCGGCTGCGCTTCTACAACTCGCGATAAACGGCTCAAGTTTGTTTTCACCAGAGCAATAACTGGACTGTCCTGTTGTCAAGAAGAAGAAACGAATTAACACACGAGATATTCTACGACTTGTTTCTTTCTTTCAAAATTTTATATCTACATTTTTTACTTGATAAACCAAAAGTGCATAAAAGAGTACAGTTAAACGCACAAGCAGCTAAACCGATATATTTCTTTTCACAAACCTGGAAGAGAATGGCAAGATATTTTCCTGTTGGATCCCATTCCATGGAAACTATTCTACCTCCAACCGTGATGTAATCATCATTATCATCCGATGAGAAGTTTACTTTCGTTAAATCAATTAGACGCATAGCTATCTTTACATCGTTATTGGATGCCTTTTTAACATCAAATATATTATCTTGCAACGGCAGTGAGAATATCGTAGCAGGATCTCCGGTGGTAGCGAAGAGTAATGTTAAATTGGGACCAAAGCATGCAGTCGCTACACGTCCCTGGGGTACAGTCCACCTTTCTGCGCGCCACGGCGTCGGAACGCCGGTATTCCAAACTCTAAAATTAAATCTCTGTTTCTTTAACTGCATATTCTAATTGGGTTTGCTATTGCTTAAAAAAAATATGTATTGGATTTAAATACGTTACCTGAAAATATTTCTGCATGAAGCAGATAATAATCGCAAGCCACAGTCCGACCAACGAGTAAAGCATATACCACCTCCACCTAAACGTTTCAGAGGTATTCCTTCCTCTTTGGAAACATTCCAGATTATTATATTTAAATCCGTCGGTGAGCAAGATGCCAATAAATCACCCTAGGAGAAAAAAAAAACACTTTTATAATAACTGTGTCTGTGGACTATAATTCCTGTTACGTTTAATTAAGTGTCAACGGAAATAAAGGGATAGATTACTTGTGGATGCCATGTGACGCTTGTAACGGGCACGTGATTTCTCTGTTTCAAAAGTATCGCGTGGCTAAGCAAATTACTGGCCGCACCCAGCTCAATCGTCCAAATTAATACTCCGGAGTAACAAGCCGCTGCTAATTCCCGACCGGCATGCGGCCTCCAGCTCAAACAGCTAACCGACTTTTGCGCGCTGTGCCTCAACACCGGTACACCCAGTAGACCTTGCGAAAAAATACGAATTCTGTCGTCTCTCATAGCCACGGCCAGGCGAGCGCAGTGTGGATGCCAGGACAGACATCTTACCTGTCGTAAAACATTTATAAACATCTTCAAACATGTCTGTATATTTCCAATGCTAAATAATCCTACCAGCGATGTATGCCAATCCCGTGTAGCGACAATATCGGCAACAGACCCGTTTCCCAACGTCGGCACCACGTCCCTGTGATATATTCCTCTGTCCATCAAATCCAATATCCAATTTAGTCTGAAATAATCATTATTTTTTTATACATTTCTCTATTTATGTCGACAACACAAAGGGATGTATTAAGTTCACTAGAAAAACGGACGAAGATACAGAAATACCGTACCTCGTCGCGATCCAATGCGCGACATTCGTGATCTGTTCCGGATTCGCAGCCGCGGCGAAACGGATCGCATCCGACAAGCCTCTCTCTCTCCACACGTTGGCGATCTTCTTGAAGACGCTGTCGTGAACGGGGAGGAACAATTCGCCGGCGCTGATCGCGCGCGCGGTCTCGCGAGTCGCGAGGATCTCCTGAGTGACGGAAACCTCGGGATAGCCGCGCAGGTACTTGGCGAACGGTTGCATCTCGTCCTGCAGCGCGTCGTACGTGCAGTAGTGGATGACGCCCTCGATCAGGCCGACCGCGGCCGTGTCGCCGAAGACCGGGCCCTCGAAGTCGTGAAGCGACAGTATCTTGAGCATCTTTCCTGCCCCAGTCTTCTGTCAGTCGTCGCCGTCGCGACCTAACCTGTACGCCTAACCTGCACACAAAACAATGTTACAATTAAGTAATGACAGGCGAAATACGAAACCGCGTTTCCCGATTAGTTCGGTAAATATGTTATTGCGTAAGCGAGACGATACTTGGTACTTCAAACGTGGCCCGAAATATTCTTTTGACTTTAACCTCGCCGCGTGGCGCACGTAACCTATATCTTTGGTCGGAAGATCGACTCCACGAGTAGTAGGTAATAGAATGGTTTAACTAAAGTCTCAAGCGAGAAATCTATAATTCTAATTTAAACCTCCTTGCGTGAAAATTTTTTTTCAGTCATAACGACCGTTCGCTACATGAAAATGTATTATGAATTAATTTTAGCGATGTTAAACCGACGTCACCTGTCACGTCACATCGAACGATATTAGATTCGATTTCGACATCGTATTTGAATGCAATAAATTATGTCATATTTATAATAACAAATAAGAGAAAGGGGAAACGGTAAATTCAGCATTGTTACACAAATGGCACTAACAAGCAGCTACACTAATTCATCCGACTTTTACTTCTCCTTTCCGTGGAAACGACGCACACGTTCGAATCGCGTGACACGAAATCTATTTAACTCGACGAACGGGCTAAAATCAAAGTGGGAATTATATATTTCGTACACGCGCGTGAGAAACGGCCAACCGCCAGGGTGGCCATCAATCAGCTGCCGTTTTAGCCGGGAAAAATGGCGGGGCCACTGAGCTCAGATGTTTACGTTGGTCGCCATGACAACGGCCAATCGCGACGCGAGCGCCGCCGTGCGCCGCCAGCCGCCAACGCGGCGCGCCAGGGGGAGCAGTTTGAATTTCCGAAGCGACGCCGAGCGTGTGCGGCATCCGCGGATGGTGCTCGATATTATTCGGTGTGCGAATTGTGTCGCGCGAAGGTGAACGCGATTACGCGAAGCCGCGCACACCCGACGCGGCCTGCGACTCCGGGCGGGTGCGATTCACGCTTCGCGTCCGCTCGCGAAATTTCGCCGGGAAACGGCGCGGGCGTGCTCCGCGACATTGCGACGACGGCGCCGTGCGGGAGCGCGCATCTGCACTTCATTCCGCATCCTCTGCACCCGTTCGCTCGCCGCCTCGCGCCCGTCTCTCTCCGTCGCAGCGAGCGAACGTACGGTCGTCTCGCTTTCTGCTTTCTGTGTGCGCGAAAAGTGCGGTCGCAAACGCGGTCGAGAGGAGCGATCTATCGGCTCGACGCGGCGACGATCGTCCGGCGGTGGAGGGAGCGCGACGAGAGGAAAGGAGAGAGAGAGAGCGCGAGCGAGAGAGAGAGAGAGAGGAAGTGAGGAAGAACGGAGCGAAGTAGGTGGTGGAGCATCGGTCGTAGGGAGGGGTGTGAAGTGGGGTAAGGTGAGGTCCGCAGTGTGCGGTCGCCGTTCGTGCGGCGTGGATTACATATTGGAATTGTTCGCGTAACGAGAGAGAGAGAGAGAGAGAGACTTTGCCTTTTCGCGCCGAGAGAGGCCTATCGTATCGCGCGCCGTTTGCATTTACGTTATTGCATTCGTCGCGACGACGTCGAAACGAAACGAAACGAAACGAGGTGATCCGTAGGACCGTAAAGCCTTTTTAACCCTCCCCCTCCCCCTCTCCCCCGCTCTCCTTCCCTCGCGTATGACGAGCCGAGCGACGGCGGATCCTCGCGCGATGCTACCGACGAGGTAGTGTGCGCGAACCGTGCCCGAGAGAATACCTACCGCGCGATGACGGCACACCGAGGAGGGTCGTTAACGTCTTAAACGGAAGAAGAAGAAGAAGAGGAAAACAAACGATCGACCGAGGAAAATCATCGCGGCGCAGGACGAGGCGCAGAGCGCAGAAAGGAGGAGGAGGTGGCGACCACGGTGGTGGTAGTGGTGGTGCGGGCGACCGCGAGAGATGGGCAAGAAGGGTTCCAAGCGGAAGACCCGATGGAGAACGCTGAGTATCGGTGGTGAGTAATAATATATTTCTGCCTATGTTTTTTTCTGTACCTTCTTTTCGCACTTCCGATTTGCCCGGCCGTCGTCTCCTCCGTTTCTCACTGACCCGGTGGGTGGGAGGGCGGAGGTCCGCGTAACATTTTCCTCGCGGAGCGGGCGATTCCGCGCCGCGGGTGCCGCGAAGCGTGCGACCGGTCATCGATCAACGACGTGCGTGAGAGAGAAAGAGAGAGAGAGACGTTGGGGAAGAGAGAAGACGAGACGGAGAGAAAAAGGAGAGAATAAAACGTTATCGCGTTATCGCGAGAAGATTCCTTGGGTTCCTCCTCTCTTCCTCCTCTTCGTCGTTCTCGAGATTCGTCCGTCGTTTGTCGTCCGTCGCGCGTTTCCTCCATCGAGGGCGAGTCGTGCCCTCGAAAGGGAGGAAAAAATAGACACGACGAGCTGTCGCTAAGCTGATCGCGACGAGCGATTGTGACGGGACTTTCACGAGCGTGTCGCGTGGACCCGCGCGATCCCGGCGATCAAGTCGATTGTAGGGTAGAGCGATCGAAGGGCGACGGGAAATCCGTCTCCTCCCTTCGACGGGATCCGTCATCCCGGTTACGCGGAACGTCCCGAGAGATCTCTTTGCATAGGCTGGACGTTCTCGCGGGCCATGAAATTACGCCTCCTCTTCCTCCTCCCCGCTCGTAGTGTGTCCGTCCTCTGCGCGTGTGCATGTAAAAAGGGGAAAAAAAATGAACGTCGCGGCTCTAGAATAACAAACAAGGACGCTGGTCTCTAGAACGAGAAACGAGGACTCTGTACAGTCTGTACTACGCGACTCGCGTACGTTCCCGATCGTGACAACGTGTCTGTTTATCAGTCCGGTTGTGCGAATGGCCGTAGGCTGCTCTTTTTTTTAGGAAAAAACTCTCGACGGGCCGGACGGGCGGCGAGTCGAGCTGGATTTGCCCCACGCGATATATTGAACTTTTGGCTCGCGAGAACGCCGTCTCTGAATTGCAGAGGATTCTATAATCGCGACCGTTTTCTAATCACGAGACTCCGTTCTCTCGCGAGAGATCGAAGCCTCTCGGAAAATCAGCGCGAGATTTCGAGTCAGAACTATTGTTTATTCCTGTCTAAAATTGAACTTCTGACTCGCGAAAATCGAGTCTCTGGATTCGAGGACCATACTCGTATACATGTTTCATAATCGAAAATTTATTTTTCGCAAAAAAATGAGGAGTTTGAAGCCACGCTTTGTTTGCATATTTGCAAGATAATTCTATCAGTTAGTAATTAATCGCAGTTGACTGGGTTATATCTTTATAATGAATAGTACGACTTGAATAGAAGGAAAATGAACGAAGAATCAGTTAAACACACACACAAAGAGGGAGTTAATCATATTGACAGAATTAATTTTATCCGTGACAATAGAAGTCTCTCTATCGCACGATTTCGCGCAAAAAAAACTGGAGTTTTTCGGGGAAACTCGACGCGGGACACTCGAATCGTTGATCGTTATCGACAGCTAAACTTTCTGTTCTGAAAACGAAGAAGGAAGGACTCCGAATTCGCGCCCGTGTATAACTGCAACAATGAAAATGTTGTATCTCCCCGATCTCGCGCGAAGGACTGTAGCTTTTCGAGGGAACGCGACGGCGAGGCACGGTGATCGTTATCGTAAGTTATCCAATTTGTCCATTTTGCCGCCATAGTCTCCGGTGGGACTGTAATCGCTGGCGATTTCCGAATCTCACGCGCGAAGAGCGCCGGAGCTTTTCGAGCGAGGAAAGCGCTCCATTCATCAGTGACAGCTAAAATTCTTCTTTTCTAACTTCTTTCCACGATGATCGAGGGAATTTCTGTCGAAGAGTCGTCCGAATGGGGGAAATTCGATACGACACTTGCTGTTACGGATTTCACCCTCGGGAGTTCACCGAGCATCGTTTCACTTATCTCGCGACTTCATATTACACATCAATAATGATAAACGCAATCCGAATTGTAAATCGAAAGCCATTTTAAATCCTAAGCCGCAAGGCAAGAATTAAAATAAATATTAATAAATATAATAATAAGCTAGCGAATTGCAATTCGCTGATTTGCAATTTAATTCTATTCGATAATAAGAATCTCTGAAATTCATTGTTCGCCAATTTGGCATTATTTCGCAATTCATTATTTCACCATTCGCGATTTGTAATTATTCGCAATTATCTTTCCAATCATTCCACGCAAAGTTCGAGTGGCTTAATTGCTTAATGAAAAGCACAATGTAATAATTAATCTAATTTCTCCATCGTTTTTGCTGTCGACTGGCTCAATTATCATAATGGGCTTATCATCGCATGCACATGTAAATAAACACGAATCTTCTTCGCATAAATTAACGCTGCGCGAATCGACTCGATTCGCGATGCAATTCGCGCCCTTTGACTTCGTTAAAAGCGATTTGACATAATCGGTAATCAACAAACGCATGCGATGAATTTGATGAATTTTGCCTATATCCGTCCACCGCTCGCGAATCTCATACGAGTAGCCAACCGCGAATCGCGAGTCGGTCGCACAGTCTGGCGCAAGCTTTACGGGGAGAAGCGTATTCTACTCCGGACTCGCGCCGCCGATGCATCGATCCGCGCCACCCTCTACCTAACTCTTTCCTCCTCCGTTGTCGTACCTACTTACCCGCTTAGGCGTACCGCGCGCGAAAGATCGGCTCTACTCGCCGCGCGCGACCTTCCTTCCCCCGTGTGCCTGGACGCGTTTTTCTTTCCTCGGGAAACGAGAGCTAAGGCTCCGGATTTACTCTACCCCGCGGCTTATCCTTGGACGATCACCGCCGAGTTCGCGAGCTTCGATTTTCCGTTCCATTAATCGCGCGGAAATATTTGAGGAAAAAAAAAAGGTGCGCTTATTGTATTTATATTTATTTTTTTATTGGTATAGAGAATAGCGGTAGGTTCCCTCTCGCTGCGCGCGCGCGATTTCGACTTTATTTTTATAAGCGTGTACGATGACTAAGATACCTATAATGTAGGTATATTCGAGAAAAAAGAAGCGTGCGCGCTGGTGATAAAAAACATACAGAATTCCTGCGATCAGTGGCAAGAGCTCGGACATCCTCTGTTTTGTTATTCATTTTTGCGCGTGGAGTGGACATATTTACATTTTTTTCCTTCGATTTCTCTTAGACGTATATATGCTACGAGCACGTGAACAGAGTTCAAAGAAATTGCGCGTCTACACGTAAATATAAACAGTCCTGTAATGATGTACGCGTGCTCTCTCGGTTTACACTGATTTTTCTTGCGTATCGCTGGATGAGTGTATGGGTCTTTTGCAACTCGATCGTATATCAACCTCGCAAAGATTACGTGACGAAGGAGACTCGTCCCAATTTTGATAGTGACATATTTACGTAACAAGTGAGCAAATAATGCGTATCACAAAAATACGACTCTTCGGTTGGCGTATACTCTGACGTCGCATATTATCAGGACCTCGTTGTGTTTTTGATGTTAAAAAACAATGCTCGAATTTTTTTTCGGTTTATATACGTTGTGTCGAAAAATATTGCCGGGCGATGAAATGCGAGATAAAACATCAGCTATTTTTCAGTTATTTTCTGAAGGGCTTGTCCATTTCCACTGCGTATTAAATTGCTTTTGGCAATTATTTACAGTGCAAAACGTTTTATTTAAAACGAAAAATTTAGATTGTTCTCTCTCTCTCTCTCTCTCTCTCTCTCCTATTATTACTTAAGCATAAATTCTCCTTTTTTATTATACGTTAAAGTTTGGAGGAAAATTAATCTTTAAGTACACAAATTTTTTTTAACTTATACACGAAGCGAATTTCCTTTTAAAATTTATCTTGAAAATCATGTTAATCGTAGGACAATATAGTATTTCGGCAAATTTTATGTGATTTTCTGTTTTTTTTTTTACTGTGCACATTACAATAAATTTGT
Organism: Wasmannia auropunctata; assembly: GCF_000956235.1. Lineage (NCBI taxonomy): Eukaryota > Metazoa > Arthropoda > Insecta > Hymenoptera > Formicidae > Wasmannia > Wasmannia auropunctata. The sequence goes on along the minus strand of NW_012026896.1, from coordinate 1,308,933 downwards.
TGTAGTACATATTAAAAAAAAGTAGTGAAAATCACATAAAATTTGTCGAAATACTATGTTGTCTTACGATTGACATGATTATCAGGGTAAATTTTAAAATAAAATTCTGTGTACATTAAATGTCGTACGTAAAAAAATTAATTTTTCGGTACATAAATGCCTTTTAGCTTGTACGTTAAAGACCGTAAATGCATGGAATTAATTTTTGAATACACACAAAAGATGGAATCAAGCAGCTCTGCAAGCGATCTTAGATACCGCGATATATGAATACTTGTGACAAGATAAATGACCCGTCGTGCCGCTGAAACATAATCAAGTGTATCGATGTACTCTTGATGAAAGTATTTGTAAAAACCAACCAGATTTCGAAAGTAATGCTCAAACATAAGCATATTCATCTACGCATCTCATTTTTAAAACGCATTACGTAATGTTGACACAATATCATGATGAGAAATATAGATGTATGTACTTCACGTCGCGAATAATCAGAATGTCCGCTCGATGGCAAATTTAAAATATTGTTGAGGATGTTGCATTGCGATATTGATATTTAAAAATGTCAAGACAGAAAACGAGATAAATATTTCTTGAGGAAATAGAAATTGTTTGTCCGTTCGAATGGATAGGCGAAAATTATATCGTCGCAAGAAATTTGCTTTCGTTGAAAAGAAACGGAAAGAAGCGGGGAGCACTGAATTAATTTGAAGCAAGAACGATTTGGCGAGTCTCCGTAACTTTCCGACAATGCTATCTTTATTGTGACTACTTTCCGGAGCGAAAGGAGATGTAGTGACTTCCGATTGAATCGACTTTAAAGATTAAAGTTACAAACAACATATGTTCCTCTCGCTGTATTTCCTCTTCGTCGCGTATATATTTGCCTCCATCTCGCTGTCTCAGTTTTTCAAACACCGAGAAAACTTTCTCGGCATGGAGTATAAATCGCTTCGTCTCTCTCTTTTTTCTACATATATCTTTATAGCGAATGACCCTATCGGTGTACGTCTACATCTATGTACACCCGATGACCCGGTAGCTCGTGCCACCAGTGTAAACTCGGTTACACTGGAAGAGCGTTTTCTTTATCTCTCATATGTTTTCGCAATGATATCTCGCATCTGATTTTCGTGGCCTCCTTTATCGCCAATATGTTTATCTTGGACAAGCATTGATCGGCAAGCAATAATACTCAATATATAACTTAATATATTTTATAATAAAAATTTGCGTCGGTCATAAGCAAATCTTTTTAACGGAAATTCGGAACAATAATTATTTTATTTGTTTACTGCATCATTGTAATTGGACTGTAATTTATACGAAAAAAACGTAACAATTAAGATTATTTAAATTAAATTTTATTTCTATAGTAAATTTAACCTGTTTTTGTCGGTTTGAATATTTAAAAAAAGTTTTATTGAAATTGATTATATTGATTATTTTGATCACTAAAATATGAAAAAATTATGTATATGCTTCTCTAATTTTATTCGCAAAATTTACTTGAAATTTATCGAAATCCAAAACTTCTGACTATTTCTCGGTATACAAAGTTTTGCAGTTTAAACAAATTGAAGAGTCGATCTTTTTAGTCTGTTATTCTGCAAGTATCATCCATTATTACTCATGTCATTCATTGTTAGTATCATTCATCATTACACCCGTCGGAGGTAATCTACCTGTGCATTATTGTTCTAGTCACGATAACACAGGTTATTCATGATTGTTCATGAAGTTGTATAATCAAGTTGCGGTTTTATTTGATCATAAAAAAATTATAGAGTATCATCATACATGAAGTATAAAAATACCGTATAAATATAACGTGTAAACTTTATAATATATATAGATACAAACTTAACTATATTTTGCAGTTATTTTTTTACTAATGTATAATTACGTATCCATAGATCAAAGTTGTGAATGTCATCTTCATTCACTTCTCTCTTCAAACATTTTAAATTTATAATTTAAATTTATTACCTTTGAATCTATACTTTTTATTTACTTGGAAGAAATAATATGACGAACGTTTATCGTCGTCAGAATCATTGGACCGAAATGTTATACTTGCGATTAACGATCTGTGATTTATTATTACAGAAGAAAATTTTCTCTCGCGCGATTCATGGTCAACGCTGGCAAATACAAACACATTCGAGCGCACTAGGTCAGAGCAGTAATGAATTGTACGTCTCCGATGTAGGGGCAATTGCCAAATGTAATAGTGCCGTGTTTCATAACGCCGTAGTAGGGGGAAGGCAACTATATATATACACCCGCGTTATGTAGTAATTATGTGAATAGACAAAAGCAGTGTTGTATAAGTCGCGAGCGTCGATCGATTATTTTAATTTTTTGCGAGTTCCTCTGTACGGTAAGTTTTTTTTTATTCCTGCAATTACTGTAACGGAAATAAAATTTACATTAGCATTTTCAATTACGCAAGAATACTTTTAACGCGACCACAATTCCGCAAGAGATAAACTTTAATTATTACTGTTGCACGATGTTGCACGATGTTGCACGATGTGTATCAAGAATTGCATAATTCCTACATATTTAAAACTACATATGTCATCAATATTCGTTGAACAATGTTTATCAATTTAAAATAAATTTAAATTTTTTGTTTAAACCATATGCACATCAATATTCGTGAATTTCTCTCTTTCTTTGAATAAAAAAAAAAGGGACATATAGAAGAGAGATTCTAACAGAATTTTGCAAACGAAAAAAAAAGCAAGACAATATTTATTCTTGACTTCTGTGTTTGATTATATAAAAAGTAAAAGTTAAAAATGTAAAATTTAATTTTTTTTTTATATCTAGTAGTGACTTCTGGTTTCTCATATCGTCGTATCACAAAATGAATACGAATCTTATCAGTACAGTAATCCTATTCGAGCAGTCACTCTGATTAGATTAAAATATATTTGATATCGAAATTATATCAAGACAATCTCTGAAAGTTATCTCTGGAATATTATAAATATATTTTGTTATATTTTGTAATTATATATATATATTTTTTTGTTGTGTTTAAAAAAGTATATAATTATTTATAACAATTATTACATATCTAATTGTATAATAGATAGTATGTACGTTAAAAGTAACATTGATAAAATGTACGATGCACGTAACTTGATTTACTCTTTCAATAATACTCTTTTCTCTTGAATAAAAAACAAAGAGGCATTGCAACTAAAGAGAAAGCACTTCTAAGAAGTCAAATGAAGAATTTAGCGAAAGTTATATTATCACTAGACAGACTTACGAGATTTGGCAGATTGCCAGTTTACCGCTACATGAATATTTAGACAGTGGAGCTTAATCAGTTAAGGCTTAACAGCTACAACAATGCAAACTTTCGATCGATCGTAGAACACGGTTCTCAATGAAATTGTTTCATTGCATGCGGTTTTCTCGATTAAAATAAAGTCCACGCGCGATATTTTTGTTTTGTTCAAGATTTATTTTTATTTTATTCTACCTGTATTGTGAAAAGTATATTTCTAAATTATTATTTCTATCAAATATGGCATATTTAGGAGGTATATGTTGTCTGTCGGTACAAAAATTAACGAGTCATCGATATACAGTACATGACAGGCGACTCGCTTACTCGGATGATTTTAAATTACACGTCACGACTAATTAAATTAATTAAACTAACGAACGTCCTCGTGATGTTTCTACGGTCGTGTCTGCGGATCGCAAAGTATGAAGGGCGACCTAGCGTATAATTTTGGGCAATCTATCACTTCCGATACCTGTCACTTTCGAGACAGTTGTTGTCATCATCCTATTTCGAACCGTAAATCTCATCAAGCGTCATTAGCTGCGAGCCGTCAAATAAGAATTTCAGCTATCGAACACACGTGTTCGATAACACGAACATAATGTATATATTATATAATAGAGCTTTTTAGAATTCTATTTTCATAATAGAATTCTATTTTCATAATAGAGTTTCCTGTACATTTGTAGATCTGTTTTTGTCTCGTTTATGTTAAAATTCACCGCGTTATATTTTTGCCTATTTCATCCCGAGCTTTTCATACAAACTTCTCGCATATCTGAATAAAAGCCAGAGAATTCTAAATTTGTCGAACGGTCGGCGTGACCAGTCGTTAAAAACAATAATGACTCGGAATAGCCTCGTATTTCATAAAAGTTCACATTGTAAAGATGAGATAAATGTCTTCGCGAGTCGCATTGCGAGTTACCTAGGGTCGAGAGAGGGAAACTCCCGTTCAACTCGATACCGGAGCAAATCAATAGTTAGGCGTCGCGTCTCTCGATCGTCGTGCCGCGTATAGGACATGGAATACCTCGCCGTGCTAACGTCGGTGAATGAAATACAAAACAAATCTCGGACCGTGCAATCGTGCCTGTCTCCCGTTTCCCGAGGACTTGTCATGATTTTTATCTTCCGGATGGTGGAATTTCTGACTTTGAGCAGAGGTTTATAATAAATTGCTTTCGCAGGCTCAACTTGACACATATTTTATTCAAAAACACGTGACAGAATCTTCATGGTTATCGATATATAAAGTAGCGCTTCCAATTTAAGGTAATTTAAATTTAATGCCTAATATTAACAGACTCTTGATAATTCTTTTTTGCGATGTAGATACTTTACATTATCCATCATTTATGGTAACGAGAGAAAGTGCTGTAATACATTTGCATTTATAAAAATCAATGTATGAAGAGTATCGAAAATAAAATATGTATATAAATATATTATATATTTAAGTATATTATATATTTCAATATTATCGTTAGCAATTAACATCTTTTTTTTCACGCGTTAAGTGTATCAATACTTGTTTAACATTAGACTCTTTTTAACGCGCGCTCTTATTCGATTATTTATAGCTGATATAAAAAAGATTGACACATAATGAATGTAAATTATATTGTCTAAATTATAATTGTAAAGATCGACAACATTTCTGATTTTAATCGCTTTGTGAAAATATCGATTGTTCGAAAACTTCGAGAGAGAAGTTTTTCTTTATACCAGGAACATCCGGGTAATATCTATGCGTATGCATGTAATCTTGAGAGCCTCTTCCCTCCTCTCCCTTTCTCTTGCGAGAGAATCGATTGCACCGCATCTTGAATTTCTTATATGCCAGCGGACATCGCGGCAGCGCAGGCTGCTATAGTACCATAAATGATCGACTCTTACTACTGCGAATGCACACGCCGCATTTCTCTAACGCGCCGCGCCGGGAGTTCGTCGAGAAAGTGGCATTATCTTCTAGTGCGCCCGGAATGCAAATATATATATTCGCGTATAAACTCTCGTCTTTCCCGCGCGCGTAGATAAAATGCCCTCGGCAATTGTGCGTTTTTAATTAATCGATGACAAATATAAACGTTGAAAAAAAATATTTGATCAATCTCTGTGAAATTTATTGTCGTATTTTGAAGTTATTTTGTTTCGAACTAGTAAAAAAAATTCGAAAATCGATGCAAGAAAAAAATGTTTATATTGCCAGATGGTGAATTAAATTTTCCAAAATAGCGTGAGGAAATATTGCTCATAAAATGATGTTAATCTTTCAAGCTTACAACGGAAATATATTTACATAAAACATAATGAATTTTTATTACGTTGACTATAGATAATTTTTCAATAAGCGACGAGATTTTGTCAAATATGCGAGATTTAATTTCTCTTACTCTTATTTTGATATCTGGATATTATCTCTTTTATTTTACCATTAAATATAAAGCATTCTGTGTAATATTATAACCTTGATTATTGTTATTTATTTATTTTATTAATACCATTTATATAATATTATATAATATTTGGTTTATTACTAAATTATTGTATTAAATGTACAAACCACAATGCAATACATAGCGTTACACGCGACGCATTTTGTAAAAATCAAAGAATTCTTTATCAATTATTGTGCCATTCTTATTTTTAGTAATAGAATTATGCGCAGAAATAAAATCGATTATGAATACTAATCTAACCAGATCATTCGTTTTTTTCTCTTTTTTTATGAGTCTTGTATAAGAAAGGGACGCGAACGAATTAGCTTTACTATCATAATTAGCTTTAAAAATATCTTAATTAAACGCTTAATATGATACATTACCTGAAAATATCTCGTAACGAAACATAATTATACCGCATCTTCTCCGTTATTGAGCAAACTTCATGGCTTCGTGCTTAAGTAATTACAATATTGGTGTCTAAACGAAATTGCCTCTTAGAATCGATACTAATCCCAGTGTGAACTTTCGGCGCGGCCGAAGTTCACGTTACGGGCGCAGCGAGAAGCTAAGTATAACATTGACAAAACAGAAAGAACGAAATAGAATATGCATGCATGCACACACGCACTTGTGTCCGTGGACACAACGAGCTTCGTCGTGCGGTCATTACGTAAGCTCTTACAGCACATTTTCCACCGAACGTCGAACCTGAGGCGAGCAGACTATTTTAGAAGATACGCGAGACGAATTATGAAACGCGAGATTAAGGAAATGCGAGAATAAACCAATATAGCTATCTTATCTTTTATAAACCGGAGTAAAATTCAAAAAGATTGACGCAAGATCATGTGCAGAGATATCGAAGACAGCGTTTTGTTAGAAAGGGGCGCCTTACTTTTCTATGTCAATTAAATTACTTCTTCTTAAAAACTTGAAATCTTTTTTAAATTTCGAAAACAATACAACCTTATGAATATAAAGCATTCTCAATTTATTGCATTTTCTCTGATCTTTCAAAGTATATAAGGTCGAAATTAACAGGAAATGAGCGGTTAGAAACAATTAGTTGGGGAAAAAGGCGGTAATAAAAGCCAAAAGAGGACTAACAAAATAAAATTGTTATGAAAATAATTATTATTTTGTATGAAAACTATTTTTTAATTTATTTTTTGTTAGATGTAGAGCATTTATGTCTATTTGGGGAATGCTTTATATTATGGCCAAGGCTGTACAAACAAAATATATTGGTATGCTAGAAGGAAGAAGACTTTATGATCATCAAAGTATTCATTCGGATTGATTAAACAGTTTAGTTTTCATTTGTTTGTCAGTGTAAAAGCCATGTAGAAAAGTACGAATGTGCTTTATAATATTGTAATTGCTTTGATGTAACGTTATGAGATTAATGGAAATCGATGGAAGAACCAAAGCGAAACTAAGTGGAAGCAATTAGTGTACAGGTCGCAGAAATGTTAGAAGCAATTACCTCTCGCTACGAGAAGGATGCGTTATCAGTCGATCTGCTAATTACGTTTTATCCGATTTATCAAACTCCGAAATCAGTCGTCCGTCCAGTCGTCTCGTCCCAATTAAACTACCACAACTATACAGATGTTAAAACGAGCGATCAACGCGCGGTAGGTGCGAGAGGATATTTTACCGTTACGTAATTCGATTTAATCGAAGAATATTTGTCGAAATAAGAACCTGAAATAAGAAGTGACATCGAAAATACATATATGTTACATAAGGTTCTCTGCTTGCCGCCTACGTTCACGTGCTATTTCGTGGGTGCACAGAATATTCGCAATAATAATAATCGCCAGCACGCATACAAAAGAAAAAAAAATATAAATCTTTCCTCTTTTTTTTTCTCTTCTTTGTGCGCTTGCACATATCGCATCGAGCGAGGTTTTCACACGTTGCACGTGCTTAAGATCGTAGACCTTCTTGACGTTCGACTAATTACATAACGTCCTCGCCACAGTTACCGATAATAAAATGTAGCTTTACGTGCAACGACTGTACATGTGCGCGCGTGTATATGTGTCTATCATGCGATCGCACACACATGTGCGCGCGTTACGCGAAAACATTATATACACGCACGCACACCGAGATATCTAGAAGTGCGTGGAACGGAGAACTGCGAGGTTTGCGGGTTATGAATAGCACGTGAGTGACCACGAGGTTCTCGTCACATGCTCGCGGGACGAGTTTTCCGAGCCGTGAGTTGTCACGAGCGCGGCGACGGCGGCGGCTCGTCCACATGATTTTGAGTCGGCAACGGCATTTTCGGCTCGATCTTGCACAACCGACCGAGTCTTTCAAGCTTGAAGTACCGCACGTGATTCCATCGGGACAGCCGCGTCGTCTCGTAGCGCCCGTCGTTCTTCATGTCCACGACGAAGAATTCATGATTCTACGTCGAGTGTGTTCTGTCTGAAAACAATGAACGTTCCCCTTGTCTCTCGCTAATTAATTCTTTCTATTTGCTTTACGTTTCTTCCTCAGAAAGGAAGGCGTTTTTACACCAACGACCGTAGAGTAATCTTGTTAAATTAAGCGGGAAATTAGCTTAATCTCGGAAGAAGAGATGAATTATTACAGTTTTGTAAAAACAGTGAAACGTGTGCAAGATCGTAAATGTTGCCGGAAGTATATGCTGAGCTGTCTCAGAGGTTATTTATACATAACCAATAAATTAATAACAGCACTTGTAAATTGTAATTCTTATAATTGAAATCTTTAGTTTTCCAATATTTTTTATTCCAAAAGAAATCAACTTCAAATCGGTTATAAAAGCCTCCTACAAAATTTACAGCGAGTCGATCTGCGACACCTTGTATTGTCAAGAGCATTCGTTGCTCATTAAACAGCTGAAGATGCAGCGTCTGGAAATGTTAATAATAGACCTTTCCCAGCATAATCTTAGAATCTGCCATAAAATTTGCAGTAAGTCCGTCTTGCGACGCGCGCCCGCGACAGCCAGGAGCTCGTTCATTGCCGAACTCGCGAAATTGCCGAAGGTACAAGCGTCTAGGATTGTTAATAATAGACCTGCCCCAAGAGAATAGCGCGTGCGGTGTTTCGCAGAACGCATTTGGACCTTACGCGCTATTTTTACCTGTCGATACCGTCCGCCTCATTTACGGTCTCCGTTCGTCACACCATCGCCTGTTTTGCTCCAGAATAGTTATTTTACGGTCTCTTAAGCGTCAAACATCGCGGCAAATATCGGCTATTTAACGCCCCTCGCACCGGAAAGCAATTTGTCTCTGGCCGCTCTTTTCTCGTTAATCTCGTTCTTGTACCTTGAAAGGTCAAAGAACTTTTTGGACAATTTGCCAATTCTAGTATTATAATAGTATTACTGATACAACTCTACTCACAAAAGACGTAACGCCTCGAAAATTACAGAAAGGAAATTGAGAGATGCATCAGACGATACACCGAGTTTTCTGTTGCGCAACTCGTTCGAGGAAAAAGTTCTCCTTTTATGTAAAATAAATATTTAAAGGAAGAAATCAGTGTCTTAGCCGCGTAGCAACTCCGTGTTGCTTGAGTGTTAAAAAAATGTATTTAATTTTTATTAACTTTATGACTCTTCCATCCACGCGTATCAATCGATCTGATTCGAGCGATTGACATTTTCAACGAGCCGCTGTTCTCATCCGGCCATGGAAATTTTTCTCATCCATTATTGACGAGATGCAACAATGGGCTAACCTACAACGTCCTCAACGAGATTAAAAATGGATAGATTTTTCCATTATTTTAATTTTAGAGTTTATTCTCTTCGTTTTCCCGCAAAATGTGGGTTAGCCCGCTGTTGCAGCAAGGCAACCTTCAATTGATCACGTCGAGATGCTTCCGGTAACACAGTGGTTTTAAATTCGATCGATATCCTTAACCGCGTTGCACGGAAAATCTGTACGGGATTAATTGACGGCGAGCGTTTCGCGCGATGCAATACAATTGGCAGATAGGGGGGTCTCTGCCTCGCATGATTCATTGAGCATATTTGACATAGATCTTACACAGATAGATTACAATACTAATACTCTAGCGTGTATTCTCATGATATATATATATATATATTTTTTTTAGCTACATATTTCGATATCGCTCGTTTCGTACTTTTTTCGTTTTTCGAGCACGAGCAAAAATTGGCATGCGTATTAATTCCGATAAGGTACTGTGCGTCACAAGAATTACATAATATTTTCATTGCACGCACACTAATCGATAGTACGGTACAGTTGAAGTCAATGCTACATATTCGCTACCGGCTATCGCGTACCATGTCATACCAGTTCGTGAACTTGACACTTAATCTGGTGCTCGTTTATCAGAAATATATGTACGTGCTGTCTGCAACGTATCGTAATGTACATATAGAGCTTGAAAGAAATTCCTTGACCGATCTTCGTGGAGAGAGATTGGGCATACCGATGTGAAAAAATATTTTCAAACATATTTTTGAAAATTTATTTGCGTTTTTTTTCGTGGTCAGAAACAATCTGCTTACCGGTGTGAGAAGCGAATTTATTTCGAGATAGAAATAAGGTAGAAATAGATAAATCGCTTTATTTGCTGTTTATTTATTTCTCCATATAATTATTAATAAACTTAAATCCCGAGAAATTCAGTTAGAAGTTAAATCTAAATAGATTTTAAATGCGTCTCGTATTAAAATATAACATATTTTTTTTATTAATGGATTAACGTACTAAATTATTCACGTAATGTCTTACGTAAGCTTGTTAGAAGGACAAGTGTATAGTTTCTAAGCTGATTTCTCAGTGTTAATATTTTCGTCAAGCACAGACGTTCGGGGAAGTCGTATTATAACCACTTTTAGCTTTACGATGACTATAAAAATCATGTTTGTCAAATAATTTCTTATGTCAATGTCACATCATCCGAAGATTGTTTCAAGATTTTCAAGCGTTATCAATTCTAAACTGCAATTAATCGCCTGCATTCTGTTTTTTTTTTTTAATATACTTGTATCGAATATCGATAGCATCGAATATTGAACTCCTTGAAACAAGTTGTAAGATCTATATATAAATTGGCGTGCTAAACGGTTAACACACCTTTTTAAAATTTAATTTTTGAAGATATATAAATTATTTGTTCTACAATGAAAAATTTATTAGCATATATTTCTCTATTAAGACATTTCTCGTTTCTGCCATTTTTGTCTGTTCTATTATAAATATTAACATTTATTTAATTTAGTTTGATCTATTTGGACATTCGAGATTTAACTAAAATTTTAATTAACGTAGAGAAATTGATGTTTATAATAGAATTCTATTAGCCATTAAGACCATTTTTATATTTTTCTCATGTTGAGTTAAGAGAGGATAATGGCCTTGTGCATCATAGGAATGTATCACATTTCTCTAACTGATTATTTATATATCTTCTAAGAAAGCGAAGAAAAAACTATCCACGAATCTTTCACGTGTTTAGTAAGCATTACCAAAGATTGTCACAACATATTTTTTGTGGCTTACCACATGTCCGAGAATTAAAGATCAAGTTACAAGGTCTTACGAAAAAAACATTCTATTAGGTTTTTGTGTTATACCTTCGGAAGTCTGGAAACTACGTTATATATTACAATATATGTATATATATTAAGTGTCGATATAACATTAATATTATATTTTGTTGCTTTTTTTATTTTATTAATAACTATATAATATTAATTTCATTCTATTTTTATACATACATATATGTTTAGTAATAATAACTTACTTTTTATTAGCGTTTACATTTTATTAGCATTTTATTAGATTGAACTTTTTATAATGACAAGCAACTCGATAATTTAACCCTTTTTTTACAAAAAAACGATTACATATTATTAGTATAACTAATGCCTCGCTTAATCGCGTATTACTAATGCTTAATCAACACTTATTAGACAGTAATTAGTGACGCTGCTATATCAAACATGTATATATAAGGAAAAAGTAATGGACGTAATGATTCATTTTTCATAATAACTCGCAGGCAAAGTCTAAGGCAAAGTCTTATATCGGTTCGAAGAACTTTGCTTGCGTCTCGCACCTCGAGATGCGATAACTAGTTAAATTACCGGGTCATGCATACGTTATTCCCGTTGAGCTTGAAGGGGTTTGTATAGCCTCTTTTCTCTCATTATCAGTAACGGATCCAGTCGGACAGTAGATTGGTAATAGATTAAATTGCGCGGAGGGTGCGCGTGCGCGAGAGAGAGAGAGAATATATTGGCCCTATGTTTTTGACAATGTGCCTAGGCCGTTCTATAACAGTCCGACGTTCCAAATCATTATGCTTCGACTATTCGTGAGGCATCTTTACAGGCGTCAACCTGCCACGAGGACGGTGAGCAAAGTGCGCTCGCCGTTTCATCATCCCCCGAAACCTCGACCTGTCGTCGAAACGACAGACGCACGGCTCTTGTCAAATCGTAAATCAAACGCTCATTTTCTTTTATGTCGCGGATTATTCCGTTCTAACTGAAATTATGACAATCGGTTCAGTAAAGTAAATATACAGGGTGTCTCGCAAAAACCAAAAAATTGTTGCAAGAAAATTGATTATCTTACGGAAAATATTTTCCATCATATTTCCCCTTTACAATCTCGCAAAAATTATATAATATGATAAAATAATTATTTTTAAAATATACTTTTGACATTTGTTTAATTAGAAAAGTATCAGTTAATACAATGGATAATTATGTTCAATGCCAAGAGATATTTGCACAATTATACGTATAACAATTGTTCAGTAAATTCGCAAATACGCAGACATTCTAAATTCTTTTGATACTTTCTGATACTTTATTACATTCTGCCAAATATTTTTGCAAGAAAATTATTGTGTTAAATTTCTCTCACTATATTTTTTTTTCAAATTTACAGCTAAATGAAAAAACAACAAAGTGAAATGCGCGTGCGTTTTTATAAAAATATTACTTATATTTCTGTACTTCTTATTGGACACCTTGTATCTTCTATACTTGCGCGAAGATATGATATCTGAGCATGCTCGGGCGAGTGTGAGGAAAGGGTGGTTAAAGGGCTGAATCGAAACCGCTTTTAAAATAGCCGAGGTACAGGAAAGACGGACTCGCGAGCCTTTCCTCGCGCATGCATACCCCGTTAGGCGACGGGGAAGCGTATGCTGGCGCAAAATCGTTCACGTTGCACAGTCGCAGACGACCGCGGAAAATCGAAGCGGCGGGCGATGCATCGCCCCCGACGGTCGCGCCAGTGCGGTGCCGCCGGGACGACCCTTGAGGATTCTGCCGGCTCCTCGTCCTGACGGAAATAGTGCGCGGCCGGTATGCGTTGCTCGTGCGTGCCCCACGGACGGCGGCGTGGGGAATCCCAAATTCGATTGTCATCCGGCAACGCGAAAAGAAGCGAGATTCGGCCCTTCGCTCTTCCCGAAGCCGGCGAATCCGTCCGCGAGGACTCCATTTTCGGCCTCGACCGATCTAGCCATTGACAGAGGATACGCGAAACGTGATCCTCGCGAAAGCATGGCGGGCGTAGCGGTCTCCGTTTGCCTTTGTCTCTGATAGAAAATTGTCCTTGAAGGAAAATTCGATGAGAGAAAAGTTGCCGTGATTTAGTCTCGAAGTGGAGGATTGTTCGCGGGAAAACTTTACCCTGCGGCACGAAGTTTTTCCCGAAGAAAGAGAAATCGTTTCTAATGCTTATCGTCATGTGACTTTCATGAGATTACGTAATTCCTCTTTCTATGTACTTTTCCGTTTAAATCTCAAGAATATATACGTTATAGAATGAAGAAAGTTTTTTTTACACGTGATAAGAAAGAAAGATTATAGTACAAAGAAGTTACTATATTGACAAAAAATAATGCGTTTATATACAGAGTATTTTATCTCTATTGGAATGTTTCAAGATCCCAAGTTTTTTAGGTAAATTATTAGATAAATAATTCCTGATTGAGAATATTGAGATGCTTGTTGTTTTTCTGATAAATTAACAATTGAGAGTGAGCGGCTTCTGAAAAGAAAAGAAAACACATGAATAATTCTTCAGTCAATGTCAAGACTTACTTAATTTTTAATTTGAAATTCCATTGTACAAAAATATACAATTATAAATTCCATCACATAAAGTACGATATTAAAAATTAAAAAGACTTTAAATAATACTTCGTGAAACTTTTTCGTTAAAGAGGGATCCACTTCGCGATCCGCATGGATTTATTTATAACTCGCTATAAATTGTTGCAGGGTAATTTTATTAACAATTTTTCATATAAACCTGAGTATACCTATATGAACATCGAATGCGCACGTTCGTATTATTATTTATTCAATATCGCACGAGTTGAATTGCTGTGTACAGTAGCGAACGCCGAATCTGATTGAGTACTTATATTTGGCGCAATCAAGAAAAGAAGCAAACGACTTACAAGCACGAATATGAATATCCATTCGCATTCGTTCGGCGTTCGTTCGCTATACCCAGCTTAAGAATACCTCTCGTAATATTTCCTCATACACGATTCGCAATCAGGTATTTAGTTTCTGTGCTTTCCAGCCTTCAGACTGTAATTTACTAGCCATAAAACGTATCGCCGTCGATTCCTTTCCGCAGAAATTTTCTGCGAACGCATGAAACGCGCGAATATAAAGCGATGAACTCTTTCAAACGAACGATTAGATGTAAATGCGAGTAACATTATACGACATGTAAGGCACCTTCGTGCAGCAAAACAGATTTCAAGGAAAAATTATTTTCGACGCCAAGGACGATTTTTCGTAATGTATAATACGGCTTGATGCGCCCCGCCGCGAATGCACGATGTCGAGGGTCGAGTATGTTTGCAGGACGCAAATCCAACGAACGGCGGTTCTTCTTATCAGCGTCCCGAGACATCTGGGTGTACTGTAGATATTTCGAGCATTATCTCTCGAATTCCTGCGGTAGCGGGTACTCGGAGTACAGAAGGATACGCGTTTAATGTATATGTACTCGGACGAGCATCAGCCCGCTCGATCAATGAAACCGTACAATCTAGACATTAATACGCTCGCGCGATATCTGGATGTTTTAATGTACGTTTTGAAACACAAGCCCTGCAGGTTGGAATCTGGAACGAGAATGCGATATGTCGTATGCACGCACGTTGGAACGACACTTGGCATTACGTTTCAAAAATAAATTCTCTCGCAGGCGATTAATTCGCAGACGAGTCGCTTCTTCTCGATCGGTTTTTTTTATTCCCCATTTTTTTCCTGCACGTATAACCATGAATTCAAATTAGGAGGTGTTATATTCAGTTGACTGTATCATATTATGTATCAAAAGATAATGTGAAAGAAATAACAACTTTACTGGGAAAAGAAAGCAGTAATGAAAACAAACGAAATTAGAGACGAAGATTATAAATCTGCGAAATCCGATGATTCAATTATTCAATAAAATAATGATAATTCATTGGATGAAACGGCATGAATCGTAAAATATTTTTTGGCTCCAACACAAGTATACCCGTCTTCCTGGGACACTGATTTCCTTTTCGCGCATCACTGACAAAAATTAGCAACTCCATTTAGTGGTCGTACTATAATTGCTCTCACAATCAGCGAGCGTTCGCGCGCCTGCTCGAATCAGAAAAAAATTCGCTGCTTAGTCTTACAATTAGATAAATTATCTTAGAAGATCGTCTTAGAAAATCAACTGGCAGATTAGGTTTGCAGCGACCACTATTATTTTGCCTTCCGACTTTTATAATGCAGTAAACGTTGAAGCGAGAATACATTTGATACTTTGTGCTCATCGACAACGACTCGAATTCAGTTTACGAGCGATATACTCCATAATAAAATCACGCACACGTATTTAAGTGCCATTAAATAAAGTGTACTTTACTCCGATCTTTCACAATTTACTTATACTGAAAGCTGCGATAAAAATAAAATCAAGATTTGTACAATTTCGAAGTTCTTAAATTAAGTAAACTGTCATTAGCCTTTTAACACATTTATTCTCCATTTAGAGAGAAGCAGCTCTTAGTCTTTTTTTAAAAGATTCAAGACAGTAATTTTATTTAAATCAGAAATTTAATAGAGGAGCGAGATAAAAACCGGACTTAATGAAATTTTCATTCTCAATTCTACGGAAATGAAATATAATACATATTTCATCTTGATTATCCACGGAAAAAAAACGGCATTGCATTAATAGCATTAGTCAACAATAATTTAATTGGAAATAAGCTTGTTAATTCAATGAAAATATTAATAAAACAAACGCGCCATGCTCTTGTTTTTAATAAAAAGCAGTTTCATTAATATTGTTATTGAATGAACAAGATTATTTTCAATTAGACTGTCGTTGACTAATGCCAACAACAGTCTAATTAATATCTTCATTCTTTTTCGTTTAGAGTTATTTATATTGCCATTACACACTAGATATTCAAATGTTTCTCACATTTACTTTATGGATTCTTCGGTGTTAATGTCTATAGGAAATTAGGAATTAATTCTACGATTATCAATTTGAATGGTCGGCCGAAGATGAAGGAATCGGGTGTCGAGAGATTCTTCACTCTCGCATGAAGACATCAGTCGCCAAGACAGAGCTCGGTAGCCCGTTTTCTATTCTAATTCCGAATGCTATTCTGGTACCGGTGGAGGCAGCCAATGGGCAACGCGTCCTCCCGGCTACCGTACGCGCAAATACATCCCTCACGGGCTCCTCGTCTCGTCCGGCGGGTGCACCCCCTTCCCCGTACCGATCGCAGTCGTTCTCGAGGCATCGTGTGCGATGCATTAATCCTGTACTCGTACATATTACTTGCTACCGTCGTCCCTTCGTCCTTCATCGATAACCGCGGTGAACGTTCCTGAACCGATCTCTCGGTCTACTCCAAACGTTCGGTCGAAAGAAGAGTGGTTTTGCACGCCGATCAGGATAAGCCTGAGGGGAAGATAACGTCTCAGCCGAAAGAAGGGTGCGATGCAGTGGCGTCGACAGAAGAAAGTCACCCACGTGATCGGCTCCTCGAATCATGTGCTGCTCTTAGCGAGGTACCAAGATGGTACGGAAACACCACCTCAAAACAACTAACTGCGCGTGGAGAACGTAGCTTGTTGTATAATACATTGAATCGATATACTAAGAGTCGATATATGTACAGAACGTTGAGATTTAAGCAGAGGAATATAGAGGAAGGTGAAGGAAAACGGTGCGAAGTTTCTCTTATCGCTAGTTTGTACGTGAATTAAATAATTCAATTCGCTTCTCGTCCGTGTCATCAGTTGAATAATTTAAATACACTTTCTGAAGTATAGTCTCGAAGCTGTAAGATGCGAAATTAGTTCGCTGCAGCTTCGAGAGTTTCCAGTTTAAATTTTCTAGTTTATCCATCTGATTCTATCAATACATGTCGAAGTAATTGTGTTTGTGTATAAAAAATTCTAGATGAGGCGATTATAAAACACATAATTCGTGTACGTATTTTGCACGAATTTGCTTTATAATCGTCTTTTTTTTTTGTCTGACTGAAACACTCTTAATATCGTTGTGTGTACGTTACTCAACGATCAATTTCATAAACACTTCCTGCGCGGTACCGGTGAATTTCTTCATGCATTTAGAAGGATACAGTCCTTGCATTAAACACAACGTGCGAGGTAGTCGTTCCAGCTGTCATGGAAATAGCTAACAATTTTCTCTCGTTATTAAACGCGACTGACAATCCGCAATTACATGTCCATTACGTGCTCACTTTTTGTCAATTTAATTCATGTACGTATGCTCACGAAGCATCGATTTCCTAGAACTCGAATTCACTTATCAATTATCATATATTATGATATAAAAGTCCGAATGTACCTACAAATTTGATTGGACGAAATATTACGATAATTAAAATTTTTTACAAAATTATTATTTAGGTATCTTTAAAATACCTTTCTGATATTTTAAGATTCAAATTATTAAAAACTCCGAATATTCTGCAGCGTACATCAATTTATTATTTATCGCAAAATTTTTATTTCATTAACTTGATTGAAGATAACGCAGTTTGTGTAAGTCTCTAATCACATTGTTTTCGGTAACAGCTCCACCCGGTGAAGAGGACGAGGAGGAGGGTTTGCGAAAGGCCGACTTTGTGAAGAGCCAGGAGAAAGAGACGAACGCGCACACACATTTCGAACGGAATGGACAGCAGGGCGGCTACAAGCCGCGTCGGGCCGGTACCAGCACCAGCGGCGGCAGTACGAGCGGCTACGCCAGCAGCGGCTCGAGATCGCAAAGGGACGAGAGCGCGGGCTCGCCGTCGCAGCCCAAGATCATCTTCAACGAGGAGGAGTACACGAGGATCACGACGCCGCGGCAGGACGTCCTCTTTAAGAAGGGCTACCTGTCGCGCAAGAAGCCCTGGACTGGAAACGCGAGCACCAGCGCCACGCCGTCGACCACGGAGAGTCAGTCGGCGTCACATTCCACCGCAGGTGATTATCTTAGAATAAACTTATTGCTAAATGCTTTAATGGCGAATGGAAAAACGAGGCTAAAACGCCAGCAAATTTACCTGTTTCTTTATTCACCAATTAGCCAATCAAGTCAAATTAAAATAACAATAAGTGACACGAGATCAATATGTAAATAACAACTAACAATAAGTAGAAAAATGCCTTATTCGATCTGAACCTCTTAATAATATTTCATATATGAATTTATATATACATTCAGTTCTGTAACTAATTATATATAATAAGTTAAAATATTCCAATTATAAAATTGCCAATATAAAAAAGACAAATTTGTTGCTGAAACATAAGTTCTAAAATTTAAGCGTCTATTCGTATCTACCTTACATTTATTTACTCGAGGCACAAGCCTGCGTCTCTTTAGTCTTTTCTGTAACAACACTTTGGAGAAAGTTTTTATCGTCTTATCGTTAATATGCTTAGTCTGTTGATAAATGAATATATATTTAAATAACAACGTCTTTGCAGACGGCAGCGAAACTACAGAGGACCAGCAACTATTGGATAGGGACAGTGGAACGGGAGAATATCCGCCTATGGTAGAGCCAGGAGCGCAACTAGGATACGGAACGTTTTACGATCACGCGAGCGGCTACTACTATGAATATCCTGTGATGTTGGTCGGACCTGCACCAGTACCTGCTCAAGTTGGACCAAGCGTTCTAGCGACTGTACCCTGCGGTCCAGTTCCTCTAAGACCGATCGAATGGATTAATCCTGCCTTCGTGCCTAAACTTGCCAATCAGCCATATTGCTTAATGGACTATCAGGTGAGATAATCCAAAATTTGTTGTATTTCCATTAGGCGTTTGATTGAAATAAATCTATGAATTTAAGAAAAATTAAAATATTACAATTAGATAATGAATAAAGTATCTGTTTTGGAATCGACTTCAGGAATATTTCAAATTGTTTATTATTACTATAAAATAACATTGAGACTCTGAGATTGTGCGTGGAAAAAGATTGCTTCTTATTAGTTCTAAATTATAATATATATACATATTTGATTAATTATTTAATTTTTTGTAGAATCAAAGTACGGAACCGGTCGCGATAATGGAGGAGCAGAACGGCACGATAGTGACGGCGGAAGCTTCCAACAGCGTATGGAATGAGAGCGGCACTGGTAGCGCTAGCTGCAGCGGTAGTGTCGCCGGGGAGATCGAGGAGCAAGCCGAGGAGGCGGACAACGCGACCGTGGAGCATCACCCCGCGAAGGAGCAGCTCCCAGAAGAGCAACCACTGGAGCAACCACTGCATCTCGAGGGACAGCAACATATAGAGAATGGCATGACGACGGTCGATCCCTACCTGGATCCACTAATGATGCAGGAGCCAGTGCACATGTCGCATATGATGCCGGCCGTGCCGCAGCCGTACATGTATCCTGGCCACTACATGTTCGGGCCTCCCTTGGTCAACGTTAATGGTTAGTTACGAGATAGATAGATTTAGGATCGGAGTTTCCCCCCAAGTAATGTGCGCGTGCTATAATATGCGAATTGGCAAAATCCGCATTTTGCTCTCTGCTACTTGCATGAGCAGACCTACATTTTTGCGCTCGTTAGCCTTCGTTCTGTTCACAGTCGGATGGACGGAACAACGGACAAGTGTGTTGATTGCCCACGTTTGCGTTTAAGAGAAAGAGGCGCATTTCGGGGAGGGAGTGCTAGCACGATCGAGATACAATATATCATGTATAGCAGTCGTATCAGGAAAAAAATATAATTTTACTAGAATTTATAGTATTTGTTAATTAATTCAAGAAATTAATTCAAATGACATTGTCCAATGTGAATAATAAAAACTAGAGTAGTAGTGAAAATTGAAACAAACTGGAGTTGAACAGAAACTGGAATTGGAATTCGTTTTTTATTACAGTGAAGCTTATTTGTAGTTATCCACAATTTTCTTAGCAACTTTAAAAGTTTTAGTTTTTAACAAACTTTTAATTCTTTATTGTTTATAATAAAAAAGCTAAGATAAGATGTCTAAATAATTTTCTAAAAGATAAGCCGACTCGAGATTAAAAATTTAATCAACAACTTAAAATTGCCAATACGGAGTCATCGCGATGTATAAAAATAAACACAAATTTCACGAGATAAAAAGAATTCTAGAAAAAGCGATACTCAATTATCGAACTGTATTTAAATCTATGTTGATTGACCGCTCCTTCCTCGTACTGCGCTACACTGGCCGTAGTACGCTTGATTGTACCTATTTCTAATGTTAAACGAGAACAGTGTCGATTGGAAGCGCGGCCAAGGAAAAGGGATATGCCCCGATTCATGACTTCTGTCCCGTCCATCGGCATCATTGCTGTTTTATTACCGCCGTGCCTCTACCACATTCAAGGTAAAAGGTAATAATTCGCAAAAAAGGTACCACGCTTTAGACACGATCGTGGACACGGGGAGCCTCGAGCCCTTCGCAGCCTCGTGAAACAGTGTCGCGAGGATGATCGCTCGGCGCTATTTTTTTCATTTCGAGAGTCAGCCCGGTGCATGTGTAGTTGATTCTTCACGATCGTCCCTAAAGTTCCAACTCTGTACACGCTCGACTTGTCTGTTTGTCGCTCTCGACTAGCGACATGTGTCACTCGCATAAATGTCAATCGATGTCAGCTTTTCACAGCTGCGACACACGCCGTATTGTCTCATTGTTATCTCACATACTGCACCAGTAATGAAGCATACTTATCTCATGCGAGAGAAGTCCATTGACTTCGCGACCGACGTCACGAAGAAGATCACCGAGTCCCGTGGTCGCACCGGCACAATTTAACGTCGAAAATATGTCTTGGCGAGTGTCGTCGCGAGAGATGAGAGAGTTTGGCAACGGCAACGCATTGCCACATCTCTCAAATAGAGCTCGTTTAAAAATAACACTTTGCGTGTCATTTGCTTCGATACACGGAGAAGTCGCAAAGAGAGAGAGAGAGAGAGGCAGCGAAAAACCAGATTCACTTTTCGTGGCAACTCCGGCACGTCGTCTAGCCGCTCATTTTTACGCTCCTCTGAATCATAATTGAATCGCTCGTCGAATCGCCAAATGTCGCACTGAAACTATTATTCGTTGACCGGTATCTCCGTATCTTCCGACAGATCGATAACGCGCGACGATTTTTTTGTCCAAGGTGTTACCATCCAGAGCGGGCCATTGGTGAGAACTATGGACGTAACAGCTATGACAATGGCGTGCGCCAAGCGAAGAAAGAAGAGAAAGAAAAGAAAACAGAGAAGACCTACTTTGGTAAGCCGATAATTTTTATCTAATGCAAATAAATAAAGATAAATGCTACTAAAGCTTTAAAACTGTTCTTGTGAAAGAAGTAATAAAAACACATATAAAATGATTAAATAAATCGTAGCTTGTAACTATTTTTGTTGTAACAATTTCAATACGAAATTCTAATCTATCTAATTTTTCATCGAAATTCTAATCTATTCTAACTTTGTTAAATTCTAACTTGGTTCTAAATTTTGATTAAATTCAGGGTAACACCGAAGATGAGGAGGAAGGGGAATACAGTTCCGAATGTGATAATGATGTATCGTCTTCCCGACTACCCTGGTCAGAATGTCCGACCTCGACCGCGACTACAACGACGACGGCCGCGAATCGACCGCTCAATCCCGAGTGCCAGGAATTTCAATTGCGGTCGGTCCCGCAATCGCGAATTCTCTCTGATCCTGTTTCGACATCCGCCGTCGCCACCGTGACCGAAGAAGTCACGTCGTCTATCAACGACGCGCCGGATGTGTCATCCTACGTCGAAACGGAATCCGCCGCCAGTCGCGAGACCGAGACGTGTGATTCGTCAACTGCTCAAAGTCTAACGAACCAGGAAGAGGCGACAATCCGTAATTCAGAGCAAGCCGTTAGGGAGACGTCTTTGGACGGCATTCAATCGCCGGCGGTTGGACACGCGCCGAGAAACTGGAACGCAGAAATTAACGGTCAAGCGAGTCGTCTAGTCGCGAATGTGGAAGCGATAATAACGAACGAAACTACGGAGATAAGGAGCACCGCTCCGACTGAACACGAAGCGCCCTCCAGAACTGATAATGCTACTTTGGAGAACGATGGCGATTCGACCAGTGCCAATGCGAAGCGTGAGCCATTCGAAAGTAATAGTAACGACGTTAGTACAAGTACATTGAGTGATCGCGTCAGATGCCCTGAAGAAGGTTTAACTAATGGCGATGCGAACCACGAATTACTTGCCGACTTAACGGAGAAGACGTCGGAATCGAGATCGGTAAGTCCTCAGGATAATGGCTGCTCCGATTCAACAACGATGAACGCCAACGAAAAAGAGGAGGTTCAACGATTACGATACTGCAACAATTCATCGGTTACGCGAGCGGCGTCACTTGGATTGCCCAGGAAGTACAACAAGAAGGGTCTGAAATTCGTGAGAGAGTCCACGCCCGGGCCGGACTTGAATGACGTCGCGCATCTGGATGCGGAGAACAGGACGCTCGTGCAACAATTCGAAGCTGTCGAGCTGTCGGACGCGGATTGCAAGTGCAGTATTGCGAACGATAAGCTGAGCGAGACGGAACGGAAAGTGGCGAACGAGATAGACGCGTCGGAGGTGCGTACTGAGGACACGGTCAAAGCGGCGAGCCGGGACACGATCGAAGGCTCGAACGAGGACTCCGGATTCGAGAGCCAGACTCGGCTGACGAAGAAGTATCCCATCACGGCCGCGGTGAAAGAGTGGCTGCGTCGCGCCAACTCGCCCGATCTTTTCGTAACGTCGGCGTCGACCTCGGAGAGCGAGACGGACGAGGACGATGATGAAGAAATGGATGGAGAGCCGCCAAAAAACTTGCAAGGCAACCCCATGCCTGCACTATCTGCTAATAGCGGCGTCGACAACGTCACATCGTTGTCGCGCACGGCTAGCTGCGGCGAATTCGCAAAGACCAACAACAATAACAATAACGCTAGGAATAACGATCAGATGGAAGCCGATTCGACGTCAACATCGATCGGCAGGAGGAAGAGGGACGCGAAGGTTGTTAAAAGGAAGACGACGGCAAAGAGAAACGACAAACGAAACAGGAATGTCGATGAGAGGACGCAGAGCCAGCTGGTTTCCTCGTTGGTTTCGTTGGACTTTGTCACTGCCGTGAGATCGAGCGACAAGCCGAAGAATAATGTTGGTGACGTTTGCGAATTTACTCAGGAGGATAGCGTTGCGGGTATGAGGGTTGCTTTAAGTTCTCGGATAAATTCGAAGAGAGTTAACGCAAGGCGCATGAAGACGTTGAGAAAAATTGATAAAAATCCCGTTGAGAATATCGACATCAAGATGCGACGTGTAGATAATTTGAGGGGCAAGGAAGTGAGCGAGGGCGGCACGGTGAGCGTGCGGACGTTCGAGAAGGGGGAGATTATCGTCTCGGAAGACGGCAGACTGCTACCGACGTCCTCGTACGAACCCGTCATTCCGTTCAACGATAATCACGGTGATCCCGTCGCGAGGACCGCCACTTACGTCGACGTGATTAACAGGAACGTGGAGAAGACGACGTGCGAGAAGACTAGGAGCAGCAGCGATAACGACGAGAACGAGAATAGCGCGATGATAGCGTCCTCGGTCAGCATAGAGGAGCCCGACGTGCTGGAGTGCTGGGAGGCGGAGACCGTCGAACCTGTGATAACCCCGCGGAGGATGCTGCTGCAGAGTCCGGGGGTTCTGTGCGAGGGCGAGGCGGCGGAGGACGACAGCGCCGAGCTCGAGCGGGCCATCGTGGAGCACGTGCAGAGGTATTACCGACTCGCGCGGGACACTGCCAACACCGAGGAGGAGTCGAGCGAGTTGAGCACGTCGGTGATCTCGTCGAAATCGAGAACAGTGCCAAATGAATGTCCGGCCGAGAAGAGGACAATCGGGTATTTCCGCGGCGAGGAGATCCCGATCTTCATGCCGGACAAAAATCAGGACGTTATCATGGACGAGAGGATACCCGTCGACGAGGCGTTCGAGATGTACGAGAGCTGTCACAACGGGAAATCGCCGTTCTTGTCGTTCGACACGAGGATGTTCGAGCGACGGCCGTTGTACGGACAGAACAGCGAGGGTCCGGTACCGTGCAGAGCGGTGTGCTGCAACATACAATAATTACCGGGAAGAATATACGGTACACCGCAAACTCTTTTTTTTTTCCTCAAGCGAAAAAATATATTATTATAACATGGCTTATATTATAATAATATATAATTACGTAATCGCGTCAGGGCCATCCTTTTCGAAGTAGGGCCACGGACGTTGCGCTTTTTCTCCGGGTATATCACGTATATGTACGTGTCGTACGCACCCGCCCCCCCCCACCTCCCCCTCACGATACAAAGAAAAAACCCGAAATGTCCCGTCTCCGTCGTACGGAGATTCAATCGAATCGAATATTCTTTCGAAGAGTTCAGTGACACACGCTCAAGGACTGAACGTTAACAAAAACCTCAAAAACATCGCGGATCGCGATTACATTTTTGTAAATAGTTTTAAGAGTTCGTTTGTGATCGTATATATATATAACTCTTTCAAAATTTTATGTGTGTGGGAGCATGCATTGTAGCAGTTCACTCTACGATAGCATTTTACCATTGTTGTCATTATACATTGCCGTAAATGTCATTATTCAAGGACAAAAGATTCGTAATGTTTCGGCGTTCAGCTTTTATCTGGACCGAGCTTATCGAGAGGTAGTACGTTTGTTTTTTTTTTTTTTTTTTCTTTCTCCGGATGTAAAAGACAGGAAAAGAAGCGCGAATTTTATTTTGGATGAAACGATGAAAAGAGGGAGAAAAGGGGAGAGAGAGAGAGAGAGAGAGAGAGAAGAGTTACACGTATATGGAGGAGTGTTGGCGGCACATATAGGAGATGCCAGACTGTTGTTTTTATTCTCGCTACGATATCTCGTAATACACTCACAGTCGAAATGACAAGAGCGTTATTTTTAGAATCTATATAAAAGACACGAATGTTAAAAAGACTAGGAGTTATTGTTGCACGTAATCACGTTGAATGGCCTTTTTGCTTAGGAAAGTTCTGAATGCTCGCAATTTTTAACTCGGCATTTGTCGCAGCGTCCCGCGTAATTCATCCGTGTGTGAGGTCTCCTCTTTCTTTCTCTGGACGAGAAAGGGAGGAGAGCGCGTAACCGAGGAGGTGCCGACGGAGCAAAATCGTTCAATAATACATATGCTTTTAAATATAGCGTTACGTAATAAATCGCGTAGATGTAATATCGCGTTCTCATAGGAGCTAACTAGCTGAAAAAGAGAGAAAAAGAAACCCGGGCAGAACGATAAGGCAGCGAGCCGTAGCCTTTAGCCTGTTATTGAGAAGTATAACGAGATGTATACATATAGCAAAATCTTAGACGACGGTTACGTAACGATCTGTATTGCAGTGATCGACGGACGTTTAGAGCAGGGGTCACCGAATCGATTTCTCTCGCCTGATACTTAATTCGCAGAATTTGAATCTACATAAAAAGATATCGTGTCTCTCGCGTTTAACTTCGTCGTTGCAATTTACGGGAGCTGCGCGCGACGCCCTTTAAACTCCCGCGTCTCCGAAACTGGACGCGGACGACGAATTTTTCTCCCAAATTTGAATTCCACGGCACGGATCGCTTTAATAGTCGCACGAACGATCTCGCCTCTAAACGTTTGTCGAGAAATCAGGGAGAGGTGAGGTGAGGTCTTTCTTTTTTTTTTTTCTTTTCTTTTTCCGATAGACGCGTTTCGACCGGAATCGGATGAACGCACCGCAAAAGATATGCATATGTGTGTACTTACGCATATACACAAAAAGAAGCTGCACTTGTTACGACATAGCCCACGAACTTTAGTTGATTTGTGTCCAGGAATACTTAGATCGAGGTGGTTACCTTACTTAGGTTTGCATAATTGCCTGTAGGTCGATCGCTAGATCGACGCCGTTCGCGTGTCGTCTCATGTAATCCCATATCATAACACGTGACATACCTCAGAGGGATGTGTGTAAATAAAAGTCATTCGAGGCATTAGCAGAACGCGAAGCGATAATAAGTACCGATTAATTAATGATAATAAGGAGAGGAGAGGAGAATGATGTATAGCGACGATAAGACAGAGAGTGCTGGTGATGACGGCAACGGGGAAGGAGGAAGGGTTGGGAGGGAGGGAAGAAGGGAATGCGAAACCTAATGTCACGCAGCGGCGATACGTAGACACCATTGTTCCTGCAAAGCTCTAGTTTCCTTAAGCATGTATAAATCATTTCCAAGATGATCAGGCGTAGCCTCTATGGACGTTCGTTCACACCAAAGTAACATTAAAGAATAAGTATCGAATATATATCGTTACATTGAAAAAAAAAAAATATGCGCGTTGCATCAATTGTGTGCCTTATTCTGTGGCGGCCGTTTTTGTAACTATTCAAAGCACTCTCCTTGATAAATAGTCAGTAGCGAGATATCAAGGTACGATTAAGACTTGTTAAAAATTGATGAAAGATAGAGAGAGAGAGAATGAGAGAATGAGCGAGAGAGAGAGAGAGGCGTGCGGGAGGGCTCGCCCGCGATGATGATCCTTATCAGTGCATGCGTATTCGAATGTGAACTCGTTTAGATTCCTTTTCACGAAAATTATCGACCTCCATTCGTCGGACGCGTCCGGCCCGAATTGTACGCCGATTATTCATAAAGACATTAAAAGCGTTGCATCTTATACACACACGCGAGTCATGTACAATTATATTTTAGTTGAAGTTAACATGTATGGAATAAGTGTACTTGAATTTTGTTGTGTTTTTGCTTATAAAAATATGAATAAAATTTCAATTTTTAAAATCAATCTATCGCCTCCGATGTTTAAAAATTCACAAACGATGACTGCCGAGCGTGAGAGAGGACGCATTGGAGAAAGAAATATGGAAGATGTTATCCTTTATACCTTTTTATCGCCTTTTACGATTATGCATTTATACCATTTTTCATAATTTTTCAAAGCATTTTGCAAGCTATATCTACTCTTCGTATCGAAAGAAAAAAAACGGTAGGTATTTGAACTGTACATATACAAGACACTATACCGTGTGTCTCTTGATACAAATCTTCATTTTTCTTATTTATTATTTATCACGCTATTAATTTCATAATTTTTAAAGAACAAAAAGATTATATGACTAAAATTATCTATTTTTCAGTTTGACTATAATTATCGAGATACATACATGTGTATATATATTCGGGCGTTGCTTTTCTCACCGATCATTATTACGCAATCGTATCCTAAAACTTTATCAGTGAATCCTTTTTGCTTTTATTAATCAATGCACGGCGTTGCTAATATAAAAATATATCTTGAGATTCAGTCACAGAGTATAAGTCGCGTAAACATTCGATTCGATGCTTTACTTATTTTCTCACAGCCATTACAATCATTTTGGCTGTATCGACTTACCGAGGATAACAAATAATCACTATTTTATTATCGAAAAGTTTACATGTTCATATACATGTACCTCGGTGATCATATACATATACCGTTGGTGTTCCGTTTTCCTTACTGACCACCATTATCCAACTAAAATTAATTCTTATAATATTCTAAAACATCCCAGTAAACGGAAATGAATTAAAATACTTTTTTTATAATTGAAATGTATTGAAATTTTCTAAACTATGGATTGAAATGGATTGCCTTATAGAAATGCATTTATTTCCACGAAGATCAATTCATTTTAATCCATAATTTGAAATTTCAATCTATTTAAAATGTTTTATCAATTATTTAAATAATAGAGTAAAATATGTATTTACTGAGACGTTTAAAAGATTATAAAAAAATAATTTTACACCATAAGAAAGACCAGAATTAGATCGCGTTACAGATTCTCGTTCGAAAAATTGTTTTTAATTGTTACCACTGCTACGTTCTACGTGCGCAATAGTTATTAAATAATATAATTAAAATCTAATTTTAATATTGAAATATAATTAAACGTAATTACGCGAGGATAAATGTGTATCATTCACGATGCAGCAAAAGATTGTCGAGATTATTAAATGATTTTATTTTGATTAATGAAAAAGACAGAGCGAGAAATTCGAATACAAGTTTCAATGCGGTTATTAGAGAAACTAAGTAAAAGTTATTAAGAAAGTAAGTAGGTAATCAGGACGAGTTCTAACTCAGGGGATCCGAGGGATGACGAGTGGCAGGGGGGCCGCGGGACGCAGGGAAGCCGCTCAGATGATTCTCTGCCTGGCACGGCCGCGGGGACGGGGGAACCGCGTCGTTGGTGCGGAGTCCGCGGGGAGGGAGGAACCGCGTCGTCGGTGCGAGGTCCGCGGGGTGGGGAGAACCACATCGTTGATGCGGGGTCCGCGGGGGGAAGGGGGACCGCGTCGGAATCCTGAACAGCGGGCCTCGTCAGAGGCTCGAAAACT
>NW_012026896.1:1144399-1279610 GCF_000956235.1 Wasmannia auropunctata | reverse complement strand
CCGTCGGCGACTGTCTCCCGTCGACATTTGGAGCTTCCTCTTTTTCGTTGATTATTACCATGCAATAATATTCTAAATTATTTTATCGTATAATTCTTCTTAAGATAACTGACTCTTGAGAAGAATTAAACGATAATTTTCAAATAACAAATATGATTGGCACGTGCAGGCCTTGGCACTTGTTGTCGGCGCGTCGGTTGTGTATATAGTAAACAAAGCCGTGCGAAGGTCGCCGCCGCTATCACTCGCGCGACGACGCTCGAACGAGCAGGCAGTATCATCGTATTGCTTTTCCTCTATGATTTATTTATTCATGAATGTCGATCCGGTCGATGACTTCATATTTACGATTAATATACATATATTCCGCACACACACATCGCGACAGCAGTTTGCTAAAGCAAATATTTCGCGCGACTTAAATCCATTAAAAGCGAAAAACGAAACGAGAGATACAACGATCTAAGAATTATGAATTACCGTTCCGCTGTAATAAGTTCAGTTATGATCATTTCTGAAGCGAGAATATCGGCACCTGCACGCGTGCTCTCGCGAGAGTCCGCGCGCCTTTGCACGCGTCCCGGCATATTTTCGTGTCCGCCCGGTCTTTTTACAGGCGCTTTTATGTGTGATCCTATTAGTATAGCTACGTAAAAGAGCATGCCTTGCAAAGATCACATATAGCATTATATCAACGTAATGATATTTCTATTGTAGAAAAATAAATCATATATATACGGTGTCGTGCGGTTTTTAGAGTTCCGCTTTTATCGTTATTCAACATATATCATGCAACAGTATTTTGAAATTGTTTTATGGTTGAATCCCTTTGAAGAAAATAATGCCTTGCATACGAGTTATATGGAACAGAAAAATATTCGTGAACATCAATTAATATATGTAGGTTAATAATCATCTTGCGACGGAGTCGCTAACGGACGAGTTTTTATTTTAGGGCTACGTTCCACATTCAATGCTTTTCGCGCTCACGGAATCATTTTATCCCTGTTGTTTATTAAATGTTCAAACAAGGACAAATGATTCACCTAACTGCTGCCACGTCTGTGAACTTAAAGAACGGAGCATTACTCCAAAAACACATGAAGCCAATGAAACAGCTCCGCCATCGAGAGGCAATACTTTCTCTCTCTCTGACTGAGTTCCGTAAAACGCGTGATATGCACGACGTATCATTTTATCTTTGTTTACCTACAATGTTTACATCGTGCGCATCACGCGCTTTACGGAACTCAGCCTCTCTCTTTCTCCTCTCTCTCTCTCTCTCTGTCTCTCTCTCCCCCCCTCCCCCTGCCTCTCTCATTACTCATATTGCTTTTCAAAATAACTGCAGGTCAAACTGCCTCCCCATACGAGGCTTCAGTTGATCCCTCCTCGCCCATATGGTGAACTCATGCTCCGTCCTTTATGTCCAGGTGTTCATTAAATGTCCATTCCCTTCGTTCTACCAGACTTCCACCTGGCTCAACGATCTTCGTTATGCGCCTTTTCGATGACGTAGCGAAACCGCGCGGCATCTGTCCACGTCAGATTGCACGGCCTCGCACGCCACACGCGCGGTTTTCCTGTGGACGTGACTCGCCGACGGCGCGGCCCGCTCGAAACCTCGTGGCAGTCGATGAGGGAAACGTTCACGCAGATGACAAGCTACCTGGACATTTCCTAGCGTAAACAAGGTATACACTCGTAGACCGCACGAGATCTCGCCGAGATTGCGCGGAGCGGAAGCCGAGAACGATATTCCACAGGCGAGCCTGCAACGATTAACGTATGTTTTGTTTTCCTTTTTTCGAACAGTGCAACGAAGATGCATTGGACACTGTGCGCGTTGATAATCGGGTCGTTCGGCTGCAAATACATCCTCGGCCAGGCGCAAAGGGTGGCGCCGGGCGTACCGCCTCAGCATTATCAGCAGGTAACCGATCGCGTTTTTTTCCCCCAACATCTCGGCGAAACATATGGTCCAGCGGTGATGCTTCCCGGCATCGCGTGACGTGGAACTCGTGGAGGTCGATTTAAAGCGAGGCGTGATGCCGATGCAATTCCGTTCGATTCCCGACGTTGCGCGAGGAAGGATCTTTTACATTTGATCGCGTTTTATCTTATTGGTAAACAAGCATTAAAGTTCGTTATTGCCGTTCGCATTTGACATTCGGGCATCAAGCTTCAAAATATAAAGTGGAATTGTATCGACATAAAGCATCTGACTTTAAAGCATTTAGCATGGTTTACAAACAGCTGTTATAATGACACTCCGATGTAGATTGTAATATAATTATATATTTATTTGTCTGTTTCAGCCTCAGGTACCCCAACATGCGCAGCATGTGCCGCAGCAGCAGGTAAATTTGTACTTTAATTATCTCATTATTTATGTTCAGCTGCAATTTACTTTCCACTTGTAATTCATGTTTGGCTATGGTCGGCTCTTTTCTCAGTCTATAAGTTAGGTTATGTTTGGCTTTTTTCTCAGTCTATGTAAGGCTCAAATGTTCATTTGATTAATCTCTGGCTTAATAAAATTCTGCTCAAGTATCAAGTACCAGTACAGCAACAAGTCCCCGTTCAGCAAGTACCGATGCAACAGCAAGTACCCATGCAGCAGCAGGTACCTGTGCAGCAGCAGGTACCCATGCAGCAGCAGGTACCGGTGCAACAACAAGTACCAGTACAACATGCTGGTCACCAACCCCACGGGCATGGTCATAATGGGCCACCTCAGTTACTTAACACTGCCAACATAGCGCATGAAAAAGAGTAAGTGTTATATGGATATGGAGTATATCTGTATAAAAATTTAATTTTGTTTTCAAGTTTTGCTTGTCATATATACAGCCTTGGCCGTAACTATAAAGCACCCCCACAAATAAACGTAAATGCTCTATATTCAACGAAAAATTAATTTAAAAATATTTATATTCATTTTTATTACAATTTTATTTTGTTAGCCCTCCTATTGACTTCTATTACCGCCTT
Organism: Wasmannia auropunctata; assembly: GCF_000956235.1. Taxonomy (NCBI): domain Eukaryota; kingdom Metazoa; phylum Arthropoda; class Insecta; order Hymenoptera; family Formicidae; genus Wasmannia; species Wasmannia auropunctata. Next base: position 1,276,616 of record NW_012026896.1, on the reverse strand, counting down.
TTCCAAGAAAATATAGATGCTTTATACTTTTGGCTGACTATATCAAGACTGTATATAAAAAATATATATAAGGATTGTAATATATATATATATATCATGACAGTTTTTCTTTCTTTCTAGACACATTGCCGAGCATGCTGACGTTCCGATAGACACCAGCAAGATGACAGATCAGGAGCTGCAGTTTCACTACTTCAAAATGCACGACGCAGATAACAACAATAAGTTAGATGGTTGTGAGCTGATCAAATCTCTCATACATTGGCATGGTACATACGAATTAAATTCATCATTTCTCTCTCTCTCTCTCTCTCTCTCTCTCTCATTGTATTTTTTTCTCATGAACTGTGAATTTTTAATATGCTTTCGTTATGTCCGTAGAACAAGGTAGCTCGGAATCTGGTGCGCAAGGCGAGAATAAATTGTTCAAGGATGAGGAATTAGTGCAATTGATAGACCCGATACTCAGCATGGACGACAGTAATAATGACGGTTATATCGATTACCCGGAGTTTATTCGTGCCCAACAAAACGCCGCAGCTAATGTACGCACGTAGTGGTGAATCAAAATCTGGTATGAACCGCAACTAAAAGGAATTTTGCAAAGTCGAAGGAACATAATGCAGGGAATGTTAGAGTTTCATTAAGGTTTCACGATGCATTATCGATTCATCATTTGTTCCATATGTACATGATGAGACCGAATCGGTATTTGTGATAGTCCATCCTTTATTGACTAATTATGAGTTACAAATAAGAAAAAAAAAGAACATTGATGAATATGGAAAAGAGAGGGAACTTTTTTTTATATTAATGTTATACACGTATAGACAATACATAATTTGAAAAATTGTATAATTGAAAATAGTATAGTACAATTAATGAAATAATTGAGGAGTATAAAATTCCTCTTAATTGTTTACGTTCGACGAGATTAATTTTTACAATGGAAGTGTTTATTGCGCGTCATAATTTTCTATCGTTGAATTTTTTTATAATGATACACCAGAAGACTATTTTTTGAACGAGAATATTTTATAGAATATCTCGGAATATCTTTGTTAATAAATAAAATGGGTTAGTTTATCAATTTCTTATCATTGTTGAACATGAAATAATTGTAAAGTAAGTTTACAAAAAAAAAATGTATTAAGATAATAAATGTTTCGTTTTCTAGTAAATATTTCTGAGTAAATACTGATAAGGCATAAAGGTTTTCATGTAATAATAATAATGTATATACATACCTTTTATCTAACATATGTATCAATTAAAAAATTGTTTATAATTCTATTAATTTATACTACATTCCGAAGCTCTTTTGCAAGATTTTATCAAAAAAGGTAATATAGATAAATATGTGTACATAGAAAAATAAGTAATATATAACAATAATTCAATTTATTGATTTTTACATTTCTCTATATCAAAATGCTATCGATAATCACAGAAACACTTGCAATTTTATTTAACGTTGAATAAGTATGCATGGTATAAGAAGGGTTCTACCTCTAGAGAGTGACATAAATCTGTTGACAGGGATCTCGATCATTTGCCCATGAAAATACGTGGTACGAAAATACATGAGATAAATACATTAAAATGACTAGCTTGCGGACTAGACTTGTTAAATTTATATAAGCAACTCGCGCGCGCGTATTCGCTTATAAATACATTCCGTTAACCAAATAATCGGCGTCGTGCGCGAAAGGTCCGTGCCCGCATCTTCCACGCCGTTTTACCACTCGCAAACGGCAAACGATCAAAGCGGCCGTGATCGCGGTCGCGATAAGTCCCAGTGACAACGACACCACGGCACCTTTGGGCCTTAAAACGTCATTTTCAATTATTTGAAGATGCTCCGCAATAACGTCAGTTCTGTCGTGTGTCTTCGGGGGCTCTTCGATTACAATCACCGTTTTACGATCTGAAAGATGTGAATCTCGTTGTGATAAGAAAGAAATGAATGCATTGTACAAGATGTTAAAAAAGGATCCAAGAAAGATGATCCTAAAAAATTAAAAGAACCTTGTAGCACTTGTATGAGGAGCCATACATATGTACACGTCAACAAAATTAATTATCCTATAATCCTTAATAATTATCCTATATCCTTTACTCGCAAATAAAAGATCCATATGTTACAATTATCGAAAACAGATTATATATATCTTTGAATTCTTCTCAATATTTTATTTATACAAGTGTTTAACTGCGTGTTTACCTTTCGACTCTTTTTCACGGTTATGTTTGATAACCTCACTCGCTGTTAAAGTTGGTCTTTCAGTAATTTGTTTACTCGTCTTTACATGCGTCAAGTATGTATTGGTTTTTTCTTCCTTCTTTACAGGCTCTTTATTCTCATTTATCAACTCACTTTTATGCTCCTCCGAGGTCTACCAATAAAATCAATTATTCGCGCATGATTTTTTCGAAATTCTGTAATAATTCTGATTGCCGAGAGCGACGTATGTACTTACATCGCAAGCGGCCGTCGTCGTAATTATTGCAAGATTTTCCACATCATTGGCCTGTTGCTTATGTTCAGAATTCGGTGCGACAGACGGTGCAAATTGTACGGGGTTCTCGTGCCAAACTGGCACTTTATTTGACGATGGAAAATGCGGAGAATACGAATGCTTGGAATCCATATACGGCCCTCTAAACATGAAATTATAAATCAATCAAAAAATAAAATCTACTTGTTAATTTAATATAGTAATTAAACATAATTAAAAAAGAAGAATGCAATACCTGTCCGCCTCGTTGTTTCCTATGACGCTCGAGCCTTTGTGATTGAATATGTGCGGTTGTTCTGTGAAAAAAACATACATATTCACAATATATAAATTAACACAATCCAAACGACAAACACGTGTGTGTGTGGCGGAAAGATAATTATATTTCACGTACGTTCGTAGGGGTTTATATGCTGTTCGCGAATAGGATTAACGGGAGCGTAGGGATCCTTGTTTTGCTCGTACAAGGGCTGGTATTCCCACTGGTATCCCGACGACGATCCGTAATTCTTGGGCATCTGCATCTGCGGCTGCACCTCCACCGGTTGGCCGGGATACAGAATACTTTGCGAATGCGACTGCGGCAGAATCTGATGGGCCAGATTCGATATGTCCCAGGTCTTGGGATTGATCTCCGGCCCGGGATAGAACGGGGGCAGGAGTTTGCGCTGGTCGACTATCTGCTGATATCGCAGCATATCGGCGGGCGGACGTGGCATCTGTATTATCGGGGGGACCGTCGGTTTCTCCGTGGGGCACACGAGATCCGCCGCCTCGTCGGAGCCGTCCGCGCACTGCGGGATACCGTCGCAAACGTTGTATATGGCTATGCAGTCTCCGGACGAACGACACTCGTACTGATTTCTGCTGCAAGCTGCGTGTCATCAACGAGAGAGATAATATTAGTATTTACGTCAATTTCTCGATGAAATTCTTCACGACCGATCTATAACTCATCGCCAGACATTCGTTAACAAGCGTACCTGGCTTGACCGGTGCTGCTGGCGTAGTCACTGTCACTTTTGCCACCTGCGTGACCACAGCCTTGACAGGCGTTTCCGTGAATCCGTAATCCGACGTGATCTCGTTGCTTTTCCTGAGGCGTAAAAAAACTTATAATTAGTCGCGAAATCGATAAGGAACAATAGAGGAAGGAAGGTAACTGAAGGTATATAAATACCTAAGGGATTTTAACTCGTGCTCCTGCTGAGATATCCTGACTTCCTCCTCCACCTGCACATTCTGTATGGGATAGCTCGTGCGCACGGCGCTGGTATAATTGGCGTGCCTCGTAAACTTGCACTTGAAGTCGTGCAGCGGGCCGCACTGGAAGAGGTAGCAGCTGCTCGGTTTCTGCAAAAACGACGACGGCCGGATGAAAAATCGATAAATCTTCATCTCGTCATTTATGTGTATCGCGCATTTTGTCGGTTTCTGGCAAAAATCAAAAATCGGAGCGAACGAGTCGAACGTAAGAGGGGAGAGTGACAGAGGCGTAAACGGAGCTTTTCTCCAGGAGGCGAAGATTGTTGACAACCCGTAATGAAATGTAAAAGAAGCGTAAAACGTTTTCTTCTACACGTGTCTCACTCTCCCCTTGGTACATTCGACTCACGCTCCAGTCTTTATCTTCATCACGGTACGATCACGCGCGGTACTAATACCTTCTCCTCGAAGATGAACACGTCGCAGCGCTCGGTCTCGCAGCAGTACTTGAGGCAGTCCAGTCTGGAGTCGACGTCCAGCACGGTCAGGAACTTGGCGCCCATCTCGCGCGAGTCCTGGGTCCTGATGATCTTGTCCTTGTGGATGTCGAAGCTCTCGAGGCACATCTGATAGTCGCTCGTGCCGCCGTGCCTCTTCTCGCTCGCGCGGATCGGCGCGTTCGGCGCGTCGCCGTGCGCGCGGTGGAGGATCACGGCGACGAGGATCAAGGGAACGACCCGCCGCGCCCCGTCCAACATCGTTCCCGCTTGTGCATCACTGTGCATCACAGCGCACTGGAGTGTGTGACTGGAGCCTGGTGGAGCCACGTCCAACTCCTCGTCCAAGTTGCGCGCGCTGTCGCGCCCGTATCGCGATCGATAGCCGAATCTTATATAGGTCTCTTGTAGTATGTTGCTCAAACGGCGAACTCGTGCCCTTTTTCGAGCCCTTCACGAGCGAAATGAATGTCCACAACGGAACGTCGCGGAAACGCGTAGCCCTTGTCTCACCTCTTTTTCCCCCTTTTCCTCCTCTCTTTCCCTTATTAAATTTTAACATTGCGTAATAGCCTCGATTTAATTAAACCTCTTCACTCGCGCGCGAGGTTATAGTTTAAGGTTACCGAAGTCGTGCATGCGTATTAATTAATTCGCGTCTCATGCCGATCGCATATATGTCACAGCGAGATTTCGAACTACGATAATATATTAGCGATCGTGTTGGAAATATCCATATTACTGGCAGCGATGTAATTTTTATCGAGATCTAGATAATTGCAGAAATGACGTATATAATATAACTTTTCTAATAAATTCAAAATGTAAATGAAGGAATCGTAGTTGCGGATGATAAACTCGATATTATTAGAGTATAGACTATGCGTAGAGTACAAATGTGAATTAGAGTTAGATATTGAAATTCGTCGACCTGCACTGTCTCCCGTCGGCGTTTGGAGCTAATTCGCTCTTTCTCGTTGATTATCATTATTATTGAAACAATGTTCTAAATCATTTTATCGTTTAATTCTTCTTAATTAAGAGTCAGTTAATGTTAAGAAGAATTATATAATAAAATAATTAGAATTTTAGTTGAATGGTAATAACAGAGAGAAGCATGAGAGCGGCCGTTTTTCGCGACACCGGTAAAAGTTTTGATCTCCCCGTACATTAGCGCTAATTGCTTCCACTTTTGAGATGGAACTACGAACACAGCCATTGTCATTGGCTGTGTACGTATAATAATCAATAATAAATAATAATAATAATCAATAATAATAAATTTTCATTTCAATAATCATCTCTGGTAATAATCAACGAAAAAGAGGAAGCACCATGCCGACGGGAGACAGTCGCCGACGGGAGGCGTGATTTCTCGAAAAATGCGTTTATACAGTAACAATTTCACGCATCCTTTAATGCGAAGCATGCTTTCTCGAGAAGACCTTATTAATAAAATATTCTAGAACATTATTATTACATAATAATTAACAAACGATTTTCAGTGTTTATTATGTTTTATCGTAAGAAATTAAGTTGCCGCGCCTTATGTAATTATATATAATCAATAGATATTATAATAAATTAAATTTGGAGTAATTTTAATGTTACATTATAATTAAATAATAGTTTAAATTTAATTACGCATCTGTGGAGATGCATAAAGGATCATAAATATTATTAAAAGTACATATTGAGATGAGAGGTTAAGCAAAAACCGGCTTTCGCAGCGTCAGAAACTTCGTTTAAATCAAATAAAGTATCAGGAGCGCACGTTAACAAGTAAGTGGCAGAGGTATTCGGGGCGGAGGCGCTTCCCTTTCCACATCGACGCAGCGATGGCCGCCAGCGCGCCATGGAAGGGGAGCCGCGCGGGTCCTACCCCCACCCACGCGTATATGCTGCTTTTGCGCCAAGAGGCGGGGCCTACGCGCCGAGTGATGAGAGTGGGAGTAGTCTTAGCTATGCTTTGGGATACTGCCTGCGACCTCTTCGCTCAACGTGTTCTCCGCGTATCGGCGGGATCAGTTTTCGAGCCTCTATCGAGGCGCGCTGGCTAGGATTAGTAGAATTCCGTGCGACCTCTTCGCTCGACGTGTTCTCCGCGTATCGACGGGAGTTTTTCAGCCCCTATATCGAGGCGCGCTGGTTAGTATTAGTAGAATTCCGTGCGACCTCTTTGCTTAACGTGTTCTCCGCGTATCGGCGGGAGTTTTCGAGCCTCTGACGAGCGCGCTGGCTAGACTTCCCCTTCCACATCACGCATGCTGCTTTTGAGCCAAGAGGCGGGGCCTACGCGCCGAGTGATGAGAGTGGGAGTAGTCTTGGCTATGCTTTGGGATACTGCCTGCGACCTCTTCGCTCAACGTGTTCTCCGCGTATCGGCGGGAATTTTTCAGCCCCTATATCAAGGCGCGCTGGCTAGGATTAGTAGGAGTCCGTGCGACCTCTTCGCTCAACGTGTTCTCCGTGTATCGGCGAGAGTTTTCGAGCCTCTGACGAGGCGCGCTGGTTAGGCACGTGGACATGGTTCGTGTCCGTGCTAATCGTGCATTTATATGCCACATTCTTCACCTACAATTTGTAGATGTAGTACAGACATGAGTTGGAATGTCATTTCATCAGCAACATCGCAAAATAAACGTGATCTATTTATTCACGATTAGCACGGATACGAACTACGTCTACGTCTCGTGCTATGATTTGATCGACAGTGTTATAAGATAGACGTGAAAACGTGGACGTGGGGTGCTAGTGTCCGGGGGAGATCGCCGGTCCCACCCAAAAAGCCGGCGTGGCCGCTCTCACGTTTCTCTCTGGAAATAGCATACATTTTATAGAAAAATCTAAATTATTACGCGTGTCGCGACCGTATAATGTCAGTCAATAAGGTCGATCGCTCTCTCTGTGGACGTGCCTTTAATAATCGAACGTTCGCGACGCGACAGATGGCGATAGGCGCGGGTGGGGAGCTCCGTGACAGCGGCGCGCGAGGGGCACGCACGCCGTACAACGGAATGATTTCGTGACACCGGACCGGAGCGGACGCACGCAAAAAGAGCGGAGTACGCAACGTGAAGTAAACGCGACGCGGGTTGCAACGGTAATCATCGAGAAGTCAATCCGGGGGGCGGGGCAGCGGAATAAATTCGTTCCGGCGCGAGAGAGGAGCGGCGTCTTCTACGTCCACGTGCGGCTATACGGCTCGTCCTCGCGCCGCGGGCCTCGCCGTATAGGTTAAGGGTTGCAGGCAGGCGCGCACACGAGATCGGAGGGAATAATAGCCGGAATCGGAGGACAAAGAGGGCAGAGAGAGTGCGTGCTCCAATATATATCGGATCCCTCGTTATCTACACGCGGAACAGCGTATCCGCGCGAACGGACAAGTCGAGTGACCGAGGACGGAGCCAACGGCGGTGGAGCGAAAGAGTTGAGGTTAGAGGCGTTTTTTTTTTTACTTTCACGGCAAAAACATCGTCAAAACAACGAGACTTGAGATTTTAAGAAACCCGACCGATCATAGTTGATTATTCGAATCTCACGTTTAGACGAATAATCGATTACGACTGGTCGAGTCTTCTTAAATCTCATTGTCTCAAGTCTCGTTGTAGGCGACGCTCGTAGAACGACGTCGCCGAGGGCCGCGCGAATCCGTACCGGAAGGTTCGCGAGTCCGCCGGCGCGTCTGATTTACAATTACTCGCGATTTAACCCTGTCAATTATCATTCAGGCTGTCAGGTCGCTTCGTGACGAGGGAGAGAAGAGACGTTGGCATTTTTTTTCGTCGCGAGAGGAAAGGGTGAATTTTGACGCGCGGAAGGGCACCGCGAAGGTCTCCGATCGACGTCGCCCACCGCCCGGTGGACGCGCGCGCGCGCGCGCGCGCGAAAAGGCGGATAGGTATTTACGGAGCACCCTGTATAACGCGGCGATAACAATTCCGTGGCGCGGGCGAGGACAAAGGCGCGCTTTCCGTGCGGCAGAAATAGCGCGAAATCGGGGGTTCGCGCTGCTTTCGAGAAGAAGAAGAAGAATCACCCTCGTTACTAACTTACTTAAAGAACGAAAAAAAAAAAAAAACTTAAATGCCGTATTGCCTTATCGTTTTGCGTTGTCGCGATAATAACAAACGTACCCGATGTTGCGCACGTCTCTTTGTGTGTATGTGTGTGTGTGTGTGTGTGTGTGTGTGTCGACGTTTATAGTGAAAAAAATAAACTCGTAAGAGGGATAGATAAAGAGATAAGAAAAGAGATAGGGATTAAGCAGAAGAGGAGCGAACTCGACGTATTGCGGCGAGAACTTTATACGCGAGCATTCGACACGTGTATAAAACTCTAACAATCGGAATCGTGCGTTTGAATTCGATGAGCCCCCTCCCCCGTCCTTCCCCTCCCCTCCCCTCCACCCCACCCCCTCCGTTATCCCTTGCTGGTGAGAGAAGAGAGAAGATAAAGAGATAAGAGGAATTATCGCCCTTTTTTTTCCGATTTCTCTCGCGTCGGGACGGCCTTCAGGTTGCGATGACGAAACGATAGACTTGTTCTTCGTAACGCGTTGCCTCGTCTCTCCTCTCTCTCGCCTACGTCCGTTTTTTAAGCGCGGAAAGTTTTAATGCACAGAGTAGGAGGATAGACCTTGCGCTAAGCTATCGCGCTAACAAAACACGCGATAACGCGAAGGTGTTGTTTTCACGTGTTTATTATTTGAGATATATAACGAGATGATACACCGCTTAGCGGAATGTGTGTGTATGTATAGACCTGGCCTCCGATACACGATCGAGCCTCTACAAGAGTCGCGGGGACTTTGTTTTTAATTTACAGAGATAATCGCCGCCGTTAATTATGACGACCATAGACTCGGACGATGATATCGAGAAGCTGCCGCATATACAATGGGACAACACGGCGGCTACCGGGCCAGCTGATTGTATGTTCCCCGGCGAACTGACACCGTTGAAATGCCAAATAGCCGGTCATCCCTTCAACGGCGAAAGGCAGACTATCGGTAAGGGCGATTCGGTAGGACGTACTTGAATGAAAGTTATAACGGTAACTTGAAACTCAAAATTTGTAAAGTTTGTACAGTATTATATATATATAGCAGAGATACACTTGTGTCAAATTTATACGTATATCTTTATTTATTTTATTAAAAGTATTAAAAATATAATATTTTTAATGTTCAACATTTAATTATTTCTTCTGAATTAATACTGTAAATACTTCATTTCTAATTGATATTTATATGAATACTTAATAATAATAGATAGAAATATTAGAAATATAAATTTTAAACTTAAGTTTTCTGTTCTTGAGATTAAGATTAAAATTGGGTCTTTTGTTTAGAAACTTAAAGTTTGTTTAAAATTTTAAATATACTTTCATTTTTTATAGAAATAAACGTGTAAAATGCATTTAAAAATTATAAATTTGCTGAAATTACTGAACTATTATACATGCTCAAAATATGTACCAATTGTCAAGGTCAACTTACATGTGTTTCAACATGTTATTTTCATTTTGAAAAATAAAAAGAAGTAGTAAGAGAGAAAGTAATGCTTTTCCTATTTGATTTGTAAAACAAGAACGAAAATATTATTTTATATCGAATTGAATACAATCGTGAAATCAATGTTTATCGATAACGTATAAACGTTTGTGTGTTGAATAGCATCGTGAAAGATTGTTTCTCTGATTACAGGCATGCTGATTTGCAGACGGACTGGCTGCATATTGAAACCGGCGACTAAAGTGATCCTTGGGGAAAGAGAAATTGCATTCTACGAGAACTTGAAGAATTCTCATGATCCCGTTGCAATGGAATTAAAAAAATTCGTTCCACGTTATTATGGCACAACAGAACTGCGTGTCTTTAATAACCGTAAGGATTTTCTTGACAGTCCGCAAATGTGATACAATGACTTTGTAAATAAACTGTGATATAAGACCTAATTCTTCTAAAAACTTTCACGTGCGCGCGTACATGTGTATATATACATACATATTTGTATATTTATATAACTTATATACACGCATTATCTGTAATCTTAATTGTGTAATATAAGAATTAATTTTATCAGAGCGTGAGAGATGTGAATATAATATTATTTGAATGGCTAATTTATTCTCTTCTTAATCTAGACATCTTTTTTTCATTAAACCGTTTTGTCCGATAACAGGTACGAAATTCCTCATGCTTAGGAATATTACAAAGGGCATGGCCGAGCCATGTGTGATAGATATCAAGATCGGTTTTCGTACGTGGGACCCTTTGGCCACGCCAGAGAAGAGGAAAACGGAAGAACTCAAGTATGCCGAATCGAAGCGTACTTACGGTTTTTGTATAACAGGTTATCAAGTATATTCTGTCTTATCTGGACGATTAAGGAAATATGACAGAGATTATGGCAAGCAACTCGGTGTCAGTGGCGTCGCGGAAGGTATCTGCTTTAGAGTTTTAGAAGACATACGAAGTCGATAAGAAAGAAAAAAAGAATTATTCGGTACAAATCCGAAATTTATGAATATTAAAAGTCTATTTCAGGATAGGATAGCGAGTTTACTTAAATAACCGGGAAATAGCCTGCTTACAGATTCGAATGTGGTTAAGGCTATAAGACTTTTTCATTGGTGATCGATTGCAAATCGAAATTAGTATACCTTCCAATTTTGATATTAATAAATAAAGTTTTAACTTTTGTTGATGGACACTATTATCCGTTGTATCTTTACAAGAAATATATCTTTTTTAGGAATTAGAAATACAATCGGTATATTATTCTATTTAAAAAAAATATATATATATCGACGTAATTCAGATAATATTACCACCAAGCGATAATAATTTCATATCGACGTTCTAGGATTAATAAGAAAATTAATTTTGTTAGCTCGAGCACGTGAAAAAAAAAGATCTTTATGATGTGTCCTACAATCTAGCTAATAAGACTTTGTTAAGCTTTTGATTTTTCAAAACCGCGTTAATACTCTTCTTCTTGTCTTCACGCAGCACTGGAAGATTTCTTGAACATAATACCTGGAAAGCCAGTCTGCAAGCAGTTGGTCTCCGAAATCTTGACGTACCTGTACAAAATCGAGCAGCTCTTCAACATGCAGCAGAAATACTGCTTCTATTCCAGCTCACTTCTGGTCGCCTACGACGCCCAACACCTACGGCAGCATTGTCCGTTGAAAGATGGTAGTTCGGTCTCAGCGCCGAAATTCGACAAAGAAACGATACGCGAGACAGTTCCCCCCGTAACAGTACCTGAAGTGCACCAGTATTCATCCGAAACGAACGATTCGACGTTTAGTTCGAGAATGAAGAAGAGCGAAAGCGAGCCTGCGCCGTGCGAGCAGATACCTAATCAGAGCGGATCTTGCAATTCAAATGCCAATACGGACCGGTTGCGTAGGACGAGCCCGAGCCAATTCTCACTCTCGTGCGCAAACGATGGTACGGGGGTGGACGACGAAGACACGGAGAACACGTGGGTGAGAGTGAAGATGATCGACTTCACGCACGTCTTCCCGGGGGAGAATAACGATCTGGATCGAAACTACCGGGATGGCATCCACATGCTGATTCGACTCTTAAATCTGATAAAGAAGAGCGATTGCGTACATTAGATACTCCTTATTGAAGAATGTATTACTTGTGACGATGTTCCCGGAAGTGAACGGAGACGATTAGAGAAGATATAATTCAAGACAAGGCGACACAGATGTGGCGATGTGTCATCCACGTTTATCGGACCCCAGATATCGGGACGACACATCGGATGAGCATGATAAATCGATAAAGCGACAAGATCTCTGATCAGCAATCGTCAGAGAGGACACACTGCTCATCGTAGAAAGCTATCGCGATTAGCTCTTTGGAGAAAAGGAAATACTGATAGAAATGTAAAAGAAACATTTCGTATTGGCCGGAAAACTGCAATTGGAAAATTTTAACGGATTTTCTCTCAAAATCCGTCTGAATTTCAGGGTAGTAATTACTCAATATACAGTGCAGTACCGTGAGCCAGAACTCTTCCGCGTGATGATTTAAAAGATACAATGAGAGAAGCAGCCTAATCGGCCGATTAATTCTGAAACGGATTCCAAAAAAAAAATGTCTTCTCTAGGATAAAGTAATTAAGACTTTTATACTTTGCCAAAAGGATTGTAATGCGATGTACAGAATATCTAAGAATTTCGTACATTCGACCCATCGCGGTTGCTGTGTAGAAGATTTTACAAATTTAGAACTGGGCACAACAAGGGAAACAAGGGGGACGCCTCATTCTAAATGTCCGGCCACCGTTCGAGTGGTGGACTTTCATATTACGAGACGACAATAAAGTCGCACTTTGTAAAACACACACACACACACACACACACACACGCATGCCAGTACTGCGCGAGAAGTTCTTTAATGATACCATTATTAATTCTGCCATGTTACATATATTTATGTTACACGCATTACGTGATAAAAAGTGCAGATTGTAATTGTAACAGCAGCAATAAAACATTTACGATGTAAAGCGGGACGCGAGTATTTATTAATTTGAACATTCTATTAATATTCACAGATAGTAACGATGTGGAGTCTGCGGCGAAGCTCTTAGATATTATAAAATTAAAAAACATCAATGATATAATTCTTCAGCATCAATAAATGTAAATCTGATATAATTGGGGTCATACGATTAGTTTCCAAGGATCTCCGGTGATTATACTTTCATGATTTTATCATAAAATACTCACCGTCTCTCTCTCTCTTAATGACTATAAAATAACTGATTACCTTATCCGGCGACGGTTTTGTCGTTATTAATTATTTCTTTACAGCTGCTCTTTTTGTTCTCCGACTTGTCGCTGACGCAATAACAGGTAGACTCGTTGTCGTATAATATTTTATTCGCCATTCATTCGTAAACAGTTTTTACAGATCGTCAACGATCGGCGGGCGCGCCGTTGCGACGTGATCAACCGCGATAATAATTAATAATAATAATTTGCTTAATCTCTCGTATAACACTTATAGTAATACGCGCGCGCGTGCCTCTGTCGCACGCCTGACGTGTATGTATGTGTGTGCGTGTGTATAAATGTTTTATATCTCTTAGAATGCGCATACACACACACACACATACACGAGTGTACGCGCACCACACGCATGCATACACACACGCACACACACGTATATACATATATAGAATTGTTCATCTCGATCGCGCATTCGTTCTCTTCTCCGCTACGCCGTCCTTTAATTACGCTCGCTTCGCTAACGCTTTCTCGTTTCAATTTCGATAAGTGCTTTAATCGAGAGCTGATCGGAACACCATTTGGGATGGCACGCTGCACCATCTCGCTCGTCTAATAACTGGGTCGGCACTCTGGCTTCTTTGGAATTAAGTTGTTCAGCTTGAATTCCATTCCTATAGCTTTCGTTTCAGTTTCTCCCCCCCCCCTCTCCTCCCACCATATAGTTAGGGGCGACAAAGAGGCGATTAAAATTATCGAATTTTTACAGAAGCGGAATCGTAGGGATTTAGAATCCCGGAGAGACGCGAAGCTGCAAGCAGCTCTCTCCGTTACGAATCGCGACGGAAATCGCCGTTGAAAAATCAATCGAACGCACGACGGGATTATTTGCATTATGAAGCGCAATTTATAGTCGGGCGGCGACCGACCGTAATCAATTAAACAAATTATAATGTTCAATCGCGTGCCGGCATTCGCGAACAGTCGCCGCTCGTGTTTTCGCTGTTTTTCAGCTTCCTCCTCGCTTTCCCACCGGGGAGAGGACCCCTCGTTGATTATTAGTCGCGCTTAATTAAAACCGGGAACCGCGAGAACAACAACACGGGATAATAATATAAGTAGCCCTATATCACATAGTAAACGCAGGCGCAACAATAAATATTGCGATAAAAACGCATTAAATAGCTAAACGTGTGACGCAATAGTTTCGTAAGAAACCACGCGGTCTTGTTAGTTGTGTGTGTGTGTGTATGTGTGTAAGTGAGTGTGTGTGTGTGTGTGTGTACGATAAAATACGCATCATGCTAGGCTAATAATTGTTATACAGCGTAGTCGAAACATCTCTCTCTCTCTCATTCACACACACACACACACACACACACACATTCTCCCGCTCTCTAGGTATAATTACAAAGCGATTCGATCGAGAACGACGGCGACGTCGTTCGTAACGTTTCCGTCCGTCGCTATACGTATTCCCGCGTGTAATTCGGGCCAGACGAAGGAAACCGTGGTGAGAAGACAGATCGCTTCGCTACGAGGCAAATGGCAATAACAAACGAGGGATGCGACACGTCGCTCGACGAAAAATTCCCCTCCCCCCCTGCTGCCCACGCATTGATCATCCCCCAGCCCACCCCCTTTGCCGAGAACGTTCGCATCCTCGCCCGCGACAACGCGCTTCCCTTACTTACAATAATTAGTCTCGCTGCAAGATTACAGACTAACGATTAATTCGCCCATGATTACTTCAGTTTGCTTTTTATTAGCTGCTACTTTCATTTAGGTCGATATATTTAACGTATATAACTATTATATATATATATATATATATACATACACAGCAGGCATTCTTTCTTGTTATAGGTATTTACAGGTCGATCGACGCACCTTTTCTTTCTTCTACTCCCTATCTCTCATTCTCCCTCGCGTTTTCTTAGTTAGCGCATCTGCTTACTTTTCCTCCCCCTTGGTTTTTCCCTTTCCCCGCGAACCACTTTCGCGAATTTCCGCGCGGCGAAGGGGCGGGCCGTCCGTTATTAAATTAGTCATTAAATTAAAGTCGTTCCATCCCACCGACACGCCACGCGCCTTCAGTCTTATAAATTCCAATTACCTGCGGCTAATGGCACCGACAAAATTTTTCTAGGCGCCGGTGATGCCTTAATTAACTTCGCAACTCTATAAACTCGTCAACAATATAATTTTTATCGTATAACGAAATAATCGGCAATAATTCTAAAGCCCGGCTAACGGCTGTGTAATGGAGCTTGCGATTTGGAGATTAGCATTCAACCAATTAGACCGAAACAAATTAAAATTATCCAATTGGAGGGGGTCAAGCTCTAATCTCCAGATCGCAGTCCTTCAATCTCGTCAATGCGTAATTTAATACGGGCATAACGGCGCACGGAAATAATTGAGAGCGTTAATCGCGTAATGCACTGTCGTGTATCCGCCGCGACAGATCGACAGCACCCGTACGACGGGAGATCGGCGTCACGCGAAACGGATATCAGGGACGATCGGACGAGGTCGAAGACACACGGTCGGCATTGACGACGACGGACAAGGACGAGGAGTCGCGAGCGCGTGCACGATCTCGACTTCGCCGTCTAAATTCGCCCGACAAAAGGCCGGCTACGAAATTGAAGAATTACGACGGTAAGCCCGAACAATTGCCCGCCTGGCCCACGCTGAATTAGGCCGTCCTCGCCCGCCCGCCCGCGCGCGCAGGCCGGATTTCGATCTTATTAGCGTGTCTGAAAGGAAGGACCTCGGGCGGACAATGGCGCGTCCGATTGCCGAGAATGAATCGGACCTGTATTCGCGCGCGCGGACCGCCGCGTTGTTCATCGATTCAATGGATCGGCTAAGTGACCCAATTGCGAACGCTATACTTTAAAAGCGGATTCGTATTTTTGATAATTATGGACAGCTTGATGATGACGACCGTCGAGTATCCTCTTGCAAGAAGAGGATCTGAATCCCTTTCGCGCCGCGCAGTTTCCGCCTTATTTTTAGAGTCCGAAGAGAATAATATCCAATCGAGTTCGCGCGGAAGGATAATACAGATGGCAAAGTCGCGCGAAACCTTATCGCTGCCAACGTAATACTTCGCAGAGTCCCGGGAAGCGATGGATTAATAACTTACGAAGGGGAAGAGGGGGGGGGGGGAGATTGAAATAGAAAATGTGTTGACTATCTCGCGGATCTCTCTCTCAGAGAGAGAGATCCGCGGTCGCGCGAATCGTCGTACTAAAATTACCTAAAGCACATTTTACTCTTAATTTCGAACACACCCCGGGCCCCGCTCCTTCGCCCGCTGCTTCGCGCGCTCGGCGTGTTATCCTAACAGCGTGAAGTAAATGTTTACAAAACTGCTCGATATCTTCGGTGAGCTCGCGCTAAAACGTTAGAGGCGAGTATACGTACGGCGGATTAAAATTACAAAAGGAGAAGAAGGCTCTCTCTCTCGTTTCTTTTGCACTTTCTTACACACACACATACACACACACATACGCATCGCGTGCTAGAAATATACGTATAGCGAAAAAGCGCACCCGATTCCGCACCCCCTTATTCGGGGTGGGTGACCGCCGTGTCCCGGCTGCTCCTCCTCTCTCGTCGACGAGGAGCGACGACGCGACGCTACGGCCAGGGATATTCAGAAAGGCACTCGGCACCCCTCCACAAAGATCCGGAAATCAAATGTACAAAAAACGAATACGGCGTCGCCGAAGCGTCGCGAGTCGCGCGGCCACCCGCGCGTTCGGGAAAAGCGACGCGCGGCTCTCTCTCTTTCTCAAGTTGTCACTTCCAGCTTTACATCTACTTTCTTACGGTTCAACGCGAAGTCGATCGGGACGATATGGTGGGACGCGAGATGGGTACGCGACACCGCGCCACTTTTCGCTCGGAAAAGTCGAGAGAATCAAGAGAGAATTAATTTCTCTAATTGTATATCACTCAGTAAGAATAAATCCCTTTTTTCGATCGTCGTGTAACATTATTTAGGACAATTGAGCTCTAGTTAAAGTCGTCGATATTATGTGAGATCGCCGTTCACCGCGTAACATATTATACGAGTATAAAAATAACCATCGATTTTAAATGATATTATAATTAATGTGAATAACTGTGTGGAAAATGTCACGGTGTTGCAATTATCTCGGAGCTCTAAACCGTCGTTGATTGACCTAAAAAGCAAATCGCCGAGATTCGAGTGTAATGCCTCGTCGCGAGAACGTCAGCTTTTCGGGAATTTCCATCACGTGGAAACGATCCGCCTTTGCGTTTCCCTTCGACGAGTTAACGTGCGGGGTCTTGCGCGCGAAAGCGACGCGCGATAACGTCGTTTAATCTTAATCAGATACAGCTCGTGTTATTATTATCGAATCGTCTCAAATCCCTCAAATCAGAGGGGAGATCGACATAGATCTCAGCCGTAAGTCATGGAACACTTTGGGTGCTCAAAAAAGCAACATCGAAGATTCGACATCGGTACTCATGCGAATCGCGACCGTGGATCAGAGACGATGATGTCAACTTGAAACTGGCACCGAATTAATCTCGAAAAAAAATATATAAAAAAGTATGTACACGCAAGGCGTCACAAATGCTTACCCATCTGAACTTGCGGGATGCCGATCCATATATATATATATATATATATATGTATTATGTATATGTATATACAATATATAGTATATAAGTATATATGCATATATATGCATATATATAGGCATTAGTGACGCCTTTGTGTACATAAAAATTCGCAAAAGAAGAATGGCGAGATACGCGATGAGATATCTCAAATTAGAAATTCATACAAATGTCAAAGTATACAAATAAATAAAGATAAATTTAGCGTCTCGTTGTGATTACGCGATGCGGATATTGACGACCAAAAGTCGCGATAACACGGTCCGCGCTCTTGTTAATTGCGATTAATTCGTGCGTTAAAATTGTTCGTCAATGAGAGGAGAGATGGCTGATTCGATTTGGCACATTGTTTACACTTACAGTTAGCCAACATCATTGACGAGATTGCGAAAGTACGCATGACTCATTTCAATGACGGGGAAAAAAAAATTGTCACCGTGCGCGTTTAAGTATTGATCGAGCCTATTATATCAGCGCTGAATATTAATAGACTCCTTTTGAGGACACCTCTGCGTGTATGCAGGACGATATTAAATTCTGCGCCGCAACCTTTCGATGGGTTTAATATTGCTTATTGTCACGACACGTCAATCAATACGTTTCTAGATTGTCGCTATATACGTCGCGAGGCAAGATCTACAAAAAGTCTGTACTCTGTTGATTCAGTTTTCATTGCGAGCTAGAAATTACGTCGCGAGTCACGACTGAAAAATTCCATTCTCTCCAGCTCGCGATCGGCAATAAGATTAAAAAAGAAAATGTAAAGAAAGTGCATATAATTAATAACAAGATTTAATTTAATGCGATTAAAACGAGAGAAAAATGCATAACAGAAAAAAAAATGCATTAATAAAAAATAAAAAAAAAAATAAGAACGTATATTCCGGCGAATACGTCGTATCGGGTGATCCACGATCTCGAGACTGGTCGACACGAATGGCAAACTGGCATGCTTTACGTATTTTAGAATTCACGGCGATATCGCGATCCAATCTACTCGAGGACGCTTCGGCGGCAGCGGCAGAGAGCGAATTTCGAGAGCGTTTTTTCCTCTCTTTCTTCGATTTCGGCAAACTTGTCGCGCCGCGTTTAAGAAGGCCCCTTTTTCTACGAAGGTAAATGTGAAGGATTAATCACAGATGATACACGTACAAGCGCGCGCGGAGGGAAAACACGTAGCACGCTGTAGATACAGCACCCCGGAGATCTCGTTTTTCGTACCGAGTAGCGTGAAGCCGCAGCCGTCCCGAGTAAATCAGCTCTCGTATAGGTACAACTGACGTTGGCAGTTAACTTTCATATATAAGTGGTTATATCATATGATGTATCACATATGATAGATATATATATATGTATACATGTCATATCTTACATATACATATATATGTCATATACACATGTTGCATCCTTGCGTCAAAAGTGACACAATTAAAAAAAATTAAGTTTCCCCTTTTTGACGAGTGATAGGATAATATTACACTTAATTCATTCATATAGGAGTAATAATAACTCGAAAATTATCTTTTTTTTTTTTTAGTTGTTTCACGTTTGAAGCAAGGGTGCGATATCTGTGTAATATATATCACATATACATGTGTATATATAAATCTCTCTATATATATATATGGCATGCGTTATCGTCGACGGGTGATTACGTGGCCTCCCCTCGTTGCTTTCAATAATAATCTGCAGCGCACATCGACGTCCGCCGCAGATGAGGCCGACGTCGCCGGGCGAAATAGACATTTTTTCCTGCTTTATAAAAAAAAAAGAAAAAAACGAACGGGCACGCGAGATATACGAGGCACACTAACGTTGTTTGACCGATTGGCGCGAGAGTAGCGAATATCCTTTACGACTTCTGCGAGTCGCGAAGGAAGTGAACGTAAAATACTTTCGTTTCCATGTACATATGTACATGCTCTCATCTGGCATTCGGCACCAGCAACGTGACCGCGCGAGAGATCGAATCCGGTTCATAATTCAGCAGAGTGACCAGACTTTGCAAAAGGCAAGTTTCTAAAAAAAAATAAATAAATAAATAAAAAAGGATCTCTTATTTTTACAAACAGCAACCGACAGCGATAAAATTGAAAAAAAAAAAAAAAAAGAAAAAGAAACAGGACAAGTTAATTTCGGACTTATTGCAGGTGCCTTTGCGACGCTTTCGAACGAGTCGCGTGATTCTCTCCTGCATATGCGTTCTTGTCCTTGTATAATTAATGAAAGAAATTTAAACTCGAATATAAAGTAGGTAATATCCTTCGGGGAGCATTAAGCTAACACGATTGGTCATTCTGTATCCGACGGATCGAGCAACGTTTGGCGCTCGATGGCAGCTTTCCCTTTTTCTGTCCCTCTCCAGACCTCTTTCTTTCTTTCTGCCTCTGCGAATCTTCCGCGCAATTACAGTCTTTTTCTATAGGCCCCCGCGCCCAGCGAATCGTACGCTTTAACTCAAAACTAACAAAATGTGTACACCCGATGTAACAAAAGAGGAGATGACGCTCCTCGCGAAGCCATTTCTCAGAGTCGCGCGCGCGACACACTTTTCCCCTCTCGCGAAAGATAAACGGAGTCGGACAGCGGACTCGTCGACCTTCGGATCGGAAGTTTTGTCCTCCCTGGAGCCGGCGGATCGATGTGACGCTCTGCCGCGACTATCCTGCATTCTTATGTAATACTAACACTCGTCGACACGCGCGCGCGCGCGCGAGAGAGAGAGAGACAGTACGTTTGAAACGGAAACTTTTTCCCTCTTAGGCCTTGCATGCACATTTCCACGGCTCGTCTCTCCGTCGAGAGAGCTGCACGCGCGAGAGGACTCGGACTCGGGTGAGATAACGGGTGTACACTTGGCATTTCTAAACAGATGCGTCTCTACCCTTTTGGCTGGCGGCTTTTAATATTAATATCGCGCGCGATTCGCAGTTTCGAATATTATAATTTCTCTCGCGGCATTTGAGCAACGTTAGTTGCTCCAGTACCTCTCACTAATAAAGACTCCACCTTCGCGAAAAGATATATAAAATCTTGGATTTGGAACATTTACTAGGAAAAAAAAATGACATACACAGAATACTGACCTGCGTTCCTTGATTTAATCGCGGCGACAACGTTGTATTCTCCTCGATACTCTTCATGATCAGAACGGTTAATGTCTGTACTTGTTCCTTCAAGCAGAAAGCATAAATGCGCGCTGCGTAATCTCCAGCAAGATTACAAAACTTACGAAGGAGCTCCTCCTTCCCTGAATGTTATAACCTCTGGGAAGGACCATATATGCATCTTGAAAACGTTAATTTCGCGCTCTACCGAGGCAAGCGTCACGCGCTCCAGTTCCACACACGGTATCGATATCTGTGTGCGCAAAGATATAAAAAAAAGGAACTGGCGTTCCTGTCGAAAAAAACTGCACCTGAAAAACCTCGCGAGATTTATCATCGCGTTTTACAAGCGCGACGTCTCGGCTCGCCCATCGCTTCTTTCCGCTTTGCCGTACGCTCTTTTCTCTCTCTTTCCCTTTCTCCCCGTCGTATACTTTTACGAACCGCCCCTCTCTCTCTCACACACATACACACACATACATACATACATACACACACGCTCCACGCGCATCGATATATCACTGAGAACCGCGGCGTCCTTCCAGCGGGATCGCGGCAGGAACAGTTCGCTTCGCTGCCCAACACGCCACCGATAAATTATCAACGGCATCGCTTGTACGCGATTCCGGCGGGCGGAAGCTCGGCCCGTGAACCTCCTTACGAGGAAGTTACCGCTCATCGGCATTCACGCGCGCCGGAGGAAATATCCCGCGTGAAAAGCGGACAGGATCCGAGCCTGCTAACAATCCTCCGATCGCGAAACGGAAACTAGTTTAACTCTCCTTATCTATAACGCCGTCTACGTTGGCCGTGTGAAATCGCGATCGAAATCATATACTCTCTGTATGCCCCGTTGCAATGTGACCGATTAAGCGATAAACGATGCGCAGACGACGGCGAGGGCCACAGATGATAGCAAGATCGTCGATGATCCGCCGTGGTGCGGATCGTTCGGATGAGTCTTCATCGACGGGTCTGAAACGAAGAACGCAAATTCATTTCTTTGGCAGGTCAAGCATACACCCACACTCTCGTTTCAACGAAACGAGACAAGTGTTCCTTAGCAACTGCAGATAGATAAGAAAAGCAGTCTCATATCTATAGCTGCGTTACTTTAGAATCACTGCTTATATATACTTTCCCAATCCTATTGTCAATCGTATTGTTAATTTTCATCTCCTGTGTTTGCTCATTATTAAATTCGAGTCCCTTTTATTATTGGAATCCCTTCTATTGAAATGTGCTCGCGGACAATATTTGACGTGCGGCGCACGCGGAACGTATTTGATATTAAGGGAATTACATCGTATCGCGTCAGGATATTTCGCGCGTTATTTTGCAGCCGCGATTGCCTTCGGCAACATAATTAAATCGCATTAATTCCCGTTAACGCTCTTTCATGGAAAAAACAAAAAAAGAATGTTTTCTCTTTCCCTCCCCTTTTGTCGGGGTATATCCTCGGATAATACGCCATTCGATACGCGCCATAGAACCCTGGCCGGAGAACGAAGTCCTATCACTAATAACGACACACGATACGCGCCGTATACAGGATTCATCTGACAATGGAGTCTCCAGCCGGGAGTTGCCCGTGTACTGCAGACTATAGCATTATCGAAATGCAAATCAATGCGGACGCGTATACGCGGCCCGCGGGGATACGTTACCTGTCGTGGTGGGATCCATTCCGGAGCCGGAGCCCTCGTCGTCGTCGTCGCCGCCGCGATCGTGGCCGTCCTCGTCATCGTCGATCTCGCCCTTGCCGCGCCTCCAGGACGGGCTGTCCCCGCTGCCAGAGCCGTCCAGGGCCTCGTCCGCCAGGAAGACGTCGGGCCCGAAGTCGGACGCCAATTGCGACTGCACCACCTGTTCGCAGAACATCGACACACGATTCCCGTTTATCCATCGCGTGAAATTGTCGGACGTATAACCGATGGATTTGCCGCAACAGTGGGCTAACTCACATTTTTGTAAAAATGTAGAAAATGTCTAAGTCTAAAGTTAAAGTGATGGGAAAATACATCTGTTTCTATCAATATCACATATATTTGGCTATGTGGATTAACCAATTGTTGTGCAGCAAGCCCTCCAATTTGAAAGTACGTTATTTAAATATCCCAGATTAATTATGTTTAATTAAGAACGCGCTCGCATTCTATAATTGCTATTAATTGTTTCCTATATTGTCCAGAAATAGTATCATATATATTGTTAGAAATAAGACGCTCTTCGACGAGGCTTATAATTGCTATATCAACCGCTCGGTGAAATGCCGCTCGTTATGAGAGCAAGGTGGCTACAAATTACAACTTGGCTATACACGAGGGTAATTCGAATCGTCGAGCAAGTGTGGAGGTAGCGCATAATTTTCCGAAATTAATGGCTATTATGTCAGTCCCTCGTCGGAAAAGTCGCGCGAGAGCGCTCGCTCGGCAACCGCCGCAACGTCGGCCGCGTGATCGCGTGGAGATGATAGGGATTAGCTTTGTCATTGGTAACTCATTAGGCTGTCCCATTTACCCAAAGATCTCAATTAACCCACTTGACCCCACAACGATATAAGCAGCGTGTCCAATTAATCGCCAACACGCTCATCACTCCTCTCCTTGTCGCATCGCGCGGAATACAACGGGCGAGACGTGCATGGATTTATGCAGCTCACGCTAAAATCGGTTGCGCCGACGGAGGCCAACCTTTAATCTCGCGCTCTCCCCCCCCCCCTTCGAGCACGTAATCATTACTTAATGCTCACACCTGCCAATAATACCTCGAGTCCCACTATTCATCGCGGTTTCGCGATCTGTGCCCCGTGTGTATCGATACCCCGCGCGCCGCCTCGATCGCGCGATTACGTCGACGTCGTATACGCGGTGTATATTTGAACGACCGTTTCGCAATCTCCGAACGTGGAATTCCGAGCGAATTTTTTCGTCGACAAAGATCTCGTTTCGCGTGTTACGGAATTACGTGGCGCAAATTAACGAAGTTACTCGGACGAGCCGTTTGTCGGAGAGTTAGCTCGACGCTCGTATATAATACACGCTCGGGCGGCTAGCTCGATCACGGACACTGTGTATACACCGCGCGTATATGCGTGTCTCACGATACTCTAATCAGAAGTAAGCGGCCCGATTTCCTCGGCACGCGAATTAACATGCGTGTGGACACTATGCGTGTGCCCCACACGCGGCGGTTGCCAACTTTAATGACGCCGCAAACACCGCGCGAGAATACGTAGCGGCGAAGAGCCGCTACTATACGTATACACTGAACGACGTAATCGAACTAATTTAGAAATTGAGAAGCTTAATTTACTTAGAAATCTAGCCTCACTCTCAGTTTATAGCTCTCCCCCGAAATGTTTGTAATTTTATCTACTTTATATACATGTAGTTTATTTAATATTATAAATTTAAAGTCCAATTGGCAGAAATGCTGTGGTATCTAAAAATTTAGGTAGAGATACAGATCTGAAAATAATTTTGTTGGATCAGCAAAATAATTACGCAGAAAATACAAGCATTATGAGAAATGCTGCAAAAAGTTTTAACATTCCAGCTGGCATTCCAGCAACCAGCTCGAACCTCGTCCTAATTATTTTGATGATCCAACAGAATTATTTTCAGTTCTGTAACTATAACTGAATTTTTATAGATACTTCAGCAAAACCGTTCTTTCCTAGTAGAGGTATTGGCGCGACGGCAACGAGTCGAATGCGTATAATAATTTTCTAAAATTAATCGTCATAAAACATATTAATTGACATAATTAATATAATTTATCTCTTGCAACATAATTATTTAATAGAAATTCTCTCTCGACGCGCGTTTGTACTCTTTGTATATCGAACGGGTTTGAGCACCCACGTGCGCTTTCAGGTGAAATCCGTCCACGCAACGCGACACGTGCCACGACACACCGTCTGTGCGCGCGATCCCGCGGCTCTATGAATAATTCCAGATTAGACGAGAATTTATGATTCGTCTGGTACGCCCGTCTGGTAGACACGGGTCACCGGGCGGGCTTTCCACACCAGCGAGCTATCGCGATAACAGTTTACGAATCGCGACAAATCGCGTCGGCCGATGAGAGATCTGCGAGCCGACGCGGAAGCGAGGGGACACGAATCTCTAATGAGCCCATGCAGTGCTAAACCGGCTCGGGCTTTTAATGAAATTCCGAAATAGCAGTTAAATAATTTTATCTAATTATTACTTTACACATAAAGGTGAAATTTTATGTACATGTATACACATAAAATTATAATAATTATCATGTTTAAATTATATTTAAATACATTTGATTTATTATTAATTGTATATACACATATATATTATGATATTCGGATCTGCATATACGAAATCGAATCTGCGAAAGGAATTTTTCATTCTGCCGCGAATCTCAAAGAGGGGAGAACGTGACTCTTTTGCTCTCCTAAGCTTCAATCATCGAGGACTCCACGTCCGACGGGAGTCGGCCGCCTGTTGTTCGTCGCACGGCGTTTGAATCGGTGAGCGAATGAAAATCGCGGCACGATTTAATCCGAGGGAGAGGAATCCACTTAAGACCTCGGCGACGAAATTACGACTCTACGTACTCACCTGATTAATGTGCCTCAATTGGTCAATGAGCGCGCTGGTGTTCGAATTGCTGGGGTAGGAGGTGGCCGGCGTCGACGACATCGTTATCGTGAATTCAGGATTGTATCTCTGAGCGTTCGGACTGGAGTCCACCACGGTTTTCGTGTACCTGAAACAAAATTGAAAAAGAAATGCGATCGTATAGAATATCGAACTTTCGTGAAATTACGTCGTGTACAGATAAATAAATAATTCTGTGAAATAAGAAATAAATAAAAATCACGCAATAAGATATTGAAACGATCTCTATTGTACACTGAGAGAATTTTCTTTTGAAATTTAACTTGAAAATCATGTTGATCATGGGACAATATAGTATTTTGACAAATTTTATGTTTCATTTCATGATTTTCTCTGTTTTTTTACTGTGCACTACAATAAATTTGTTGTAGTATATATTTAAAAAAATAGTGAAAATCACACAAAATTCGTTGAAATATTATGTTGTCCCACGATTAACATGAATTTCCGAGTAAATTAAAAAAAATTCTCTCCGTGTAACAGAAAAAAACACGAACGTAACATTTACAACGGAATACAGAATTAACAAATTCAGAAAAGGAATACTGAAGATGTTATGAAATGATGTGATAATCTCAAGCTGTTTGTATAGACTTGACTGTGAAAACTCGAATACGCGCCGTGGCGTTTAAACACAATGATTGGACAGTTATGAATAGAATAGCACCGAGTGAGCATTTCTTCCGCGAGCCCCGACGCGAGCGGAGCCTGAGGTTGCGTAAATCGCTAGCGGTTGCTTCGATATCGCGCACGGCTTCTATCTTCCCGTATTACGATAAGCTCTCGCCTCTCTCTCTCTGTCTCTCTCTCTCTCCGAGATGCCAATGCACTCCAACATGCCGTCCAAATGAATCTGCAGTGCACCAGGCAGGTGGATAGAGGCTGCTGCATATATTCATTAGAATCCTTAATGAGGCGCGATATCAGCCGTGCTTCGAATGGCTAAATTACGCAGCCGAAAAAAGATGTAACTGACGTTCTCTCGATTCGCTAGACTCTTTTTTTGCCTGTCTCAGGAGACACGCGGAATTTCCGAAACCAGTCTCGTTTCCCCCTCCCTCCTCCAACCGTTCTGTTAAACATGAAAATTAGAAATCGATTCTCGCGCACGCCGTAATCTCGGCGCGTTCCGCAATCCGCTTTGTTTGATATTTCGCAGAAGTGCGACGCGAGCGAAGTCGATCCCGGCGCTCGTGCGCGTACGTGCGTGCGTGCATCCAGCATGCAGCGCATTCACATCCGAGCGCGCGCGGTTATCTTCCGCGCGCTTCTATCTTCTGCTCCGGGGTGCTGACCGACAAAAGAGACAAATCGCGTCGTGCCGCTTCGCGGAATACGCCTTCCGCTTTTCGATCGCCACGCGATTACAGCGCCTGGCGAATCAATGAACCGGGAACAAATATATGTGTATCCGCGAATAGTCCAGAAGTCGACGATACTTCGCCGGGGCTTTGCCAGAGAGAGAAACAGAGAGAGAAAGAGAGAGAGAGAAAGCGCGAGAGAGCGGCCGTTACTCATATTACATTGTTTTCTCTCTTTCGCTAAATTATTGCGACAGATGCTATATGACCATCGTAAAGTATGCGATACAAGACAACATATCTAGATACTGATAATCTCGAAGTGAAAGCCATCACTATCTCAAATCTTAACGCACAGAAAAAAAATTTAGATAAAGATAAATATTTTTACAGATAAGCAAGAATATTATAATTTTCATATAGAAGATTTTTAGTCTTGAAGTGACTAAAGTAATAAAACTTTGAGCAACACATTCAAGATTCAAATTAAGACTAAAATCTTCTAAGAAGATTATATGTATATAATATTCTTGCTTATATATACGAAAATATCTTTCTTTTCTAGGTATATGTGATAATTAATTTGCCGTAATTTATTAATCTATACGAAATAAACGTAATTATTAAAAAATAATGGCAACTAACGCGTTTACGTTATACTCTTGCAATTTTTATCATTATATTTATCGTCAGCATTGGCTTTTATACAAATTTCTAATTTTTATTCTCCCTATATACATCCCATGTCCAAAGGTCTCAATTTCTTCGCTTGATCTACTACCTCCCTTTCCACTATTATTCCCACTATTCGTATGAAAAATATTACATCGCCAAACAGGCGTACCGAAGTATCCAGCGTAGCAAGATGGCTCGATAGCGAATTGAAATATCGCCGAAGTCGTGGGGCCGAGTCTTCTTCTCGGTGCTCCTGAATACCGGCCATTCACGGAACGACCTCCTTCGAGAGGGCTCGTCCTTCACATCCCCCTCATCCCTTCACGACCCCCCTCGCGCACATGTCGCGCTTCTCAGTTCTCCCCGGCGTCTTCCCAGCGCGATTTTCCCCCCTGCGAACTTTTCCACCGCTCCTTTTCCGCTAAATCGCACCCTGCGGCATCTATCTCGAGTCATATCTTCTTTTAAAGCACTATATAACGTGCGTAAAGTTTCCTTTACGAACTTCGTCCTGACGGGTCGCGAATTTTGATACGCGCGAAACTCGAGGATTATAATTTTACGGTACTTTAAAAATTATTAGCATACACCCGTTAGGAGAGAGAGAGAGAGAGAAAGAGAGAAAAGAAGAGAAAGAGAGAGGGAAAGGCTAAGAGACGAGATGTAGTGCCTTTACTTAATTTCTTTCGCACCCCACCTGTCGCTCCTTTCTCTCGCTCGAGTACCTCTTCATCCCTAACACGAGTACAATCCGCACCGATCTCGTCAAGCGGGGAAACGAAGACCGGGTGAAACGAGCCGACAAAAACTGGTTCTCGCGGCGATCGAACGCGAAAACTCTGATCCGAATGAAAACGGCGCGTTTCCACCTCGCTGCGTATTATCATAGCGTATACGGAGCACTTGATCGTTGCCGTTGCGACCAAAGAGCGCGGATAAAAAAAAAAGGAAAAAGAGATAAAACGTGTAAAAGGAATAAAATGTAATTCCTGCGTCCCCGGGGGAAGTATAATATTATTTCGGTCCGAGAGCCCGTTTCTTCTCGGGAACAGCTATAGTTTCGTTTTCTCCTCGGTAACAAACTCGGACGGGCGCGATCGACGCTTTTGTAATTAAAGCTCGGGTTAAATTTCCGTTTAAGTAAAGTTACGCTCGAAACTGAATAAAGGATGGCGGGTAAATTCGCGAAAGGTTTGACTTTCAGTAGCTCGTAACTCGACAGCGCGCTATTTCGACCTCCTTCCCACCCCTCCCCACGCCTAACTCTCCCGTCTCTCGCGGGAGGTATGCCCGCTGCAAAATTGGTCAAAGAATCCGCGAATGAAAGAGAGGATGAGGGACGCGGCGAATGCGGGTGGCGGGGAGACGCGTCGGCCTTTATCTCGCCGCATTATAGGTGGTGGGTTCCAGCTGGAGCATGTACGCGCGCATCGATCTCTCCAACGCCGAGAGAGATGAAACGTGCTTTGGGGCAGATTAATATTTCAATGCCGAGAAAGAGCGCCGTGAGACGCCGCCATTATTCCGCGAATTCCTCCCGAAAGCAAGGTGCGAGTATTGTACCCCGTATCATCCCGCGCGAAATAGGGCATCGGTTTGGTTTCCACCCTAAATACGAAAGTCGGTAAACCCCCCTAGGGCCACATTTTGTCATTTTCGAGGAAGGCGGTAGGCTTAACGTTGTATCTTAAATAATACTGAGCTATCCTCTGCGTAAATTCGTTACACTGGGACGCGATAAATGTGAATTCGGTTCGGAAAAAAAGTTTTCGCTATAGAAAAAAAGTTTTCACCGCATAAAATATTAAATTGTGATATATGTGTTTTTAAATGGCCATTAAATCTAGATACAGTTTCAATATTTTATATAATAAAGTAGTTACGAATCACAGAGTTATGCTGACATATTTATAATTAAAACACATAATTGATGCAATTGATATTTTATGTATCTCGGAGAGAAACGATTATCGCGCAAATTTTTTTCCGACAGGCCATCACAGTGTCGATTTATATAGGAAGCGGCGTTCATATAGATAACATTGGAATTCGGAATAACGACGGCCCGTCCTCGCTGAATTGCGTTTGTGTCGAGGAATCCGGCAACGCGATCGAAATAGCCATTTTAGAGAAGGCATCCAATCAAGATAAAATTGCCGTATCGGCGGGGCAGCTTCGTTTTAGAATCGCTTTTAATCAAAGTCATTTCGCTGCGAGGAGAGAGAAGCGCTTCTATAATTGAGCGGATGAACGACAAGAAGTTCGCTCGATTATCGCGGCGGTCCGTTGATCACATTGAAGCGCTAAACGCAACTAAATTAATCGCGGCTAGTCTCCTTAATGGCCGGATACAGCGTGTTCTCACGATTGTTAGAAGATACCGATCGTCCGTCGTGGAAAGCGAACGACAATTCGGCAGGAACAAAAACCGGACGTCGCGGCTGAGAGAACAACGATTATTATTTAGAGCTTAACGAACGCCTCTCGTTAATGAAAAAAAAAAAAATTAATCACAAGATTGCAATTAAAACGGTATGAATACCGCGTCAGTCTCATATTAAACTCATCAAATTTGCATCACAATTGATTCTAAGAAAAAAAAAATTAAAATTCAAAGCAATAATTTAATTCAATACTATAATCTACGTGATCTTAAACTTTTAAAGTATTTAATCAATTTAATCTCAGCCCGGTATTAAATTTAATTATTAAAAATTTTTAATTTTTATTTTCTACCGATCGACCAAGACCGCTTGCGAGCGCGCGCGTGCGTTTATCTTTGAAGCCCGATCTTCGGCTTCAACGTCTTTAAAAGGCGCATTTTTACTAATGCCCTTCGCGCGACAAATGGACCGAGCCAGGGCTCTCTTCTATGAATGACTCGCTATTCAACGTCGCTAGAACATTGATGTTCCAGCAGATGCTATCTCTCGGAAATGTCTCGATACACGTATATATATATATGTGCGGCATCATCCAGTCGCGCGCGAATGCATTATTTATAACATATATCGTCCGCGCAATTCGTTCCCATTCGAACGGCGTATCGGATAAGCGTATGCTAATATATCGTCCGCGCTGTTCGACGTCAACCGAGCGTGTCGATGAAGCTGCAGCTAAATTAGAAGAATGATCGGTACCGCGATATATACGCCGCGATTCGTATATATGATGACGCACCGCGCGCGCGTTCTTTATAAAGTTCTCTCACAATCAGTATTACCTACGCATACTTATATCTTTGATTTATGTACACTTGTATTTCTTTTAGATTTATGTTAGATAAATGCATAATTTCCTGATGCATTTAACATAAGCTCTTCTATTAAGGTAAGCTATTCTACTCGCATATATACGGAAGCCGCGCGGGTTAAGCGAAAACCACGTTTCGAAAAGGGAGCGAAAATTGATACAGAGCTCTCGTGTAATTTTATCTGACGGTAATTAGTCGACTTAACGACTAATGGACCCCGTGCTAACTCCTCAAGTATTCTGGAGCAAAATGAAATAAAAGTTTAAAACGCGCGGCGCCGCTTTCGGGGCTTTCCGCTTGTGTGCTTACGCTTGCGCCCGCCTCGATTTAATTACGGAGTTCTACCCGCGGTAAAGTATGTTTTACCTGGATTCTTTTTCTCGCAAACGTTATACATTCGGGCCCTTTGTGCCCGTAATTCGCATAACGCACGCTCCAATTATTCCCGAGAGGCACTCGCGCTTGTTTGTCAGCGATCTCTCGCCTCGCGGCAGGACGAGGTAGATCGATGAATATGCGCGTGAGCGCTCGGCGCATCGTCATCGCGTTACGCGCGTCGCGAAGGTGTCGGGATTCGCGACGTCGGCGCGTATACATACACGCATCCGCCGTCAACGCGCGTCGTCGTCTTCCATCCGTGATCGTCGCCCGTCGTCGATGATCCGAGTCATCGTCGGAGAACTCGCCTTCCGAAGCGGGTACGTGATCGCCGAGCGCGGTGGCCGGCCCTCGCGCTCGGCGCAACGCGAAACGAAGCGCCTCTCCAGCCGTATCGGACGCAGACGATATACGGTTTCAGCACGCGATTTAGATATCAGATTCCGCGGTTCATCATGACGATCGAACCGCGGAGTGCCCGTGCGTGTCGCCGGACGGGATTAATCGGGAATTACTCTGAGCGTTTAGAGCGAGCGCGCGCGACGCGGGTATTAACGATGACGTATTGAATTATCGATGGCCATGCCATTCGGAATTGGACGCGGAACGTTATTTTGAAAGTAAATGGAAAACTGATATGTCACTATACCGATGTTACATCCGTGTATTTTGAATAAACAAGAACTAATGGCACACTTTTGCAACGCACGTGTGTGAGCTTTATTTTTCTTTAACACACATTAAAAGTACCGTCTGGTGATATTGCTGACTGTTTCTATTTTTTTAGATTAATATTATATTTCTTGTGTAAAAGACAGGATTCGGAATTCTTTTGACTTTTCAATAATGATGTCCTTTACACGAATGAAATATTTGAGATTTTTCATCACCTTCTTTATTCTCATAGTATAATAATTTATTCGCTTGCTTCCTTTTGCTGACAATTAGTACAAAATGGTACTTTTATAAGTTAAATACAGTCTTGCGAAAGAATTTTAGAAGAGAATTCTTCAACCGTGGACATTGTTTAACAACGGTTCCGTAATTAACGTCCGCGCCGGCGAGACCGGGGCTGGCAAGGATCAATCCCCGCGAGATGGAAGAGGCGAGCGCCGTATCGGCTCGAGCGCGAGAAGAGCGACGAGCGAAGCGGCGAGAAATAGCAGCCGCGGATGATCTTGCGACATCGTGACCTCGTGGTTGAGATGTTTGGCTGCGTCTCGTCCGTCTGTCCGTCTGTCCGTCCATCCGTCCGGCGGTCGGTCGGTCGGTCGGCGCATCGGCTTGCGGACCCGCCGCACATTACGCCGCACACGTACGTAACACATGGGCGCACACATTACCCACGTTATCCGCATGTATACGTGTCGCACCCACACGCGCGCCGTCAGGTACCGGGCGACGCTGCGGCGCCCGTTTGCTCTCGTTGCCAGACTCTTTGGCGGCCTGGCGTCCCACAGGCTACGCGCTGCCATCTCTTCCTCCCTCCCCCCTCTCGCCACCTAACCCCGCCGTCTCTCACCTTCTCAACACGTCATCTTCCTCTTCCTCCTCGCAATCTTCGATCTCTCCCATTCTCTCTCTTTCTCTCTCTCTCTCTCTCTCTCTCTCTCTCTCTCTCTCTTGCCATTCCACGACTAGTCCCCCTCTTTTTCGCGCCGTTATCCAACGACGTCGTCGTCGCCGATGTCCGAGAGTGGCATTGAAGAAGTCACATCTTTCTTTTTTCAGCTCCCATCCCCCCCGCCCTCTTCCTCCGCGAAACCTTCTAGACGAAGAGGCTACTGTAGCCGCTATTATCGATGCTTACTGTATCACGTAGAAGATTTTCGTCGCTCGATAAAAACGTTACGTCCGAATCGCGGCGTAACGGTTAGTGAGCCTCGTCTGATTTCACATAGTTGAGCATTCATTTTTAACGGTGCCGTCATACGCACGCGATCTAATTCTGTCAATTAAATAAACAAATCGCACACGCTCCCCGACGTACTCCATCGTATCCATTTTTAAACGGAATTAAGCCGGACCGCCCGGAGATTCGTTAGACGAGAGAGCGTCAGAGCGCGCGCCAGACCGTGTACAGGGAAAGGGTCCGGCCGTTTAATTAATTTAATTTACCCGCGCAATATATCCGAAATTAATTAAATTCGCTACCAGGTAGCATAAATTATTTTCGGAAAACCCTGCAGTCGCCCGCGTGAAGAGGGACGCGCCTGCCTTTCAATCAACCCCCGCGCCGCGTGCGAATCGAATTACCGGAGTTGGCGAGCGCGAGCGCTCAATCGCGAGGGGGAGAGCCCGAGCGGTTTCACTTCCCGCTGCGGGATCGAATCGTGCGGAATCCACGACGGCTTCCTCGACGGATCGAATCTCATTTAGATTTCCACGGCGAGATACTATATACCCGTGTACCGCCCGCGAGAGAGGCAACGCGCGGGCGAGACAGAGGCGAGAGAGAGGGCGAGAGAGACAGCCGAGCAAGAGACAGCTCTTCCGGTGGAAGCCGTGGCACGCGAACGGCGCGTGTATGTGTGTGTGTGTGTGTATATTTATATGCACACGTGTAAGCGCATCCGTGCGCGTATTACGAGCGGTGACCGCGCGGAACTCCGCGTCGCGTCGGCTCGGGTAAACCTCGGGATTTCAAGAGATTTAACGGCCGCGTCTGCCGAGAATACGTTATCGGCGGTCCTGCGCTCGTCTCGCGATGCCGAGGGAGCAATGCGCGGCAGTAACCGAGAGAGGGAGGGCGGAAGGAAAGGAGGGAGGAAGGGAAACTCGCGCTGCCGCCGTAAAATCGCATCCCACATGCGGGATTCCGCCGCGTACCTCGCGCGCGTGACGTTTACACGGAATCCGCCCGGGCGGAATACAAAGAGAGGTAAGATACCCGCGCGAAGGGAACAATTGAAGAGTACATCTTTGACGGTAGGAAGGGGAGGTCGTGCGCTATGTTTTGCTGAAAACTTCATTCCGCACAGGGATTCCGTTACGCATGTTATACATGTAATCCGCGACCGCGCAACCAGCACACGCTCGAGGTGTCGAATTAACGAATCGCGCTTCGGGCGTATTAATTGGCGTATTCAGATATATTTCCCTCATCGCGATATACGGAAATCTCATTTAGGCGTTCACACAGCTTACGCTTCTCAACTCTCGCCGTTCGATTATCCTCCGAATTATCTCCCGCGCGATCGGTTATACATATATTATCGCCGGGCCGAGTCCGAAACTCGTTTTCTCTCTCTCTCTCTCTCTCTCTCTTTCTCTCTCTCGCTCGCTTCGACGAGATAGTCTCATTTCACGGTCGGGTAGCAGCATCTCATGCGGCTGCGGACAATGGTTGATAAAGGCAAGAGAGGCACTCGCGTCTCCTCTCTCGGGTCGCCGATATCGGCCGACTACCGTCGCCGTTTCGTCGCCGACGACGACGACGGTTAATTAAGTGGCGGGTATAGCGCGCCTCGATCGAGCGGACGATCGAGTGGCACGTTATCGAAGACGCGAGAAGACGGTATAATTCGGGCGCGTGAACGATCGGCTAGCCTCTGCGGTCTGTCCACCACCAAGCGGGGTGTCGCGTGTGTGAGATCCACGTGGGGCGGGCAGGGGAAGAGGAGACGAGCGGACCGCGCCGGTGTGAGGGCATCTTAAGGCGAGGCCACCCGGCCTCGTTGATTAATAAGGGTGCGAGAGAGCTACCTTCGCGTTCCATTCTCCCGCGCCCTCCTCGCCCGTGTGTGCCCCGATCTTTCGCGCTCCACGATTCGTTCCCACGAAAGCGCATTCCGCGCGCGGCGGCGACTCTCTCTCGGATTTTGAGCGACGGCTCAGTTTCGATTAGCGAATCGCGTGTGCGTCTGTTAACCCTTCGCGCGCGCCCCATTTATTCCGCCCCGGCATTCATTCGGCGTGGAGAGGAGCGGCCCGAACGAACGGTTGAAAACCATTTTTCTTTTGTTACGGTAACAGCCCCCCCTCCCCCCTTCCTCTGTCTGACACGATAACGCGTTTGGAGCGAACTTATATATTTACTCAGTGTATTATATGTACACGTGACGTCGAAGAAATGAATTGTTGTCGATGATTTAGCAAGACCCCGTGTCGATTAATCTCATCTCTTTCGACGCTTGGATCCTCTTTGCGTCGAAAGGGGAAAACATATCGATGGTCTACATTTTACGGAAAAATTACGACGAAGAAAAGAGAGAAGAGAACTATCGAAAGTGTAATACTCACTCGCCGACGCGTTCGCCGTTCCAGCAATGCTTGTCGGAGTACTCCTCGCAGATCACGTCTGCCAGCGTGGCGTAGAAGAAGCGGGACCTGAGGACGCTCGCCAGGAAGTTAACCAGCTGCTTTTGCAACTTGTTCAGCAGGTCGTCTTGCGCGTGAGACGGTAACAGCGACGCAGCTGCGTGCACCTCGCCGGCGGACGACGCGGACGATTTCGCAGCTGCGGCCGAGGACACTGGGCTTTTCCCGTCGTCGAGCGGCAGCAGCTCCGAACGGCCGCACACCCTTCTCACCTGGAAAAAAAGGCATCGATCCCGCTGGTAATTATATACACACATATATATATATAATAGATAAAAATAAAGAGAGAAAATTTTTTTCGAGACGGGGAAACTATAGCTATGTATAGATCAGACACGTATATAGATCAGGTAATGGTATCTGGATTATAAACGACGTGAGAAGGACGTGTGGGTATTTCCAATTATCGAAAATACGATTTGTACGGAAGGGAACGAATGTAAACGTTAATGGCATGACAAATGGTTAATGGCCTTCTCTTTTTTTTTTGTTAACCAAGAGAGAAATCGACTCAAACTCGAATGAGAGGGACACCCTGTATATCGATGCCGCTGCTGCACCTGGCCGCAAATGCTACGGTAAACGCGACGCAAGCATAAAAGATCGGCACCGTACAAGAGCCTTTTGCCAGGCTTATATGTCGGCGCGGCTTGGTTGGAAAGTGTCGCCTGGGCGAAACGACTTGTTCCCGTTCGCGAACGCGACGTCAATTTCTCGACGATTTAATAGGCGACGCGCCCTGACAGTTTTTACACTCGGCCGCGCGTCACGCCACGTTTCGGCGCGTTCACGCGTTAATCAAGGCATACACGCCGTCATAAACGTGTATATATACACGCTCGCGCGTGTACGCGAGCGCACGGAGCGTATAAGCGTCTCGTCGCCAAAGAATGATAATATTTTCCGCAAAAGCGCCGATGTGGCTGGACTTTTTCCGAGTGGCCACATATATTTTTCCAGAGCGCAGCGAAACACGTGAAACATTATGACAGCTGATGATGATATTTTTACAGCGCGTTACTCGGGGATTTTGCAAGACTTCCCGGGAAAATAGTACGACCGCGGTGTCTTTTTATAGCGTAATGTTCTGTCTGAGATGTCCAGAGCTCCGAAACGTGGCGTTGCCAAAAGCGCAACTTTTCTCTCATCTTCTTCTGCACGCCAGCCACGTGTATACGTACATACGTACGTGTGTGCGCGCGCGCACGAGAACCCGGAGGTAATCTAAGGCGCATTCACAACGATCACGTACAGGAACTCGCGATATTTCAACCGGCTTAAGTTGTAAATTGCTATTTATGGATCACGTAGAGGGTTCTACAAACGCAATCACGCAATCGCGAAATTATCGAATCGCACGCCGTACCACGGGCGAGCGAGAAATAATTTCTTTTACCGATTTCATTTCACCGATCGAGTGGGAAATTTACAACAGAGGTCGATCTCCACACGTCGCGTACTCCAAAGTTTTACAACATTTTCCACGCGTCGTCGTGCAACTCGATCGCCAAGATAAAAGCGTTTTCACTCAGAGCGAAAGTTTTACGCCGCTGTATCAACAAGAAGAAAAATATTATCGCTCGAATCGATAAAAAGAGTTTCGCCTTTTGTTTGAAATGTCCGTTCGCCGATGCGAATTTGCGGGAAACGATTTTGTAAAAACACGCCTTTCCACTCCATTTTGCTCTTTTATTTTGCCGATCTATACTTGAAATGAAATTCTTTTACTTTTCAGAATTTTATGTGCCACATGACGGGACTCGAGTCGGTATTTTTTTACAGGCGAGAATGTCCTCCCGGAGAATCGATTCGCGATAAGAAATATCACGGCCGTTCGATTTTAATTATCTTCATAAATGTGTTTTATATTGCCGGGCGGCAAAACGGAGAGATTTCGAGAATCTTTTAAATTCCTTTCTGACGTAAAAATACATTTTATCGCCTCCTAGTTATATCATCACCACAATCTCATATATTATACCAAGCATATAATTCCGTTTTCGTTTTTATCGCCTCCGATTATTCATCATTATCAATCTCGTCGATCAACATATAACAAGCACGTAATTTCCTTTTAATAGATGCGAGCCTTTTCGAGATCTTCCGTTATCGTCATTATCAATCTCATCAATCAGCATTTAACTACTGCTCGATTTAATATCATACCGCAGTTTCTTTAACTTCTCGCACTGACCGCAATGTTGCGCTACAAATAAGAACTTCGCGAGTGCTTCACCTGAGAGAGACTTTCTCTAATCGCGGCGACAGTTACCTAGCGAATTAAGATCGCTTTTGTAATTTTTATTGTCGCGCACGACAGACGAGGGAGCCTCCCTTATCGTCAACCGAGATCGCGACACACGAGTCAAGAGCGCGTTTATCGCACCTTATCAACGCCGCGCCGCGCCGCGCCGCGCCGTTTATACAATAGTCATTAAGATTATCGTTGACATCTCTCCCGCGACGGGTCCCGCGCCGCCTTTCTGTCCTAATTACTTTTTAACGCGGTCCATAAAAGGCGCCCGGGCACCGACGGTGCTACACGGTGTGGTTGCTCTACGGGCTCTTCGAGGCGGCATAATCGTAAAACCGGCCGGCCAAGCGTAATTAAGACGGCACGCGTGGGCGTTCAAACGTCGCTCGCTCTCTCGTCTCTTCTCGATTTCTCATTTTTTCCCCCCTTTCTCTCCCTCTCTGTCTCACGCCTCCTCTTTCCGAGAGAAAGAAAATGAGAGAGAGAGAGAGAGAGAGAGAGACTCCTCCATCCTTTCTTCCCGCGTGCCTGTCTTCGTTCTCTGCTCGAGCGAAGTGGACGAAACACGTATGAGGCGAGTTCGGAATGCCGCGCATCTACCGTGAGAAGGCTCCAATCGAGCATAACGTTGTCCCACTGCGGTTCTGCAAACGTGCGATTCTCGCATATTACGCTTCGTAATATAATTAGAAACTGTCCAGAGCAATAAATTGACAGAGCGAATTGCGTTGATCATGATGTTGACTGATATGTCGTCGAGCTAAATAGTAGCTTTTTATAAGAAATAAAGATATCTCAATGATTTCTTATTGATTTAAAAAAATTTAAAAAAAAAGAAGATATCAGCCGGCAATTCTAAAGTGCAGTTATGCAGATAAGATTGGCATTTAAAGCGGATCTGCGTTATAACTGATTTAAATCGTTTAACTTGATGGTTTAATGACTTCTCTTTCATCGCTTCTTATTCGTCGCAGGAAGAGAAACAGATAAGGATGTTGCATTTTTCTTAGCAAAGTAGTTAAATGCACTATAGGCAAATTATATTAACTAATCTAAAAAAAGATATATTGAGAAGAAAAAATCGAATAAATAATAATAAAACAATCTGACTTTATATAACTTCATATCTTAAAAGAAGATATATATGCATATATCAGTTAGAAGAAGATGTGTACATTAAAAAAAAAAAATAATACAACGCGCGCGATTTTACGGAAGCACTACTCGTGAATTCCCGCAGAAATCTCTGTAACTCCAAAAGAACCCTCCTACAAACGCCTGTGACGTAATCTCCGCCGGCGTAATTGCATCGCTCGAGATATGACGTAATCGCGAGAAACAAGGATTATATTTGTCGAAAAGGGGCAGATACAAATGGTCCGATAAGCGTGCGCATTGCAAAAGAAATAAGACGAGGAGAAGGAAAGGGAAAGAGAGCCGAATTGTAACCAGGCGAATGACACTATCAGCGCGAATAAATCTCCGCTGCGAAAACGCGCGCGGAATCTTATCGGGAGAAATTTCGCGCGCGCGCGTCCCCTACATTCGCGTACACGCGAGCTTTGCGAGATCCCTCCAACCCGCAGGGAGGGCCGGCTCTACCCTTGACCCGTTCTACAACCAAGTGGCGACAATGAGTTCCGCTTCTCGCTCGTGGGACAAACGAGGCGGATTAGAAGATTAGGATGTTATCGCTTAACGCGCGCGCCCGCGCCCGGTGCCGCGTTCGCTCGGCTCGGCCGCTTGCACGCATAATATCGCGGCGATCTCAGATCTCTCGCCGCGTGTGAAGAACGACCGTTTGATCGCCGCTTAAGCTTCCCCTGGCGCCGGAAACTAGATATTTAGATTTGTAAATCTAGCACTCTTTAAAAAAAAAGATAGCGGTATCAGTGCTGTTCTCTTCTACCATGAATAATGTATTAAAAAAGAGGAACGATTATAATCTAATTATCGGAGATCAAATACATTTAAAGAATTGAAGAAGAAAACTCATATCATTATATGATTATTATTACTATTTCTATCTATAATTTTGCCTATTAATATTAATATATATTACTATTTTTTACTCATA
Source organism: Wasmannia auropunctata (assembly GCF_000956235.1). Taxonomy (NCBI): domain Eukaryota; kingdom Metazoa; phylum Arthropoda; class Insecta; order Hymenoptera; family Formicidae; genus Wasmannia; species Wasmannia auropunctata. Next base: position 1,236,943 of record NW_012026896.1, on the reverse strand, counting down.
TAATATAATATAAAACAAACCAAGTAAAAATCCAATATATTAATATAGATAAAAACAGTGAGAATCCGGTAGGTGCAGAATATTTTACGATATCTTGATAACTTTCAATTACCATGTAAAATTGAATTTTAATTTAATTTCAATCGATATTAATTTAATATGTAGCGATAAAATACAAAAGAGGGTATCTCGAAAGGAAATCCCTCCTAACAAGGATACGGGGAGAGGGGAAGGGGGAGGAAAGAAGCCATCGATCTTTTGCCTCGTATTCGGCAACGAGGGTGGTAATTGCGGCATCGATACCGTCGATATTCATGTCAGTGATAAACTGTATCGATAACGGGGCCACCGAGGGGACGAGCGGACGTGAAGAACGGAGGCTCTCAAACATGCCCGTGAAACCGATGGAGCGGAGATCTCGTTCATCGGATAAGAGAGGGAGAGAGAGAGAGAAAGAGAGAGAACCAGCCTCCTTTCGCAAAGATAGCAACCGAGTAATTGATATACAGCATGTGTGCGATTCAAATGGAATGCAAGAACTATTCAGCTGGGAAACAGATTATCGTTCGAAAGCGAAGCGTTCGAGGTGGTACAGCCGTGTGCGGTGTGTTAACAAAGCGAGCGTGTGTCGCTTCCTCAATACATTGACCACCATTGTGCAATTAAATAAACTTCGTCGCTGACATCATTTTTTATATTAGTATGTGTTACTCTAACATGCGCTACTTAATTATATTTATCCTTCGTGAAAACTAATTACAGTAAAATTTTATTTCCTCTTCTAAAAAAAAAAAATTAATGGAATCGAATTGAACTCGTATTCGGCATGCGGTCAACGTCTTAATGTCAAAAATATTGAATATTGTTAAAGTCAAGTCTGAATACCTCAAAAGTTCTAAAAAGCGTCTTTAATTGTCTTTAATTGAGATCTTTAATTGTATATGTAATTATTGCTCCTCACTCGGATAATATATCGCCTCAAGACGAATGTATTTATTTAGCCACATGCGACGTGAAAAGATTAAAGATTATATCTCGCGAATACAATTTTCCGTTCCTCGAAACCTCGAGCTGAATCGCGAATCTGTCATTCGCTCGAGGGCGTCCCGACGCCGCGCGCGCCGTGTGCTTCGATCGTAGGTCGGAATTGAGATTTCCGAGATCGACGACAGCGCGTGACACCGGCGCGGCGTGGATAATAATACTCGTCGCGGTTAGACGAGGGAGAAACGCGGGGAGATCGCGTTCAACCGCTGATGAATAATAACGCATCCTGCTCCACCTACTATACGGGAGAGACAATACCGATTCCAAGGATCCTCGACTGCCCCGGCTATATAGCCCCGCCGCGTCGCGCACCGCGCGCCACACGTCGCGCGTCGCCCCGGCAAAACGACCGGGGGCCGTGTGCGAAGAATATAAAGTGCCCCATACCTATTTCGTTATCCGGAACGCGGCGTCGAGTGACGCATCGGGCATCTCCTATGGGGATACTGGCGCTCGTTGTCGCGGCGCGGTACACATCCGTCCGACGATCACTGCACCGGGCGCGCTATACGTCGAATCGCCCCGCGTCTCTTACGTCACGGAATTTAACAGATGTGCTGCGTGCGATCACCTTGTTTATTCCTTCATCGCTGCCGGCGTCGATATAATAAATGACAGATAGACGCGAAGGAAGGAGATATACTTACAAACGCGCGACGGAGGAGATCGAGATAATTTTACTCCGTAACTTGTCGAGTCCTCCGCTCGATCCTCCGCGCGCGTGTTGGTCGATATAATTATCTAGACGGAAGAATTCCTCGGGCGCGGACACGCGACAGATTCCACGGGCGGTTGGACGGGACGACGACGACGACGACGACGACGACGGCGACGACGGCGACGACGACGACTATCGGGTTGATCGTTCGGCGGCTCAAAGTTCAACCAATTTAGCCGCGGCCGGTGACGTCAGAGACGCGCGTTCATCGTTCGGTTGGCGCTCGCTCGCTCGTTCGCGCTCGCTCCTCGCGATTAAAGAAGGAGAAGAGTCGTAACCGCCGTCGTCTGCGGCGCAGATCGAAGATAACGGGCGGGTTATTCGGCCTCGCGAACTCGGGGGGAGCCCACACGCGGGGGTGGGTGCTCGCCGAGCAAGGGAATCGAGTGGTAAAGCCGAGAGAGAGAGAGAGAGAGAGAAAGAGAGAGCTCTTCGATCGGCTCAGGCGATTCGAGTTTCCAGGGAAGCGCGCGATTAGCTTGTATAAGTAAAGCCTATGATCGGAGCTGACATATAAATATAAAGTTATATATCGCGCCAAGGTTTTTCCTTTTTCAGTCGTTTGTTTTGCAACCGTGACATGAGTAGCGAGTTTCGCAACGAGACGTTAATTTAAATATGCAACACCTTGTGGCGCATTTATCCCTGTCCGACGATAAGATAATAACAAGGCGAAAGAGAGACCACAGGCAGTAACTCGACTAATTGTATTCACAGGCCTAATTATGCGACCCGTAATTTAGAGAGAGGGACGTTTCTAGGCGCGACCGACCGAGCGACTCCCGCGAGGCGGATGTTCCTCGAATAAAACGCGCGAGCGGGTCCGAACGGCACACGGAGCGGAGCGGAGCCGGAATCGCGCGCCGGGTCCTCTCCCGCAAAATGACTACGATCGATAGTATTCGATCCTCGGGGCCACTCGGTCGGTCGGCCCGGCTCAAAGCGGGCCCGCAAACGGCGAGGGATGCGTGGAATGCAATGGGCGCGCCGTGAGGTGGTGAGCGCCCCTGCACGCGTCCCCTCGCCGCCTCCTCCGCCCGTCTCTTTCCTTCTCACAAAAGGTACTCTCTTCCGTTTCCTTCCAGCAAATTTCGTCTCGCCGCCCGTGTCTTTCTCTTTCTCTCTCCTTCATCCTTCTCTTTTTCGTTTTTAAAAGCTTTTAAAAACGTTTACTCTTCACCGAAGGGATGTCGATATCGCGATATTCATTTTTCCACACGCGTCTCTCGGTAATTTCAACTTTCGATTTTAAAAAGTAACGAAATAAATATATTTTTAAATGGTTTTTTTTAATTGGATATATTTGAAGGGAGATATACTAGTATCTATATATATAGAGAGAGAATTTTGCGAAATTAAATCGAAGTGAATGATGACGTTGATCAGCGACGAATACGCGCGTACGTACAAATTACGCGCGGCGCATAATAAGGCTATGCGAGGCGGCGTAACGCCGGGGATAAGCCGGGAGGACTGGTAAGAGAAAAAGGAGCAGCGGAAGAAGAAGTGGTAGTTCTCATGCCTGGAACATTGGTCCGCGGAAAAATTGTCGTCGATGCGTTGGCGCGCGCGCTCGCTCGCTCGACGCAACGCGTATAGCCGGTCACATGGCAACAGCGAGATCTCTCGCTCTGCATTCCTCTCGCCCTCTCGCGATCGGTGGTCTTCCTCCTTCGACTATTCCATATTCCGTCTCGCTCCCTCACCGATTCATCCGAGCCGACGGGATTCAAGAGGGCTCCTCTCGAAGGGGTAAGAGGGAACGCGCAGCGGATTGAAAGAGGAAGGGACGAGTGCGCAACGAGCAAGCGAAGAAACGCACGGAAGGGACGTGCTCGAAAGAGGAGAGAAAGAGAGAGAAAGAGACGGTGGAAAGGAAGGGAGGAGATTAAGAGGCAGAGAAAGAGAGGGGAGGGGGAAAGAGAGAGAGACGGAAGATGTGCACAAGGTTCCTTCAGGTACGATGGGTTCGCTCGAATTCCCTTTTAGGAAGACTCTTGCTCCTACTCCTCTCATTCCGATGATCTTTCAGAGATGTATTCTTGTTACCGCGCAGTTATCAAGTTTGATGGCTCACCCCCTCGATAGCTTCATCTCTCTATTGCTAATAAGTTCGGTAAGACTTTTATCGATGGGATTTTTTATTGGCTGGGAATTCTCTCCGAGAAGACCGTATTCCCTCTCCTCTCTGCAAATTCCCATCATTTTCCGCTAAAGGTGTGCGAGGAATAAAATCATATGGGATTCTCGTAAATACAACCTCGTCGTAAAATTGCGTTCCCTCCGTTTTGCTTTATAGTCATCGAATTGTTTTGCAACGCGAGATTACTGCGTTTTACATTTACGAGGAAATTCCCTCGCGCTGCGGAATGGAAAACATGGAGAATGACGCATCTCTAAGGCGAACCCGTTTGTGCTGCGTTTTATGAAATTTTTCTTGCCGATTTCATATATATATATATATTTTGCAAATTACCCTCAGCGCGAAATGTAATATGTCTTTCTCTCTCATCGTATTATATCTCGCGAAGTTCCTCTTTTAACTTCGTCGGCGCGAGGAAACCGCGCGCGTCATAAGCGAATCGATAGCCGTCAGGGACGGAAAAATGGAAGTGTGCGTTTCATACAAATCACCGCGATTTGCGAGGCTCCAAACGACTGCGTAATCACTTCAAGGAACGCTGGTCGAAAGCGACCGGCGCGATACCATCTAATATCGCCCGCGGAAATAAAATCGTGACATCAGCCAGGATCGATTTCTCAGAATGTATCCCGATCACAATAGCTGCCTTAACTATAAATCTTATGAAACGATTCATATTCATGACGCGGACCGCGTCAGATCGCTATCGGGAATTTTCTTCGTAAACGCCACGCCGATGCGATCGGCCGGCTCGCGGAAAATCGATTACGTTTGTCTTGATTTTAACAAGGTGGGATGTCTAAAGATAGCCGAAAGAGTCTCGGTATACTCCGATCGGCCGCGTGGTTCTCTCGCGCAACATCCGAATGCGCGTTCGCGGAAAACGAAATAGGTATTTCCTATGATATGTCGAAACGACAACGAGACGTTCCAAGTTCTCTCGAAGCCTCCTCCCTCTCCGATCTCTATGAGTTCCTCGTAAATCTTTCTCGCGATGTACGAGGAGAGATGTAGTTATGTTATTATTATTTCGCTCCGAGGAAACTCGAGTATCCCAGATCGAAGCCGGAGATTCGGGGGAAGAACTCACACGCGATCTCTGGGATCTCGCCGACGGAACTCGACCAGTTTCGCTGAATCTCTCTCGCAGGCACGAGAGGCGGCTTCTGCAGAGTTGGCTCTAGTTTCGCCAAACTCGACGCGCGGAGGCGAGCGTATAGCGGGGTACGCGAGAGGGACGAATGGGGGGGAGGGGAGGGGCGAGACGAACGCGGGGATCAAAGGGGAGGAAGTCACACGTTTCGCCGTGCGTATATTCGCGGGCCGGTGGAGCACGCAATTATCCGAAGTAGGTACCGAAAATACCAATGGGGGAATGGGTCATTGATTCCTCGCCCCGGCACCGTGCCAATGCCTCTCTTGCACTTCCTTCATCTCTCCTTCATCTTCTCCTCTTCTTCGTCATACCCACCGTCCTCATCCCCCCCTCTCGCCGCCACTTCTGTCCTCCTCCGCGGTTCTGCGGTGTGCACGCGTTGTTCCTCGTCGCCGGGATGATTATATCGACCGGCGTAGGAGGCTGGGTCGAAGCCAGAGAAACTGTGGCTCGGTACGTTGTATATCTGTCTCCAGGGAGAGAGGAGAAAAGAGAGAGAGAGAGAGAGAGAGAGAGGAGAGAGAGGAGAAAGAGGGAATCAAAGCGAGAAAAGAGACACGCGAGTGAGAATCGAGGGAATTCTCTCTCTCTCTCTCTCTCTCACACCGATTTCTGCACCAATACGGACGTTTATCGCCCAAGTTACACGTACGTATGGATACGCGTGTCATCGATATCGAATCACCGCGACGTAACGTCTGGAGAGATCGCCAAGAACCTGTCCTCAACGTCGGATTACCGACACGTATGGGCACGAAACGTATCACGGGGATCAACGTGAATTTCGCCCGACGCGATAATATATCTTTCGGTAGAATAAAGTTCTCAGCGGTTCGTCGAATAATTCGTCGAGACGCGCGTCACGGATAATCGTTATCGCGGCGGAATGGATTTTATGGGAAAGAATGATTTATTTTTTTTTTTTTGCCACGTTGTATTAATATAATAAAATATTTGTAATAATATAAAATATAATCTTTACTTATTTATGGTTGACAGTTTTTTATTACCTAACGTCATACGATGGATCAAATGGCAGCTAATATTATTTTAGCTAATATTTATGATTGTTTCCTTGCCAAAAAAATTGCCATTCGGTAATCCAATAGTTATGTATCGCTGTATCGTTTTACCGCTACAAATTGCATCGTATCAATTCATCATCATTATATATATCGTACAGACGTGCAGAAGAACAGAGAGAATGGAATAGGAGGGCAGGATGCAATCTAAATAAAATTAAAACGTATAAAATTAATGTCGGGAAGCCGTTATACGTCGAGCTGACATTTATCCCAATATCGAATTTCATCGGGACGAAATTATCCAATATGACATGTAGCATCGGGACATATATCCACATTCGGACCGACCTAACGCACACTCCAAGACCCGATTAAGCGATTGAACTCGATAACATGTAAATACGTTTGCCCAAATTACACGGTAATCCGTCCATCGTGAATCTAGGTCAAGCCTGGGCGACCATACGCGAGCCAAATCGAAATTCAAGCGATTTACAATGGGTGGGATAAGGCATCTGTCGTCTCGTCAAGTACCCTCGATACCGAAATATTATAAACACGTGTTGCATGTCATGAAACTGCAAAAGAAATCATTATAAAATTGTAACACGCGAATCATGGAATTTTATTTATTCGAGACACATCCTCCTTATTTATCTCCCGTGACATATTTTTCGTTCTTTAAATCTTAAAGGAAGGTAGATATGCCGCGACGATAGGTGTATCCATTGATATCGACGATTCTCGGATTGAGTGCTTCCCAAAGAAATTATTTCCCGTGACATATTTTTCGTTCTTTAAATTTTAAAGGAAGGCAGATGTGGCGCGACGATAAGTATCGTATCCGCGTAGGTATCGAGGATTCTCGGATTAAGTGCTTCCCAAGGAAACCAGTCGCATTCGAGCGACCCGAAACACGAGGCTTCGAAATGTTGCATTCTGCGAAACGTGGGTGTGAGAAAGAGAATATACAGCGATGAATAATGACGAGAGATTAATTCTGTTTGAACAAACGCTGAGTGAGTGAGAGAGAGAGAGAGAGAGAGAGAGAGAGAGAGAGAGAGAGAAAGGAGGAGGAGGAGGAGGGAAAGGAAGGTATGCGAAACGGCAATGTCTCCTTTTTCGCATTCGCCCAATTATGGAAGCGCCCAAGCGACATTGTAAGAAGGATCGCGGGCGCTACCGTGGATAAAGGGCGTTTCTTTTGCGAGGACTCGGTCCACGAACGGCGTCGATTCTAAGGACATTCACCCGTGTTCATCATTCTAGGCAAACAGAGAATTTGGAAAGAATGTTTCGTTCTCTCAAACAACTCGCTCGAATAGCAAGATACTTGAGAATAATTTGCATGTATTTTAATGAGTCGTTCGAGAAGGAGGTCGCTCCTTCAAAATATCCTTATATTTTCAAGAAAGAAAACAGCACGTCCAGTAGCTCAAATAAAATCATATAAATTTTTAAGATTGTATAAAGTTACACAAAAATCTAATATTGTCTTGTGTCACATATTACTTATTCTTAATCAATGATCGGTATTGCTCTGGAGAAAAGGTCTTTTTAAAAAAGGAATGACATATGCCATTTTGAAATACATCTGTCCTTAAAATATGGCTCCAATAACTCAGATTTAAATAGGACAAATTTATTATTCGACGAAGAGTTTCTCTATAGATTCTAATTTTAGCAGATATTCCCAGTATCTCAAATTTGGCAACATTTGTTATTCCCGCATAAAAAAATCGATGCTCTTTCTGTCACTTTCTCTTACATCGCGGATTTATTTCATTATACGTCATTTACAAATGACACTGACAGACGAGAGAGATCCAATAATATTGATCGATGGATTTTAATTTTATCTTGGAGCTTTTCGTCCGAAACTCCGTTTCTATCCGTTCTGATTTGCGAAGGAGTAACGAGGAGAATCTCTCGTGGATTCGGCAGGAAGATTACAACGTGTCTCTCCTGGATTTTTCGTTAATCCCTCTTTGGCCACTCTCTTGCGCCTTGGAATTCCCGTGCTAATCCGGGGCGGTATAACGTGACTTTCGTCGAGCTTCTCCCCTGATAGAGAAGCCAAGACGGTGTGGTGAGGAGGGAGGGTGGGGCGCCGAGGAGAAGTCGAGTATCCGTCGGTCGGGAGGAATAAGTTAAACGCCTTCGTGTATATACAGGGGCAGCGCGGGGCGCCGCGCGGGATGAATAATAATGAGGGACATCCAGGGGTGCGGGGGAACACCTTGTCGGGCGTCTTTTCGTAAAAAGGCCGTTAAGGTGCTACCTTAACGATCCCCCTGGGCCCCACACCGCCATCCCCGAGAAGAGGGCGAGGGGCAGGGGCGGGAGGGAAGCAGGGGGGGGATCGTAGGGCCTATACACGTGGAATGCAGACACGTAATGCTCGCAGAATGCGCCCGGGCCGCCGACCGCCGGGAATTATTAGTGGATTCGTGAGAGAGATCCCCTGAATGCAACGGGTCGGAGCAGGTCTATACGTGCGGCATCGGGCGGCCCGTATATACACGCACGAGGAGAGGCGCGCGCGCACAGGCACGAACAGGTACGAAGCGGGGGACCTGCCGCCGGGTCCCACGAGGGACCCCTGGACCCCCCCCCCTTCGTTCCCTCCACCCCCGTCCCTCCCGCATTCGGGGCCGTGCAAACCTTTGTTCGCGATTCGACGAGTTCGAAATCGATGCGGGATAAGACTCGCGTGATTAGGAGAATACTCGGTATATTCCCCGAAGGGGGGATGACGAAGCGAAAGGCATTCTCGGTCGGGGGCCACGACGAATCGAAGAAAATCGAAGGAAAAATTTGTCGTGCTCTTTAAGCCTTAGTTTTTCGATGCAGACTTGAAACAGGGCCATCTTTATTTAAAAGGAGGCAAGGGGGTCGCAGAACTGCATTATAGTTATAGTTAAGACGAGACGAGAGAGAGGTAATCGGGGACGATCGGCGACCGCGAATCGATTTCCCGATGGCGCGGGGAGGGAAGAACCGCAAGAGACGACGAGCGAGCGAGCGAGGAATCTGGCTTCTAAACGAAACGAACACGGGGGGATCGATTCTGTCGTCGCGGCGCGGCGTGGCGCGGCGCGGCGCGGCGCGGCAAGGCGCAGCGTGGCCGCCCCGTGTGAGAAACTTTTAATTGCGTTCCGCGCGCGAGAGCGGAGAGCGGCCCATTTCGTCGGGACTCGGGGTCGAGAACCGGAACGAAGGGACGAGAAATCGTGGTGTAGGTAGGGAAGGAAGGTATAGGCGGTGGAGGAAGGACGAGAGGGAGAGACGGGACGCGAAAGAGAGGGCGGCAAGGCGAACGGGCGCGAGCGAGTGCATAACTTATGCGTGTTCGCCGAACGAAGAATTGTCTCGAGGAGGGCAATACGGGGAATAAGCTGGCGCGAGCGCGCTGCGTGGAAGACGAATGTGAAAAGCGTCGGAAAAAAAAAGAGGGGACCGACTGATGTAAGGCAGACTCGACAGCGATCTAACGTAACGCTCCCATAAATGTATTACTTACATACTACGTGCGTGCGTGCGTGCGTGCGTGCGTATATTCGCGTGTACGCCAGGTGCTGGGAAGTATCCATATATTATATACTTGGGTGAATTTTTTCGATCGACCAAGCAAAAGTTTGCCGTCAAATTTTCTATGTGTGTATGTGTGTGTGTGTGTGTGTGTATGCACAGATGTCTTAAAAATTCCATGTATTACTTCCAGAACGATTCCCATTTTTCGCGAAAGCCTCGTTAAAAACGCATACGTTGCACGCTCGTCGATTTCCGCTCGATTCGCGCGCGGAATTCGTGCACTCTCGTATCGCTCATAATTAACGCGATACTCGCTTCGCGACGTGAAATCGCTCTATAACGGCGCGATATAAAAAAAAAATCCTCTCGGATCTCACTCACCTTCTCCTCGAGCCGCGGACCGTCCTCCATCGCGTGCATGATGGCATCCGAGATGCGGGAGTCCAACTCCCTGACGGCGATCCTGACGTTCAGGCCGTGGAAATCGGTGCTGCCGCTCACCGCCGCGACGAGCCTCTCGACCGTCTCCACGTAACCGGACCACGCGAGATCCAATTCCGACGCCGGTTCCGTCAGGCAGCCTCTGCAATACATTTGCATTATTTCTCTCTCTCTCTACCTCCCCCGTGGTGTCTCTCGCTCAACGCGCGAAATTAAGGTCGCCGCGCGATCGCAAATCACCGCGGCGTGATTATCATATCGGTTATTACGCGAGTCTAATATAATTATAAATCGCTCCGTAATAATCTACCTGTATAACGATCGCGGACAATTATACAAATCTCACGTTGGAAACAATCTTCCGATCGGAGATACAATCGCGGATAATCATAATAATTATCAATTGACTCGCTTAATCATTCCGTCGGAGGGAGGGGGGCGGTACTATACAAGTCATTAGTCGATCGTGCATAGTTTAGCGCGCGCGTAACGATCGGCATTTCCCGTATCGTTGTGCCTACCGGAAAAGCGGATTTATCACGTCGTTGAGGTTTCAACAACCTTTTTTGTAACAATGGGACCTCCCGTGCATTCCAAGAATTCTTGGGACTTTTTCTTACGAAAAAGGCCCGCCCAACACTTACCTCACCACATTCGTGCAGAATCCGTTGCAGGGACGTACGTCCATTCCCTTGCATCTGGGACAATGGAGCATCCTAAGTAGGGCGTCGTAGCAGGCCTCCTGTTGCGGACTGCTACCGCTGCTGCCGCCGGCGCTAAATAACACGTTGTCAGTCTTGTCGAGGACAGTTTTACCGAGTGTCAACGCCTGCACCAGGATCCTGGTGGCCTCCAGGCTCTTGCCGATCTTCTTGAATATGTCCTGCGGCGTGTCGCCGAACGGCTGTATCTCGTCGATCCTCTCGTACAGGCAGGACTTGAACTTGTCGGTGAAGTCCTGCCGGTCCTGATGCGGATTGATGGCGTAGTGATAGGCGATCGGGAAGAGGCGCGTGAAGAACTCGCCGATGCGCTCCTGCAGCGTCTCGCGCGTCAGCGGCTGCTGCAGATTGTCCGGGGTGTTGGCCGGCGACACGTAGTCCATCATCGCCTGGTAGAGCGCCCGGATCGACGGCTTGCTCTGCACCGCCATCGAGCGGTACACCTGATCGAACATCACCAGGGTCTTGTTCTCCGATCGCTGCAGCAACACGATCACCGTCTCTGCGCAGATGGCGGAAAGCGGCTCTCCTTAATAATTTAACAAGCACGATTTAACCGCGAAAACTCCCCCCGCCCCCCCGGTCGTCCATTTCCCCGCGACTCAATATCGACGTTCGCGTAATCCTCGAGAATCGGGAAACCGCAGAAATATTGGAAGCTCTCCTGAAATTTTTTCAACTCTCGAGGAGATTTCTCTTCGTCGCGGGAGCTTATATATCGTTTCTAGATAAAATACGAGTCAAAAAGCAATTCTCCGCGAGCAGAAAACCATTTCTTTTTTTTTAGGACCTTAAGACGATAAAATTACAAAATGTCTCTTTGTACGTTCCTTGTAAGATTAAATGGCAACAATACGAGAGATTAACTCTTGAAATTCCTTTCGAGTGAGTGCCGTTTTTCCGTATATAAAACATTGTGAAACGTAACATTATGTGGATCTTAAAAATATTTTCTTTTCTAAAAGGTCATCTTTGGCGAGGGTCCGTTTTATTTGTATTAAGAAAGTTAAGAAACTTAAAATACCCGAGGAAAGGATTATACTGAAATATCAAAAGAAAAAGTTGCCGGGGATAAAGATAATCATCCTCGATTCGAGCTTGTATATGAAATGTCAGCGGTTTATTCTTCATCTTCCCCTCCCCCCTTCCCTCCCCAATCCTCTCGCTACTGTTCTTCTAATCTAACTCGATCGAATAATTCCTCATGCAAATCCACCCACTTGAGATTTCGTGAGTGGAGAGCGAGAAGAGAGCGCGTGCTTATATACGACGGACGAAGGACGAACGCGCCGCGGCCGCACTTAATCGCGCGAACGCGTAAAACGAAGAAGACGGGCGGATAAGTGCTCCTCGATTCCCGCTTTAGTTTCAAGTGGCCTCGGCAAGAATCTATGCGCGAGGCCTAGGGACGTCGGGCATCTTGCGGCTCTAACGATCTTATCGAGAAGTGGCGGCCGGCCAGGGACACAAAAAGGTATCTTTATTTTTCGATAACATCGATCATTACGATTAAAGCACTTTTGATGCTGATTGGACGTGTAAGCATTGCGTGTAAAACACTGAAATAGATGATATCAAAAATTACATTATGTTTCGTAATGTACGATAAATTGCAATTAAATTACGGTGATGCGTAATCGTACATAAAAATATATGTTTATATATTAATTAAAAAAATCAATTTACTATGTTCATTATATCAATTTATTATGTTAATTGAAAATGTATATTTATATTATGGCTTATATAATATACGGTATATGTGAGATGAACAATTTGAGGTTTCGAAAATTCCATCCACGATCTCGACGCATAACTGAGAGAGAAAGAGAGAGAGAGAGAGAGAGAGAGAGAGAGAGAGAGAGAGAGTCATTCAGAACGTCGCCGTTCCTCTTCGAAATATAGATCTCTGTTCAAGAAACATCATGCATGATACTGAAATTGGACTCATCGAGAATATACCGGTTCCGATATCTGATTTGCGACATTGCGCTCCAGAATTATGCGTCGTGGACGAAAGTCGTATACCGTGTTTCCCACCGGGATCGCAACGGAGCGGAGCGTAATTTATTTTTAAATGGATATGTCTCGCGGTTGTGCGAAGCGACTAAAATTAACGACAAATAAAAATACGCGTTGCGATATCCCGCAGTCGTCTTCTCTCTCTCTCTCTCTCTCTCTCTCTCTCTCTCTCTCTCTCTCTCTCTCGTCTCTCTTCGCGGTAGGAAAACGGGAAGCCTTTTACACTTTTCTCCTGTGAAACATTATTTGTCGAGGCGGATCATGCCCACGTTAAATCAAACTTCAAAGGCGGCATCGCGTGTGACTACTCCGATTTGTTTTCCTTCAATTACCGACATTCTCTCGAACGGATAGGAATAAATCCGACGATGACCACGCGTGCGTGTCCTTTTAGTAGAAAATTACGTCGATTCTAATCAGACAAGCGTGTAAACGGAAGAATTCCCTTTGAGAGAACCCGATTTTCTGTTTATGAAATGTAAAAGATACGAAAATCTTTTCTCTTTTCAAGCTACTACTGATGTGTGCAGTGTTAGCAGTAGTATATATAAAAATTAAAAACATAAAATATTATGGCTATTTTAAAATATTTTATTCTGTAACGAATATTTCATAAAATAAAAATAATTCTAATATTAAATATTAAAAATTTTGATATGGATTAGTAATAATAGTTTAGATCTTTAGATAGTTCAATTAGTAATAACCAAAAAATTTTAGGTCTGAAGATTAAAGATCTAAACCAAAAGGTCTAAAGACTTTTTGGAAGTTCCTTTCAAGCAAGAAAATATAATCTAACGATAAGTAAATCAAGGAATACAGAAATACATTAATTTTAAATAATTTCATTCATGATCCAGATTTTCAAAATAAATCCAGTGATAAATTATTAAGAGATTCTCAAATGTCTTTAGAAACAAATCTCATAAAACATTTTTAGTATCAGTATATAAATGTATTTAATCACATTGTAATTTTTAATACAAAGATAAAAATATTGCCAATAAATGCAATACCAATGAATGACCGTCCTTTATTATCTCGTTCAATAAATTTGTTAAAATGCGTATAGGCCTCATATAAACATATTACGAGACGATAAACTTGAGTTTAACTCGAAGATTCGTAGATAGGGAAAGTGTTCGGTTTTCACGAGGCAACGAAAAACATCGACGCGGACGCGCCCGTCGTCCGCGAGGATACAAACACTTGGTGGTGTAAAGAGAATAAAATACAGAAAGAGAGAGAGAGAGAGAGAGGAAGCACATTTTTCGCGGTATCGAAAATAGCAGAGAGCGGAGGCTGCGCTTGAATTCTAGACGTCCGCGCCGCGTTACCGAGGTAACGACACGCGCCTCGCAAACCACGCCGCGGCCGCCGCGCCGCCTCCGCCTGGCGTTTCCGCGCGCGCTCCGGCTCCGGCCGCCTATATCATCCTCTGTCTTACCTCGTTTTCCGTTTCTGCTCGGCGCGCGCGGTACCGGTTAGCGTATATGCGCCGGTATAAATACCGGACTGACCACGTAATCGCGATGACTAAAGGAGCCGGTATACGGCCGAAATCGCTCGAATGTTGAAACCTGCACAGGTCGACCCGAGGCGCGCGAGGCCGAAAGGAAAAAAGTTTCTCAGAAAGTCGAAGAGAAGAGGATGAAATCATCCGTTGTCTCGATTGATGCAAAAGCGAACGCGACGTCTCTCGTCGTCTCGCAACGGGAATAAAACGATACGCGCGAGTAATTGAAAGCAATAAAGCGCGTAATGTAGAATGATGAAGATGAATCACGATTGACATCGCGCGTTAATTTCTCGTATGCAAATTCCTCTTCTCGCGGCTGCGAGAGATGAGGAGTGACATGTTTGCGCGGCCGATCTTACGCGCGGGGCCGATGCCGGGAATTAAGGAGATAGATCGGCTGAGCGACAGAGGGAGGACGGGCGGCCGGGGATCGGAGAGGAGAGGGATAGCGGTTCGCTTTCTTGTCCCCGTATAAGGCGGCACGCGGAGAGCGACTCCGATTCTTCCCTTCGAGGGAGTCCCGCAGAGAGGAAGAGAGAAAGAGAAAGAGAAAGAGAGAGAGAGAAAAGAGTCGAAACTCGTCCACGATAATTATCGGGGCTTTCGGCGTGCAAGAATCACGGTTACGATGAAAGCGATAGAGGCATCTTTGCTGCAGGGAGGGAAGCGTCCCTTCCTCCCTTTTGTCGAACTTTTGCCGATACACCCCGACCGGGGAATCTCCATAAATCAAACGCGCTGAAGGGCGGGCGAAACGCGCTGGAAATCCTGTTATTCTAATGACAAAACACCGGAAACGAAGAACAAACCGCTGGTCTGCCGATGCTCGAAGGTGTTTTACGGAGAGCGGAGTTTTATATACTTTCGGAGGATATACACACAATTGGCATTATTGACGGTGTTCTCTTTCCGCACACCTTCCTCGAAGGAACTCGGCAATTTAGTGAGTGCGAACTTCGTGACCCCTTTCCGCGGAACAAATTGAAAACGTAAATTTGCTCGTTATATAGAACCCAAAAATAAGTTATTCTATTTGTATTATTATCAAATTATTTACCGTAAGATTGGAGGCACGTTATTCTACTTGGAAGCCTTTAAATTATTTAGTCTTTCGCGGAGTTGAAAATTTATACGTTAATTAGATTTTAACGATTTCCGCTGTCGACTAATATTTTATAATGCAATATCAAGACCAGGAATTATCGATCGATTTGAAAAACTCGAACTGCTTCAAGCTATTTTTTTTTTATCAATATAAATCTAAAGTATGAAAAATATTAAAATCTGGTTTCACGCGAATTAACTAAATTATTTATTAATTCGATCCTTAATAGAGGGATTTAATTATCTGATCAGTCAAATAACTTGGACTTTTTAACGACGATTATTGATAAACGTTGGTAAAAATAATTTTGAACTTCTTATGAAAATTTATCGAGCATTTCCATACAAATAAAAACGTTGTAGCCAACAGCATTTAACTGAAAATAATTTTGTTACTTCAATAGCAACATCAGTTGTTTCACCATCCGATAAACGATGTGGTAATTTATCTAATGGATAAACGCCTGTACAGCCAATGCTTGACTCAATATTCACTTATCTATTAGATAAATTATCGCATAATTTAACCGAAAATGGAATAACCGATCCTTAATGAAACAAATACGCCATGCTTAATAAAAAATTTAACAAAATGTTGTTTGTTTCGTTAATGCCGGTATAAATGAACAAGATCATTTTCGATTAAACGCTGTCGGCTAAATGCCGTTAATCCATCACTTTCCTTTCCGTGTAAGTAAGTTCCGAGTGCAGCCGGGCGCGTAATTACCAGATTATACAGTATTAGGCGTACGTTTATCCGTTCGGGAAATATTCAGTCGGGCAGCGAGCGAACGCATTAGAATGCAGCTCTAAAAGGCTCGGAGTATCCTTACCTCTGAGAGCGTCGGCGGTGGTGGCGAGGAGGCCTTGTAGACTTCTACTGTGATGATGGATCAGATCGTGGAAGTCCGCCCGGGCTTGTTGCCTCAGACGCGCCTCCATCTCCACGCCGCAGCACTTGCCGCCGCACGTCGCTGAAAAGGAGAAAATATTTCGCTTTATTATCACGCGCAACGTCACCCATTAAAGCTCCCGCCGCCGCTGCCGGCGGGAACGGCTCCCCCTTTTCGTTCGTTCGTGGCCAAAGTTAAATCGAATTGGGACAGCACACGAGGGGAGAGAGAGAGAGAGAGCCCAGGGCCCCGGCCGGCGGGGCTCTAAATTGCATAAACTGCATAAGCCCGTGATATAAGAGTTCGGTAATCTGACCTATTTGCGAAAATCACGGTGTGTGTCTCTATTGAAAAAGACCGATGTAAATGAAATCTGACTCGCGGAATCTCTGTGTAATCCGATCGAATGGGAATTCTATTATATCGAATTGTTTTATCACACACCCGTACACGCGCGCACAGTGCACACACAGAGCGTTTCATTTTATCGAATTAATCGCGGGGTTTTCATCTTTCTCCACGCGCAATTTCACGCTCGTACATTTCGTACGGATATCCGATGTATCGGGTATTAAACTCGCGTATTATTTACGATTTTCCGCATTTTTCCGAAAGGAACATCGTCGCCCGAATGACATTCCTCGGTGAATCGACATTTTATTTCCAGAATTCTGATAATGGAATAATGTACTGCGAAGAATTTCTAAAATTCCTTTCGCACGTTTCGAAAAATGATTCCGCCGATACAAAGATAATAATAAAGATAATAAAGAGTAAAAATCCAAAGCTGACAACTTATATGTGGGAATTACCAATGATTCCTTTATTTTAATCACGATTAATCCGAGTTAATCCGTAATTATCAAGAATTTCCTCCGAAAATTCTTAACAATTATTCGAAATCTCTCGCAAAAAAATGCCAGAAATTTACCGGAAGGGCTTTCTAACCCGTGGGAACACTTAGAACGCAAAAAATTCACCAGAGGAGTCCAAATAGCTACTCCAATTCAGCGCTGGATGCATTTGCATATTAAGGATGGGCTTGTGCATATAGCGCGTTACATTAATATTCGCGTACGACAATAATAACGCTTCCGCGCGATAATTTTGACCGGGATCAGAAAATATCGCGACGTCGCGAACCGATCGAAATCCCGCGGTGACGTGCATTCCTCTTTGCCTGCGAGCGAACCGGTTTCGCGACCGAACGCTGCATCGAATTTAAAAATATACGGGTACACAGCGCGAAATAAAAGTACGAATGAATATAGAAATCGCGGTAATTAAACGCGGAGGCGAATGTAAAGAGTTAAAAAAAAAATTAGCTGAATGTAAATAAGCGAATACGGAAACAAATATAAAAAAATGTGGTGAGCGGATTGGCGATGTCGATTGTTAAAATAAATGTGTTAATATTCAAAAAATATTTGTAGAAATAAAAATCCGATAGAGAAAGAGAGAGCAAACATTTGTCGGAAATCAATAATAATACGATTCAATTTGCAAATAAACGTATAAAGACAAGAAAAAAAGAGATGTATTCCATATGGAATAAGTACACGATGAGCGAATCCTACGGTTGGCTAATATTGTTAAAATAAATTGATAGGTTTAAAAAAATATTCACAGAATTTAAAAATTGACGAAGAGAGTAAACAGTTTACTCGGAAAACGAGGCTAATGTGAGTCAATCACAAATGAACGTATAAAGCCAAGAAAAAGAAAGTATATAACATCTGTGTGATATAATCTTAATATAGAAACAAATAGATATAAAAAAATTGAATAAATCAACTGATTAATGATATTGATTGTTAAAATAAATTTGGAATATTTGGAATGTATTTCGTAGAAGCAAATAATTGATGCAGAGAGTAAACAGTTTAATTGGAAAACAAGGCTAATAAAACAAGTCAATTCATAAATGAACGTAAAGGACAAGAAAAAGAGAGGTATATTACGTCTATGTGACGTTAATCTACGCGTAATTGTACACGTACATATATATATATATATAATTACTTGTGGTAAATGTTAATTTTTCCTCTGGGAAGTGGAATGTTACACCGTCACTTATCGGATTCGATACTCGTAATATATTTCTCTTATTTTTAATGTTAAAAATAAGTCAGATGTGTATTTCGTAAACGAATAAACTCGCGAGATTGATGGAAAAAGAAGCGCCG
Source organism: Wasmannia auropunctata (assembly GCF_000956235.1). NCBI lineage: Eukaryota > Metazoa > Arthropoda > Insecta > Hymenoptera > Formicidae > Wasmannia > Wasmannia auropunctata. The sequence continues at coordinate 1,218,433 of NW_012026896.1, read as the reverse complement.
TTATGCAATGTGCGTTGCGCTGTTGGAGTCGCGCCGTCGACCAATAGGATTAATTCCAAAGTTCTGAGAAGCATCATAAATTACGAGATCAACGAGGAAGCAGATAGGAAATGGTGAAAAATCGTTAGGAAGGAAAAAATATGTGGCGCGTCGCGACACGAGCGATATGCCGATGCGAACGACTTTACAGCTGATTTTTGACCACTGTGCAATGTCCACTGGAAAGATCGTTGCCGCGTCGAAAACCTCTCTTTCGCGATATTTTCCCCCTCCCTTCCTCCTCGTAGCCAGTCACGCAGAATCGATATGACAACGCGATGTTCGGAAAATCCTCGCATTCAAATTTATTCCAAGTACCCGAATTCAATTACGCAAATATTTGCAATCTCCATTCCGCGAGGCTTTCATATAATAAATTCTATATCGAATCCCACATCTTGAGGGAAGAAATCAAGACCGACGAACGAGAACTCGTGGTACCTCGGCAAGTAGGTATCAAGTTCACCGCTCGAATTCCGAGGAATGAGCCTGAAAATCTTTTCCACGCAAAACTACTGACTTTTTTTTTCAAAGTATTTAATGACTACGATATTTTCAAGGATATGAATAACCATGGCATTTTTTAGATTTTAATTCTAGTGGAGCGACATCCCCATTTATTTGAGTAGCACCGGCCCGTACGTTCGGTGTCTGTTGTCCGCGAAAATCTGCGAACCGCGCATTTAAGGGGAAGAATGGGCTAATTTGCATGCGAACCGCGTGCAAATTTATGCACGCAGGAATCGTACCCGACGTGAAATATCGATTATGACCGCATACTAAATGTGATAACAATATTAATATTAATGATATCAAATATCGAATATTAATTTGCGTATAACATCAACAATTTTGATAATCCTTTAGAATGGCCATTGCAGGCATTGGCTGATAGCAATGTGATAGCGCGTTAACGTCGACAACTATAAATACCAGTGGTATTACACGTACTACTGGCAATTATTGTCCAATTAGTTGACATTACTATGTTAATGCTCCGCGGAGTTGTCGCGAGGCGATTGGAAGTGTTCTAACTTGAACTTGAAGCGAGCACGAAAGCTTTTAAAGTAATTTTCCAACATCGAAAACCGGAGAAAAGAAATTACTTTGACGAGCGAGACTCACGACTCGTTATCGTTCTAAATATTAATAATTAATCAAATTACGTTAAATTCGACTGAATGTCAATGATCCTAATTATATATTCATTTATTATAAATATTTCTCAAAATTAGATATACATATGTAAAATTATAGATATACATGTATAAATCGTAAATATACATATATAAAATTATCATATATAATATATAATTATCCTAATTAAAAGTACTCCCGCTTTTATGTCCATTTCTACTAATGTAATTTAATTTTAATCTCGGTTCAATTTGCTCTTTATCTTTTTCTAATTCTTAAAACTAGAAAAGTAAGTTAAATTGAGATTAAAATTAATCAAGCATTAGTAGAGAAATGGATATTATTCAATTAACTTGCCCAAAATTCGTTTCGTCTCGTCTCTCGGGAAGCCTCTACCTGTTTTCGTCTTTTTATTCTCCCAGCGCGATGCTGGGCACGTCCATCTGACAGAAATGTCAGAATCACCTGATTTTGACGTTACTGTCCGAAGACGAACTTTCCGGAGCAGTTCTGCCGGCTTTCTGCGCGTCTCGCGAAGACGATTTCTTCGACGGTGCATTAAATACGAAAAATTAACGTACGACACAGGAAATACCTACTCTCTTTTTCTTTTCTTTCATCAGAACAATATAAAATATATAAATTGTATATACGAGAGAATCGACTTACTTTTCGAAGGGTCCGCGGCGGCCGGTGCGAGCGTGATGTTCTCGAAGACCAGCTCGCAGTTGACGACGGACTCGGTGCCGTTGCCACCGCTGTCGGACGTCGTCGTCCTCAGGCGGTGCGATCTCGCGTGCGCGATCGAGCACACGCACCAGACGAGGATCGCGAGGAGCAGGACCGTAGACGCGGGGAAGCCGCGTGAGGCGGCTCGCGGTGTTATTTTCATTTCGGCAAAATGGCCCCGAAACGCGGCGAACAGCGATGAGGAGAGAGAGAGAGAAAGAGAGACGGGAACCTGGGGGAAACCCGCGAGGAAAATTCGTGTACGGTCGACCAGAGGATGTTTCGCGAGCGCGCTCGCGAAAATCGTCCCCCTCTCTTTCGCTCTGTATAGCGCGCCTGTACTCTCGTTTGGCTTCTCTCCTTTTTTTCTCGTTTTCTTCTTCTTGTTTTACAAATTCGTTCCTGGCGGAGTCATCCACCGTATCGGAACGCGGTGATCGCTTGCTGCCGAACGGCGGACGCGCCGTCAGACGGCACGACGACGGCGACGAAAGCGAGCGGTGGCGGTGCTGCGGGCACTCGGAGCATGCGGCGCGAACATTTGGTGCGCTCGTGAGACGATGAAGGTGGACGAGGAAGAGAAGGAAAAAGAGAGAAGGAGAGGAGAGAAGAATAAAGGAGAAGAGGAAGAGAGGGAGGAAGGAGAGAGGAGAGAGAGAGAGAGAGGTCAGAGACGGCGATCAGCGACGCGTCCTGGCGATCACGTACATCCAGCGGTGCTCCCGGCACAAGCACGCTCGGCCACTCGACGACGGCTCGTATCACAGTACGAAACGCACATATGTATTTTTACGCGTCCGTGTGTGTGCGGGCGAGCGTTTGCTGCGTGTGTGTGCGTACACGTGCGACGCATACACTGCACCGTACCCTCGGTACGTACGGCTGCACCGCGGGCGCGAACGCGAGGATGCGGGAGCGAGGGCGAGCGCGCGGCGTCGAAACACCTCCCACGGACGACACGATGCGACTGAAGCGCCTGGGACCGCGGACTGATAATCGTGCCCGACCCGACATTCGAACGGGCCCGCCAGATAGCGCGCGAGGCGCGGCGACGAGTTCGCGAAATCGCAAGCCGCTCCGTCGGTGGACGGGGATTGCTAATGGCTGGTAAGGAAAATTTCTTTTTCAACAAGTATACTAATATAAATTTATATATTACTTAAATTATCGACAATAATATATTTATTCTCTCTATATTAAATAATATATTTATTCTCTCTTTCTTTCTCTGTAAAAATATATATCTTATAAACAAAAATTTTTAGAATCCTTATTTCAGGTTTAAAAATTTTAATGAATAACGAGTCTCGAAAATTGACAAAGTACCAAGAAAATCGAGCGAGAATATTATATTATCTAAAACTTTCAAAAATTCCTTAGAAAAACTTGAAAATTTTTTAGAATTTATTAAATTGATAACTTTAAACCGCGAAAATCTAAATTCTTGAAGTTTGACAAAATAGTTAAGTGATAACTTCTTTTAGATATTGATTCTTGAGAGTAACGCATTCAATTGCATAATGATTGATAAATTTAATGTTAATTTTATAAAATAAGTTAGAAAATGGTTCATTTTTTATTGTAAAAATACAGAATGAGTATACTTTCAAGATATAAAAAAATATTAGTTTCTGCAATAGATATTGTCAGGCTGAAAATTAAATAAAAGTGATTAATCTTCTGGTTTGATTGACCTGCCACACGTTCAACGCCTCGTATTCCTCGATGCATCTGTACACTGGATCGGGTTTGAATCCTTTGCTCGTACATCGCTCCAGAATGTCCGACACCTTGACAGTCTTTTTATCGCCAGCAAGTTCCCGTATTAGTTGGAAGATCCTGTTGGTCGGATTCTGTTGCGCGTTGCCGGTGCGTTGTTCGGAGTAGTTGATCGAATGCTTCGACATCTCCACTAGTCTGTTCGCTTCTGCTATGTCGTCTTTATCAACCACGTTTGATAATCGCAATCGTGCCAATGCCGTCGACAACCGTAGGATAGCCAGTAGATTACGAGCGGAAGTAAACGTCTTGTCGTGGCTGTTACGCGCCTCTTTTCGCATTTCCACATAAGAATCTGTGACAATATTTCAAAATAATTACATAGCTATAAAATAAATTTAATTCAATTGTTTGAAAAATTTATAAATGTTACTGCAATGTTACTAATCTTACTAATGCAGTTACAATATTTGAAAAATTATAAATTTATAGTTCAATACACAATATATATTACAATAAAAATTTTATATTTTATAATATATATTTTAAGATGTAATAAAATAAAATTATAACATAAATTGTGTATATACATACCCACAATATATTCTGTTAATTCTTCTGATACAACAGGCTCTTTCGTTTTACACAGGTTTATATATTTTCTTATCAATTTCATATCTATGGCTTCTATCTCCGTCGGAGGTTGCGAGCAATGTTGATGAACATATGTGATGTGTTGCGCGAGTCTATAAAAGAATACTTGTATTTATCATCACAAATATTATGAAATATGAAATTGAAAAGAATTTTATTTAATTAGATTGAGATATGCTAAAGAAAAATGGCTTATGTTAAAAATAATATACAAATATTATTTTCTAATCCTAGTATTACAAATATTATTAAATATGAAATTGAAAAAATTTTGTTTAACAAGACTGAGAGATATGCTAAAGAAAAGTGGCTTACATTAAAAATAATATGCAAATATACAATATAAAAACTTACTTAAGATCATTACTCCGATCTGCGCGATCCTGAATAAGCCACAGCAAGTCAAAACGCGACAGCAATGCGGCGGGCAACTGAATATTCTGCTCAACCGTTCTCTGCGGATTGTATCTGCCGTATGCCGGATTGGCAGCGGCCAGTATAGAGACTCTGGCGTTCAAACGGGCCATTATGCCAGCTTTGGCGATAGATATGGTCTGTTGCTCCATCACCTCGTGAATCGCCGTTCTGTCCGCATCTGCCATCTTATCGAACTCGTCGATGCAACACACCCCCTGATCCGCCAGTACCAAAGCTCCACCCTCCAGCACCATCTGACCCGTTAGAGGATCCTTCATGATGGCAGCGGTCAAACCGACGCCGGATGATCCTCGTCCTGTCGTGTACTGCGATCTCGGGGCCAATCGCGTTATGTAGGATAATAACTGCGACTTCGCCACGCCGGGATCTCCCATCAAGCAAATATTAATATTCCCTGAAAGCAGTGAAATTATCTTGACAACGTCGCTTGATATTAAAGATAGACGTAGACGATAAATTCTTAAATCAACGAAGCAATATCTTTACCTCGAATTTTGATGTCGCCTCTCTTCTTGTCCGTTCCTCCAACCAAAAGCAGAAGCAACGCCTTCTTCACGTCTTCAAGCCCATAAATCTCAGGAGCTAAGGAGCAAGCCAACTTGTTGTAAAAATCATCTTGCATCAGTAAACCCAGTTCTTCATCCGTCAATTCTGCACTGCTATCGTCTACGGTATCCACGTTATTCAGACATACCACTTTCTGAAATCAAACGGGAGACAAATTTTATAGTAAAAAGACACTAAGATGATTTTGTGATCGTAAAATCGATATATTTATTCTTACATGCGCATCCAAGTAAGTTTCACTGGAAAGAGCAGGCCCTGCTCTAGCATTAAAACCCGTTTTCAGGAAAGGTAGGAACACACCGGTTATAATAACGTGGTCCCCGGGCAGGCAGGTTCTCGTTGTTTCGCCGCGGCAGAAGATGGTCAACGATCGCGGTATGTGACCTACCGGGACTTGCTCACTCTGTAAAAAAAATTACGTCAGTAGACGTTTAAGAAAGAATTTAAAGAAGAAATATTTAAATATTTGTAAACTTACATGTTCTTGCAATTTTATTTCTTGAAATTTGATAAACTTCGAGCCTTTTGTCTGCAGGTACAACCTGCCACCGGATTTGTTTACGCGGCATGCGTCGCTCGGGCACGTTCGTATTGGCATGAAGCTTAAAGAATGTACCTGTAATAATTAAGTAAAACAATTAATTAAAAAAAACTTTTTAAAAATATAAAAATTATAAAACATGTCCTTTGATTATTATTGAATATTATTGAATGTATAAAAGAAAAAAATATTAAAAAATTATAAAACATGTCCTTTGATTATTATTGAATATTATTGAATGTATAAAAGAAAAAAATATTAGCTGTATATTAGCTCGTACCGGCTGGCTCACTTCCGAACAGCATTCGTCGCATGTATACGTCGCCACAACTATCATCGGCTTCACTTCGGTCGCTTTAGTAACGATACCTCTAACCGTTACCAACTTTCCAATCTTATCCGCTTTGATATCTCTTACTGAATACGCCTTCGCATCGGAGAAATCTTTAAAGTAGACTTCACTAAAAAGTAGACACATCTATGAGAGCCTGGATTATTTTAGATTATTTATGTGAATATATATCTAAATATAAAATATGTTTACTTACAAACGGCGCATCAATTCAGGAGCATAATTAACTTTGTCAGCATTCTGCACAGTCGGAGCTTTGCCCGCTTCTATTAATAATCTATGCTCCGTATACACGTCCAATGGATCTTTCGCTAGGACAACTCTCTCTTTAAAGTCAGGCAGCATCTCTTGAACCAGCTGATATAAAAAAAATTCACGTTCAATTAATTAATTCTGCACGCTGTAAGATACACAAGCTTGTACACGCATCAGTCTGCAGCGATCAAAAAATCTATGCGATTAGATATTTACGTATGGAAATCTTGTACCGAACAATCTCGAGTATTCGCAGAACAGTGTTTATATAAACGTACATTCAGGACCAAATTGGTATATCGTCGTGTATTGCTAGAGATAGACATGGCTAATTCATCGTCAAACGAGTGCACATCATCCAAATCGATCTCGAAGCTAATTTGTTCGCGGTGTGCTATCTTGGTGAGCATCTGCCTATATTTGAAAGTTTTATTTCCCGTCTTATCGTCCATATCGACAAATTCCAGGAAGAAGGTCTTCATTTGCTCTGAAATACATTCGTTAAATTTGTAATACGATAGAGATATGGGAGTTGTCAAAGGCATTGATATGTCAAGTCGGTTGTGTGTAAACAGTCGCCTCTCCACGAGGAAATTCTGCGCGACAACATAAAAATCCTACCTTTGTCCTTGGTGTAATCTCTTGCCACTTTATTCGCCATTTTTCACGAGTTTTAGCCACGCAGTCCAGCTTGGAAATTCGATTCGACAAACGTTCTCCTCGCAGCACGAGTATTGCGGTTAAATAACGTATATCGTTATCGCCTCGTCTTCGCGGTCTTCGCGCGCAAATGTAAAAGCATAGGTTATAAAACATATGTCGATGAGAAACTCCTGAGAAATACATTGGATGTCCAGCGTGGACGTTTCCGACGATTCGTATTGGTCCGAATTACTGGACAAGTTTACAGTAATTTAAGATCGGCGGAAGATTTATTATTGCAAAATTTGACTAGATTAAATTGTTATTGATGTTTGTTTACTTAAATATTACATTGATATCAACATTAATATTATTGATAATAAAGATGCGATTTTATTATCCGAATTTATTATTAGAAAATAAATACTGCGGCTGTATTTAAGTTTCCGGTGAAAAATGTCGCTTAAATTAATCATAATTTAATGATTAAAAATGCAATTAATGATTAAACTCAACTTTACGTCACGTGGCTTCGACTGCTTCGAGGCAAGGAATCCATGGCTTCGAGCATACGCACGTGTTTGTCGTGTTTTTGTTGGTTAGCATCGATATTTATTAGAGACACAACTTGATAGTGCAGCTGGAAAGATGGGTAAGGCGAAAAAGATCAAGGTGTCTAAAAGCGAGACGAAAGAACCGAAAATAGGTCTGGCGGATCAAATAGAGCTCGAGAAAGCGGTGAAAGTAAAAAATAGGCAGAAGGTCAGACGCCGAGCCGACGAAGAGGAGGTTAGTCTTCGCATTTATTTCCTTCACTGCGTTCGTCTTGTTTCGTGCTGATTATTGTTTGAAATTAAACATAAATAATTAAGCTCCTTAGAAAATGCAGAAAAAAATTTTTTAACCTCACTTCTTCACATCTTTTTATTTCTGTTGAAACTTATGCTTTATTGTCTCTCGTCTAGTTTAGAGGTTAGTCTTCGCATTTATTTCTTCACTGCGTGCTTGTTTCGTGCTGATTATTATTTGAAATGAAACAAAAAATTAAGCTTTTTAGAAAATGCAGACAAACATTTTTTAACCTCACTTCATATCTTTTTATTTCTGTTGAAATTTATGCTTTATTGTCTCTAGTATAGAGGTTAGTCTTCGCATTTATTTCCTTCACTGCGTGCTTGTTTCGTGCTGATTATTGTTTGAAATTAAACATAAATAATTAAGCTCCTTGGAAAGAAAAAAAATTTGTTAACCTCACTTCTTCACATCTTTTTGCTTCTGTCGCAACTTATTGCTATTATCTCTCGTTCAGTACGTAGCGCCGAATCTGACGAAGAAGATCTTGTCGCAAGCCAGGCGGCAGCAGCTGGAGATCGAGGCTGAGGTTGGTCCGAGCGAACCCAGCCGGTGCGCGAAGAAGTCGGTGAAACTCGGCACCGCCGATTTCAGCTCAGACGACGAGGCGCGATCCAGCGGCGACGACGAGCCGGTGGAGGATGTGTACTACTACGAGAACATCGAGATCGACGAGGACGATGAACGGGCGTTGCAGATGTTCATGTCGAAGGACCCGGCGCCCACGCGGACGCTGGCCGACATAATAATGGAGAAGCTGACGGAGAAGAAGACCGAGATCGAGACGCAGTTCTCCGACGCCGGGACTGTTCAGCTGCAGGATCTGGACCCGCGGGTGAGGGCGATGTACGAGGGCGTCCGGGACGTTCTGGCCAAGTACCGCAGCGGCAAGCTGCCGAAGGCCTTCAAGATCGTGCCCACCCTGCGCAACTGGGAGCAGATACTGTACATCACGGACCCGCCCAAGTGGTCCGCCGCCGCCATGTATCAGGCGACCAGGATATTCGCCTCGAATCTGAAGGAGAAGATGGCCCAGAGGTTTTACAATCTGGTGCTGCTGCCGCGCATCAGGGACGACTTGGCCGAGTACAAGAGACTGAATTTCCACCTGTACCAGGCGCTGCGGAAGGCCCTGTTCAAGCCGGCCGGATTCATGAAGGGGATCCTCCTGCCGCTCCTGGAGTCGGGCACCTGCACGCTCAGAGAGGCCGTGATCGTCGGGTCCGTGATCGCGAAGAACTCGATACCGATCTTGCACTCCTCGGCGGCCATACTGAAAATCGCAGAGATGAATTACACCGGTGCTAACAGCATCTTCCTCAGGATATTTCTGGACAAGAAATACGCGCTTCCGTACAGAGTGGTGGATGGAGTAGTGTTTCACTTTCTTCAGTAAGATATACATTTATACAAGTATATATAATAATGAAACGAATTTCAAGCGGAAATTATTAAGAATCACGTTCATATAAAAATATATTCCATTAGGTTCGAGCGCGACAGAAGAGAGTTGCCAGTGCTATGGCATCAGGCTCTCCTAACGTTCGTGCAACGATACAAGGGCGATATCAGCTCCGAGCAGAAGCACGCTTTGTTAGAATTACTGAGGAAACATTGTCACCACTCGATCACTCCCGAAATCAGAAGAGAATTACAACATGCGAAATGTAGGGACGTAGAGATCACAGAGCCCACATCAGAACCAGTGAATACTGCGTAATGTGTCAAGATATCAAAGATGTCAATGTCTGTATCAGATTACGCATCGAAAACTGAGAACGCCGAATTGAAGATTAGAGTTCGACGTTGAGATATTTATTTTAATCCATTTCATTCTGATTAGTTGAATTCTAATCTCCAATTCGCAATCCTCAATCTCCCATGTGTAGTCTAGTATTGATAATTACATAAAGGTAATTAGATAATTAGAGATAAAGATTTGATAAAAGATATTAGAAAGGATTGAAATCAAATTGAAGTATATCTTGGTAAATTAAATAATTCGCAAGAAGATACGAATTTCTGTGTAAAAATACATCTGTATTTTGGTCCTCCTTTATCGCGTCCTAAACTTAACTTAAACTTTAAATACTAATATTTGCATTATTTTTACAATTGTCACGCCATGAAGAAAATGAAGAATATGGTGTGCAGATTATGCAGATTAATATGTACAGCAATCATATAAAAGTCACATTCATACAATTGTACAAGTTATAAATATATTTTATGTTATCAATCATACGAATATATCATTCTACTCTCGTAATACACATACTCATCCGAACAGAAATGCTCATTGCACTTTGAACTTACAATTAGTAATAATTGTGATATTAATGAACATAAATAAGAAGGTACCGCGCGACTTGGAAAGCTACGAGTGATCCGCGACTTACAAATTTAATATTATGCTGCGTAAATCCGATTCCTTCGAATCAGACGTTTATATCTCAGTTTTATCTTTAGGACTGAAAACCATCGAGTCTTCCTGTTTCACACCCGCGTACTCCGAGTCGAGAGCAGCGTGCTGATCCACAGAAATCGTCTTTGCTATTCTCTGCTCGGACAAATAAAGGTTTGTGTTAATCAGAGGCACTTCAGTTGTACTCGGTTTATTTACTCTTCTCTCGGATTCCCTCTTCGCCTCCGATACCCCCTCTGCCTTCGGTCTCTCCTGCAATTTCGAGCAGGTCTCGCCGTCCGCATCGCCGACGTCTTTAGCAAGAGATTCGGATTTCTCAGTCGGATGATCGCCGTCGATCTTCGTGTCGTTCATATTCACCTCTCTGTCGACGTCTCTCTTCTCGCGTTCGTTATTCTCCAGAATGTCTCGATGTACACCGAGAACCTCCGGCTCACTCTTGTTCAACGACGAAACAATCGGCTTGTCTAATTTCGACTGATTCGTCATTTTTAACGCTATCGGCACGGAATACTTGTCGTCGTATTTCCCCTGCAATTTGTCCGACGCGTTCGCGACTTCGTTCGTAAGGACCTCTCTCTTCTCCTCCTTCGCCCGATGATTTTCATTCTCTTTAGCAAGCCCCTCTCCCACGGCGGACCTTTGTAGAATTCCCTTCGACAAGACGTTCAAGATGGGACCCTTCATATTTACGGAATCGTTAGATTTCAACAACACTCTTTCTACCTTCCTCTCGTCTTGCTTTTTTTTCTGTAACGATTTCTCCGATGTTTCTCGCTCGGCGACTGCCTCTTCGATAGGAAGAAGTACATCTGGCGCATTTCCTGGTATTTGCTGTGCAGGTTCCTCTACATTCTTATTTTGAGAATCTTCGTGAAACAGATCTACCTTTTTCTTGCTACTTTCAACCGCGACGTCCACATTATTCTCGTCTCGAGGCTTTTCATTTGATTCAATTTTGTCAGCATTAATTTCCTTCTCTTTCAAAGCTTCCTTATTCTTCTCGATAGTGATCTCGTTATTTTCAACAGTTTTCTTATCGTTTTCTCGCAAATTACTCTTGCTCTCCGGCAAAGCGTTATCCCTCGTGTCAACTTGTCCCTTCTCGTTCTTCTTCAATATCTCGCCCTTCGCCATTCTCTGCTTCTCCCTCTCGAATTCCTGCTTTTGCTCCTTGATATCCTTCAGAATCTCCTTTTGCTCCTGCATCATCTGGCGTTGCTCCAATTTGTGCTTCTCCAACGTTTTTCTGAGCTGCTCGTGTCGCTCCACAGCTCTGGCATTAGCCGTGTCCCCGTCATCAGCCGCCAGCTCTGACTCCTCCTTCTTTATCGCGTCCAAATTAATGAGATTGTCGTTCTTCTGCAAGTCCATCGATTGCTCCTTCTCCTCGATCATCTTTATCTTCTCTTCCGCCTTCAACGTAACCGATTCGTCGATTTTAGCGTTATCGGCGTTTGTGGCGACCTGTGATTGCGCGTTCAACATTTCATTCTTGATTGTTTCAACTACATTCTTTGTCTCTGGCACACGAGAGTCTATTGCTATGCCATCAGACTTTTCGACATTTGGCTTCTCGCTGACGATCACACGTTCGACGGGTATTGGCGGCTCTTGCCGAACGTCTTTCACCTTCAGATCTAACGTTTTGTCGACAACATTTACGTCAGGCAATTGATTAATGTTGTCTGTAATACAAACGTTAAGAGGGTAATATAACATAAAATTAAGATAACAATAAAAGTGATGGGTAAATTTGAATAAATCTGTACCTTTTCTAGGAATAAGTTCCAAACTGTTGGGAATTTCGGGAATGATATGTGAATCCTCTTTAATTATGTCTAACGGTAAATCGTTTATTTGCATGAGCGGCTTACTAGTCACCGCTAACTTCGCATTTGTAGACTCCTCGATGGCGTACAAATTGGCGTACGTGCCGAGAATCATGATCCAAACGCCGACGATTAAAATGCACTGTAAACGCAAAATATACGCTGTATAAAAAAAAAAAAAAGTCGTAAAACCAAAAATCGGTACTTTACCTGTGCCACTAGTCTTTCGTTAGTATTTTTGCTGCTTATAGATAGAAAGAATACTGTCGGGAATATCAGACAAATCATCACGCCGATCGTCGATCCCACGATACCGAGAACGAATTCTATGTTCGGCACTAGAATACCGATGATCAGGGAGATGCTGACTATCGCGAGCGTGAGGCATCGAAACCTGGACTCCGGCAGATAATTGACAGACGGTTCGTGGGTATACACCTGGTGTAACAGTAAAACGTGGATTAGTAGATGTTAGCAGTAACTTGTAGATTTATCTGGACCTGTCATACGTACCCGGCGAAATAAAAGAGAATTCAAGCTCGCACGACATGGAAATATGACTAGAGGGAAACTAAATGCAACCGAAAACACGAATCCCAGTTTAATCAATTCTGACGTTATGCTAGGCTCGAAACTCAATAAAATATTTCCTGCAACATAACAACGATAAGAGTAAAACAAAGTAATAATAAGCTGTTTATTGTAAGGTTTATTGTAAGTGTGTAATAGCTTTGAATTACCTGTAAATGGTTGAGTACAGAATGCAATGTAACCAAACAGGCCAACGAACATGTATACAAGTGTACATATATTCAACGCTCCTCGTACAACGTCGTTCATCTTCTCCAGGGATACGTTTGGAATGGTTTCGTATATCTCGAACAATTGTGTTTGACAGAAAAGAGCCATGGAAAATATTGGTAGGCATTGGAGGATACCAGCCGGTCTCCAGTAATTGACACTGTTAAACCAATCTCCCATAAAAATATGTACGGTCGATTCGCCCATGATCTGTCGATTGGAAAGGAAAATACCTTAATTATGTATTTTCAAGCATGATACAAGTACAGTTTTGGCCATAAATATAAAGTACCCACAATTTATTGCAATTATCTTGGAAAAGGCAGTAATAAAGGCCAAAGAATAAAATAAAATATTCAAATTTTTATTAAAATTATTCTTTAATTTATTTTTCCTTGATATATATAGATATATAGGACGTTCACGTTAATTTGTGGCGCTTCATACGGCTGTATCTTTTACGAATAAATTATAGTTTATGCATTATATAACATAAACGAGCGTTATACCTTTAATACAAGACAGAGATAGAAGACAATGGTGGCGGTGCAAATGCTGGACAGACTATCGATATTACGGAGCAGCCCCAAGGGCAGGACTATGAAGACTCCGGTGACAATCAGCAAGCTGGTGCGAATGTCGGCCGGGTTCTTGCTCATCATCTTGCAGACTATCTGCGGCCCCAGATCGCCGACGACGACGAAGTAGGCGATGCACGTGCCCAGCATGAAGCCGATGATGAACAACTCGGCGAGGAACTTTCCCATGTGGCCGAACGCGTGGAAGGCGAGCAGCTCGAAGTTGCGCCTCCTCGAGATCACGGCCGACTTGACGAGGAAGTGACAGGCCAGTCGGGACAGGGCGCTGCACAGAAGCAGCACCAGGACGGCCAGCACTATGCCGCACTGCTTGAAGCAGAACGGCATCGCCAGAACGCTCACGCCGATGATGCTGTTGGCGAGGGTCATCACGTGCGACATTTGGGAGATCATTCTGGCGAGGCCTGACGGCCCGGAGGCCCCCGTTCTCTGCGCTGCGACTTTCTCTCGTCCAACGCGGCACGGTGGCAGACCCAGTTGGAATCTCACATCTCATCGAGCTCTCTGCGGCCAGGAGTAACCTGCCAACGAACGCATTGTCAACAGACAGTCGAGCTAACACGTCGTTCGAGCTAACTCGATCGTTAATTTACCGGGATCAAATGTCTTACCGCGAAAAATGTGTTCCGCGCGCTGTTCTCCAGCGCGAGCAAAAGTAATTTCACATGCGAGGCAACTGCGCGGCATCAAGCACCAGCTTGCTTCCTCCTTCCTGCGGTCGAGGAGGTTAAACCCGGTCCGATATGGTTGCCACGCACGATGGATCAATTTGCGTCAGCCGCAAGTGGATTCTTATCATTGTTTTCCCTATTACATTGTACGTCATACTCTGATGACAAATCGAACCAACGAGAGAGGGAATTGCCGAGACGCCGGCTCTTCCGGACTACCACCACCTTGGACTTTTGCATCATTCGACATTCATAAAGGCATGAAGCAACGCACACACGCGCACGTGCCCACATTGTCCCCCACACACACACACACACGCGCGCGCGCGCGTGCGTGTACGTGAAAAAAATATTCATTCAATAAAATTTAATGATTCAATTATTAAATATATTTAATTGTGAAATAGTTGAATTTTTATTTATTTTCATAATCGTTTCTGAAAGCGATTAATAGAACTTTTGACGTGCTGGCTACGGTCCTTCAGCTGTCTTTCTAGAACGTTATCAAATAACACAGAACTACATATATAGATTTCTTTATTTTTTTTTATTATAAATATTTAAAAACGTCCATATGTGTGTACTCTTATGCGTGGACATAAATATCTAATACTTGATCTATATCTCGAATTGACTTACGAGACATAACGCGATTTATCCTTTTTTTTAGTTTGTGTTACGCTGATTAATCGCAATATATTAGATTGTTACAGATAAAAATGGACACGCTGGGCCTTGATCGAGTTCTGGCATCGCAAAGAAAAAAAAAAACAAATTTTATGTACATAAGGTTGCATAATTATTGCTCTCGCATGAAAATATGGAAATATGTGAGAACGTAGCCTGAAGACAGATTTTACAATAAATATTTTGCTGCGTCAAGATCGACACGTTCGATCTTCGGAATGAAATCTTGAATTTTTTTGTTACGGAGATCAGGTATGGATGCCACGAATCAATTTTTCCACATCTCTTTTTTATATACCTATATATAAATTGAGATAAATCTTGCCTAGTATACGTTTAAGATTCTACAATTACATTTGAAATTGATTATATGATTCCTCAACTGCCCTAAGCTCCACCGCACTTTCCGACCTCATTTTGTTTCTCTCTCTTCGTACATTACTCAAAAATATCAGAAGGATGTATCTCCATTCCTTTCTCAGATTCCTCTTCAATTTATCTAGTTAAGATGCGAGAAATTAACTTGTAACTTTCTAAAGCTTCTCAATTGTCAAGCTACTCTAATATGTCCTGTAGCTTTCGCTCTCTGAACTGTGTTACAAGTTAATAATACTCAATTCGCCAGATAAAACCCAGAGGGGCAGCCAAAGGAACATTCGCTAATCTTTCGAGTAATGTAAGACATATTTTTACACTTTCATAAAGAACATCGTTATGATTACAGTATAGTGTTATTGCATGCAAGGATTAATTTCCTTCAAGATTAATTTGCGTATTATGTACAATAGGAAGCGAACAAATTCGTCAACACATGATTTTATCCAAGAGCAATTGATTTAAAAGACAGTTCTAGCCCCTTTCCTTAGTATAAACGGTGTACTAGTCTCTATCGAGTGATTCAATTAGCCGCGAGTGGGTGAGAAGACGTACGAAATTACACACCGATCGCGCAAACAAAATGCATGCGGCCGACGTGTACATTTACGTTTACATATGTATCGTTCTTGTATATATCATATGAGTTTGATTGCAGCGTCTGGGTGATATAATTCTTAAGTCGATCGTTAATATTTTTATGTAACCCATCCTTGGAATATTTGTATACATCTCTGTAAAATCCTTGGGAGTATTCATATAAAATTCTGAAATATACAGTCGCGAGACCTACTCGCGAACGATCTCTCGCAGAAAAATTTAGTTTACGAATGACACCGCTATAAAGGAATATGTATAAAAAGAATCAATTAATGGTCGGATTCTAAAATTCTGACGAGTTGCTCAAAACGCTGTTTCGCGATCGCGGATATATTTTTAATTATCTTTGTGCGGTATTTTCAAAATTACATTTTCCGGAAAAAAAAAACATTTCGGAACACTCAGAGATACGCTTCGAAATTCCTAACGGTCTATGATTAAAACTGGGATATTATAAGCTACGTATAACACGCTCATACGTGTCAATTTCAATGAGGATGACGTTCCAGGAAATGAAATTTTTCCGATATTTCTAGACGTCTAAATATTTTTCAGAAATTTTGGGTAAAAACATAATGATTTCGAAATTATAGGGCGCGCGCGAGGTAGAGGCAGCAGACACCGATGCACTGTGTGCTGCCATTATTTAAGCTATTTAAACTTATTCGTTACTTAATTTAAATAAGAGCTTCTCCATTTTCTGAGAAAATGCTCCGGGGCAACCATCTATCAGGGATTCGCCCCGCCGTCTTTCTTGGTTTCCTCATTCGTGGGGTTTACCTTCTCGTCCTTTTCATTTTCTAAATAAAAAAAAATTAAATATAATTAATTTTTCCCCTGACATTAATTACAACGTGGTATAGACAAGCGGCAATATAATCAGATGCGATTTAATACCTTTTGGTTCCGTCTTTATATCCTCTTCCTTTTTTATATCAGTATCCATGGCCTCTTGACCTTTTTCCAAACGGGGCCGCTTCCTAGATCCCTAGATTAAGATAAGAAGGAACGAAATGATATTTTTTTAATATTTAACATTCGTTTTTTTTAAATTTGTAGAAAATTATACGTCAACTATTAGTACAACAAAGATCATTTACCTTGTAGGATCTATTGTCCCTTCGCCCGCCTTCGCCTTCATCTTCACTGTCACTATATTCGTTTTCATGTTGCATTCTTTTATCTAAGTCGCGTTGCGGCAATCGATCGTCCGGATTGACCTTTTCTTCAGCTTCCGAGTCCTCGATAACCGCTCCGTCCTCTGGTATCGCCTGGACTTGCACGCCAGGCGCGTGAGGTAGCATTCTCAAATTTTCAAACAGTCTCGTTCTACGAACAAACGCAATTACGAATTAGCTCACTTACAATATGCGTGTATATACCAAGCTAAACGTAGTATTGCAAGAATGCCTACTTTATTTTGTCCAAATATTCAGGGGTGTTCTGGTTCGCCATGTTCGACGGGCTAATATGTAACTTGAAGTCGGGGCCGAAGTATTCGAAGTAATCGTTATACGGAAGCTCGTTAGCGATGTCGCATCCGAGAGCGACCGACGTTTCGTACGTCCAACATCTGGACACATTCCTGATGGTGTAACCACCGCCGCCGACCATCAAGAAAGGCAAATTATATTTCTTCACAAACTCCACGCATTTGCCGTGGCCTCTGACGGTTAAATTGAAACATCCCAGTCGATCGCCTGCATTGATTTATATTTACATAATTAAAAGTTCTTGTAATCTTTCATTGTGTGAGAATAGCTACTTTTTAAGAAGTCCTACCGGTCAATGAATCAGCCCCACACTGTAGAACGACAGCAGAGGGTTGAAACGTTTCCATCACTTTCGAGATAATAGGGACAAAGATCGACTCATAGCTCTCGTCGTCCATACCATCTCTCAAAGGTATATTGACCGCATAATATTTTCCCTGTTAGCAATAAACAGAAGCCATGTACATTTAATGCAACTTATTATTTTACATGTGCGCAGTATTGTGTGAGTAAAAAAAAAGCACATTTTTTTTACCTTGCCTGCCCCGATATCGCGAAGATCTCCGGTTCCGGGAAAATATTCGCCATATTTGTGGAACGAAACTGTCATTACTCTATCAGTCGTATAAAAAGCTTCTTCTACTCCATCGCCGTGATGAACATCGATATCGATATACAGGACTCTCTGGTGATACTTCAGCAATTCCAGTATTCCAAGCACAATATCGTTCACGTAGCAAAAGCCGGAGGCCTCGCTCTTCTTCGCGTGATGCAAACCGCCGCCCCAGTTGATGCAGATTTCAGAAGCTTGCTTGTTGAGCTTCACGGCGGCGGCTACGGACCCGCCGGCTGACAATTGGCAAAACTCGTACAAACCGTCGAAAACGGGGCAGTCTTCTCCTACATTAACTAAACGCAAAGAGAAAGGGACGTGACAATAAATGTTTTCGCCTTCGACATTACAGCTTATCCAATAACGATGCCTTACATCGTTGCATCTGCTTGTTGTATTCCGACATATTATCTGGCCTTATAGACCTCAGAAATCTAATGTACTCGTCGCTGTGAAATTTCGTCATCTCGTCCGCCGTGGCTTTATGAGGCCGCTAATCAGTGATGAAGTATAATTGAATTATCAATATTCCATTACGTTTAACATCATAATCAAGTAGAACTATGCTTTTTGTGAGATTAAAAATATAATCTCCAACAAGTACTCACGTATATCTCCATCTTCCTGTAGAGACCGTAGTTTAAAAGTAGATTGTGCGTCATCCTTATGCGGTGCGGCTTCATAGGATGTCCCTGGCCATAATAGTAATTTCCGATATCACCTAGACAGATTGAAGGGACACGTGCATAAATGGATCGACATGGTAAAAAAGACGAAATATCTGGGTATCATTGGATGACGCGGTCGGCTGACGAGCTACGGTGCGCCGGAACGCACCTGAGAATCTCTCGCGGTAACCTATGCAAAAACAGTATCACCTTCCACGGCGTTCGCCGAAATACCGTTTTCACGGGAGAATATCTTCGGCGAGCGTGAATTACGTCGGGAAAGTGCCTTTTTGCGGTTCGTATTAGTCAATAATCTCGTAAAATCCCACTATGTTCCTTATAACCTAACCTATTGCCGTCTGCAGTTCGAGCCATCAGTTTCGACTTTTTCGTGACAAAACCTCGCGTCACGATTAAGAAGAGTGACAATTCTAAGCATAGGGCGAATAATTATTGCCACATATGGTCAGATATATTTGAAAATACGTGACTTGTGAAACGTCGAAGCTCCATCATGCGATCCGGATTCCTACACTAGGTCGATTGAGAAAGCGAATTTTTCGATTATCAGCCGCTATCGTGAGGAATAGATGGATTACAAGATTGTTATTTGTAGTAGGAGATATTGATTTGATAACGTCAAAGGTGCTCAAGTATACGGCGGCAGTAACATATATATAGCAATGGCCGACGCTCTTGCCCAAGCTTGCCTACGATCGCGCGTAACCGTGGGTGAGAATCTGTCGTCTTAACGTTACAAAAATCGTATTATCTACTTCCGGGAGCGTGCGAATGACGATGCAATGTGCTACGACGGTCGTGCCTGGACGTATTTATCATCGGCAAGTCGCGGACGGACCGATACGCCGTGGGATGCCGAGCTAGATCACGCGAAATAGACGCGGTAAGCGCGAACGGCGCAAACACATTTTACAAGCTTCCCCCCCACGCACGTGTATGTGTGTGTGTGTGTGTGTGCGTGTTGAGTGCGGCGTTTTTCGCGGGATCGCATAGTGTCGACGGGATTTCCACGGTAACTTACTGTCGTAATAGTAGCAGACGCGTTTCTTGTTGTGCGGCTGCATGGACATTTTTACTGGATCCATTTCGATGAAATTGACAAAACGCTCGGCACGGAATTAAACGAGGACCGCGGAGTGTCGCTGCTCTCACCAACAGACACAGCGTCGCTAAAACGACCGCACGCGCAGGCGTCGAAGACTCGTATGGGAGTTGCAGGCTTGCCGTGAAGGTAGCGCTGCGGCGGCGGCGATGCTTACGTTCATAGACCCTGCGCTATCGAGATCGGAACTCCAGACGTGAGAAATCACGGATGTTCGAAATTAGATTGGACAGAAGAACGATAGCTTTTTCCGGAAGTAGTGCTATAGAAATGTCATGTGATTGGTTGTCAAATTGAAAAATCAAGCCCTTTCCTTCCTTTATATTCTCAAATTCTTTGTTGAATTGCGTCAATTGCATGAGGTTATGTGCATCAGCTTTTTTTTGTTGAAAGAAGTCCAAAATGTTTATTTGAATTTACAATTCGCGATCTAAGATCGTCTTAAATACGATCTCAAGATGCTATGCTGTTATTTCATAGAATTTTAAGATCAATTATAAGACTCGACTTGAAACAATTTTAAATACAAGATCGAATTATAAATATTTCTTGGAGGAATAAAAAATCGAATTGAGTAGGTTATATTCAATTAACAACGATTTCAACGAATCATAAAATTTCTATCACTGATTATATAAAGCTATTACTCCAAACGTATATTGAATATTTTATAGTTCACATTACTTATAGATTTTTTGTGTTATTAGCACATTTCAGAATTCAGTATATCTTGAACAATAAAAGTACTACTTTATACATCCATCTTGTCATAAATTTGCAAGTCTCCTAACACTAATTATAAGAATTTATTCAGATAAGAGACTTTTCTTATCCATTATGGAATTATTAAAAAATGTTATATAGCACAAGGGAGAGAATCAAAAATGGTTTTATATTAAAATATTATAAAAAATATATTTAAAAAATTATACAAATTATACAATTCTTATATTTACCATTAATGGATTAGCTCTTTGAATATACTACGGAGCTCTTCAGAATAATATTTTCCATTGAGCATCTGACTTTAATGAACGCTCTTTTAAATTCCAAACCACAACCCTTGGACAACCGAAAATCGACTAGTATATTTCCGTTCATTTCTATAAAATTCACTTTAAAAACTAAAGCCATTTTACGGCGATCCACAGCAGACATAGTTACCTACAAATACATAACGTCATAAGAACAGGCATAGGTCAGTTATCTTATTAGCCAGTTTCTCTTTCTGCATTGAAAAAAAAAAGATAAACTCTGCATTAGTGCAGACAATTTAGCTAAAGAAGCTCCTAAAAAGGACAGGCTACATATCTTCTTTTTGTTTTTATTTATATGCATATAAAGCCTTACCACGCCAAACTCATTAACACGATAGGCATAATTCTCTTTCTCGCAATATCTCATTAGCCTCTTTACAATCTCCTCGTATTCTATTTTAACAAAGAATCTAGTCATTCGTCGAACCAACCTTTGGAAGGAGTTTTGCTGCAAGCAAAGAACATAAAAGTATAGAAATATCTTCTCAAGAGAGTTAACAGTACATTAATTCAAAGTTTATTTAGTAAGAGCCGTACCTGACTAGGTTGTGTGAACTGTAATTGTGTACCTAATAATAGATCTTCCACGTGAGCGGGTTGGGAAAATGAAAATGTTGGACGTGTGTCCAAATTAAATTGAATTGTATCATCACTTTCCATCCCGGGTAATTCAGGTTGGGACAAGCAGACATTTCTTAGATTTTCATCCTCTGCGTACGCCTGATTCAAATGGTTTCGTCCATCTACTTGATCACCTGTAAATCATAAATACCTCCTATTTGTCACTCGTGTGATAAAAAATATACTTATTAAAATGCAAGATTTTGCACAAAATATTATTATTATTATGTTATTTTATGTAAAACGTGTAGCCGAAATTTGTTGTGTTATCTGAGAAGTACATGCCAATGCTCTCTGCTTTGGTAATCTAGCTTTATGATACTTAAATTAAACTCATAGAGCTGTATTACCAAAGAAAAGGCAAGAGCTCTGCCGATTACAAAATCTATGCTGCGAAATGCTCTTCATGATTCTAATTAACATTTAATAAAAGCACTCACGTAGAAAAAGAAACAAGTGAGAATTCGTCGTATGCAGTATCCACTAAATTAGGTACCGAGTTCCCTTGAGTAATTCTATTAATACTCAGAGTCACTCAGTACCTGACTAAGTAAACACTATCTGGGAGCTTCCAAGGTTAATCTTCCATGGATGTCAACAACAAAAAAAGATGCAGGATACCTATATAACCATAAACTAAATAATGAACCGATCTAAAACGCTATTTACCTTTGGTAAAACTCCTGACAAACCACCTATGTTGCTTAATGTCTGACATTTTATATCTTGCCGACGACGAATCCGTAAGGATCTTTCTTATCAACGACAATGACAAATTGTCCAGTTTTTTCCACGGCGTAAGGGACATATATTTCCCATCTTGCCACGCGATATATTCAGGACACTCTGCCTGGGGTTGGTCCCATGGCAGTTCTATATTTCAGATATGGACCAGTTAAAAACTGAGGGGAAGTTAAGTATTAGATATACATGCAAGTTAAGTTTTAGATATTTCAATAAATTCCAAATCAAAGGCACATTTTGGCTTGTTTTTGCTACGAGATTCGTTTTCAACTGTTAATCGCGAATTTTAATTTGACTTTAAAATTAACAAAATAGTTGTATAAGTTATAATAATAAAAATAATTTATATACATATTTGATAATGAAATTATAAAAGTCATACTTCAGAGTTGATTTTTTTTTTAGATATTTCATATACGCAGTTTTACGAGGGGGCATTTACCTCCGGCCAATAACGCCACGAGAATAACTCCGCAGGACCACACGTCCGCGGGCTCCGCGTGATACGCCCTCACCAGCACTTCCGGTGCCACGTAAGGCAGCGTTCCGCACTTCTTCTCCAACAGGCGTTCTTTACCTTGCATACGATATATCGTCGCCAATCCGAAGTCACTTATCTTTAAATTGTCATTATTGTCCAGAAGCAAATTCTCTGGCTTCAGATCTCTGTGCGCCACTCCGCGACTGTGTAAATACTCTACCCCGCAGACTAATTGTCTGAAATACTTCTGAGCCCCCCACGTTGGCATACCGACGTCGGGTTCTGTAAAGAGTTAAAAATTGAGTCTCTTCTATCTTTTGTAATCTCTCGCACATTTTTGTGTGCGCGAGAAATTATTTCACAATATCCAGTCGAATCTTACCAATTCTATCGAATAGCTCGCCACCCGAGGCATACTCCAAAAATATATATTCCATGTTGGGCTCGCTGCGTTTCCCAAAATACTGTACAATATTTGGATTCGATAGCATACGATGGATAGCGGTCTCCTTGCGGACGGTCTGCCTCGCGTCCGGATGCTTCTCAATGTCAATCATTTTCATAGCGACTGCTTCGCCTGTAGATTTATTTACAACTAGTTTAACCCTGCACAAACACAAACATCAAATTACAATCGTAATCGATTGAATCAATTTAAAAAATTCAACAAAATAATACGTTCTATTATTTTTCACAATTAATAAATTTTCTCAAAATGTAAAAGGGAGCTCATTTACGAAAAAAAAAAATCACGAGTGGAAATGGCACGAAATTAAACGAAAATTCGCAATGAAAACGAATCGAGTGTCTGAACACGCGGGTCGTGCGTGTCCCCGAACAATGGGAACAATGGATCTTCGAAAGCCACGGCCGAGTATCTGGCCGAGGGACGCGCGAATAGACTGTCGCTAGGCTTAACAAAAGGACGAAAGGGGGGGAGAGCTCGGGGGGGAAACGTACTCGCCGTAGGCACCCTCGCCCAGGGTGTGACCCAGGAACCAGCCGTCCACGAACTCCGTCATTCCGGGCATGCCTCTCGTTCGGGTCGCAGAATATTCTCGACGCCTTGCCGCGCGCTCTGGAAACGATTGCGTATTATTTCCGACGACGGTAACGGCGGAACGATCCGTTCCTCGGCGACGTGGAGGAACGAGAGCCCCGGGCGGTTGCGTCGAGCGCGCCCGGTCCGGCGCGTTTCCGCGAGAACGGGGGAGCAAACTCACCGCGCGAGCCGATCCGGCCGTAACGGCCGACAGGATTTTCAAGCACGTGGTTACGGCGGGTTACATGGAGGAGCCCGTCGCGCCACTCGCGCGCTCTCTCTCTCTCTCCCTCCCTCTTTCTTCGTTCCTGTCTCTCTTTCTCTTTCTCGAACGAAAGCCGGCACGCGCGAAAAAGTATTTATCGGACGTTCGCGAGCTAGCGCGAAACTCGCGACGATTATCCGCGCGACAACGGCGATGCGACACGCGAGACGTTCAAGGACACCGGGCTCGCGCGAACGATACGCACAAAATCGCCGTCCGACACATCTCCTCCGAGGGACCCACGAAAATTTACGCCGAGCACGAACCACGCGAGGGAGAAAGCCAGGGGAGGAAAGAGAGAGAGAGAGAGAGAAGGTGTGATGGGAAGAGCGCAGGCGCGTGAAGCATTAAGCCTGCTTTGCAGTTGATCGAGCTTACGCAGGATTCACACTGCTTGCGAAGAATGTGACATTCGACGTATATACGACGATGCGATATCCAATAGATGAAATTGTCTCCCTAGAAATAATAAATGTCGCTAACTCTAAAAACCATAATAGATAAAGTCTCCTATTGGCAAAAGATTCCGTATTTTTATTCTTAATTCCTAAGTCCCAAAATGCAATAAAAGTAGTAAGCTTTAAGCTGTAAGAAATGGACCAATCGCAATCGAATGACAAAACTGCATTTTTATAGTTATACCATATTTTATGCTGGCTGCTTATTGGTCCAGCAATCTTATGTTATGCTTATGTTTTATTATGCATTTCATGTGCTCCCGGCCTAAGGCCTTCGAGGCCGGGAGCACATGAAATGCATAATAAAACATAAGCATAACATAAGATTGCTGGACCAATAAGCAGCCAGCATAAAATATGGTATAACTATAAAAATGCAGTTTTAAATAAAATTAATTATTAGCAATAAGTTATAATACAGATGACTTACAATGTATGTAGATGTCTACAAAAACATTAATCTAACAATAAATCATTAAATTAATATTATATTATCGACTAATTGTTTAAATTTTAGCTAATTACTAGACCAGCTAATTCCCGTAAAGCCGGTTCTACATTAGTTGCAAGCCGATTGCAAGCTTGTTGCGACAGCCAATCTGAAGCTTGCATTTTGAAATCAATGCTTCGGATTGGCTGTCGCAACAAGCTTGCGATCGGCTTGCAAGTAATGTAGAATCGGCTTAAAGTGCAATTTACACAGAGACGTAGACATGTAGACGTAGGATGTAGAATATGAAAATTTTAATATTTTCCCACGTCCAGCCAATCACGAGAGAGGTTACTCGCCATTCCTATTTTTCCATATCCAATCATATCTTCCCAATTTTTTACGTCTACGTCTCTATGTAAACCTCGCTGAAGGATGTCAGTCTTTAATAATATTTCATCGGTAACAATAGGTATTGTAAGCCTTAAGCCGTAAAAAATGGCAGTTGAATGTGAAGAGCGTAATCGATTACGAATTATTTACGATTGGTCAATTTCTTTCGATTTCTTAAGGCCTACTACACCTGTATGTATGCGTGATTTCAGGACTAATTTCATCGCGAGTTTTCATGTGGATCGAGTTTTAGGCTGCACTTTCGTGCACTCCCGTGGACAAAGTGCTGGCGACATGCGATGACGGAGGTAGCGACAAATGGCGGCGAATCGCGGAGAGCTTTTCAGAGTAATTCAGAGCTTTTTATCAATTTCATCGAGGAGAGCGCGCAGAACGAGAAATTGCGAGGCGAGGCAAAGATATCCGATCTGCTTCCGTTTTTTCATTCCGTTAACGTCGTCGAATCCGTTCCAATCCGTTCCTCGTTCGATAATGAGAATCGCGCGATTGCGATGAGGATGCGTCTCTACGTTGATTAATTGCGTGCCGTGTGCATGTCCCGTGAATACACACGCATGCGATACACACGCGATGTCGTTCGCCGGACGCACGCGAAGGGAGAGGTACGGCAAAAGGGAGCCGTAACGTTTTCTCTCTCCCCCCCCCCTGTCCTCCGAGTCAAATCGCGAGAAACCCCAAGCTTGACGTCGGGAGGAAGTAAACGAAGGAAAGGGAGGAAGTAAACGAAGGAAAGGGAGGAAAGTAGGGGAAAGAAACTGCGAAAGGACTGGAGTGAAAAAAATAATTATAAAAAAGAAGATAGAGGGATCACTGCAGGCGTGCGAGTTAAGCAGCGTTAGTCCGATTCTCGTTCTAAATTTAAAAAAAAAACATTTTTTTTAACATTTAGAATTATCCTGGAGAGAGATAACGGCATATTTCAGATCCGCCTGCACTCGTCACCGCGTGTCCTGCTCGCCGTCGTCGCGCCCTTTCGCTGTGTGTTACGCGGAGTACGGAAGCGAGGCCGCGATAGGACGATAGGAGTCGTCGTCGTCGTCGCCGTCGCCGCGATGCTCGCGGGAGCATAGCGGAGCAAGTGGCGACGGGGGACGGAGGGGGAGGAAGGAGAGCGAGAGAAAGGGCGCACGCGCGAGAGCGAGCGAGCGAGCGAGAGAGGAAGCTAGGTGGCCGGAGGAAAGTGAGAGAGAAGGAAGGAGAAAGCGAGCGCGAGGGAGAGGGAGGCGAAAAGATCCGCGGATGCGGCGGGGTGTCTGCACCCGTGCGTGAATCACGCTTCAGAAACGCTCTCACTCTCTCTCTCTTTCTCTCTCTTCGCTCGCCGTCCGTCGTCCTCGAGTGCGCCCCGTGCTCGCCGCGACATTGACCCGTGTGTGTGTGTCGTGTCGCCGCCGGACGCCACTACTGGACGGACCAGAGCAGAGCCAGCAGCAGCAGCACCAGGCAGCAGCAGCAGCAGCAGCAGCGGCGGCGGCGGCAGCAGCAGCAGCCACTCTGATTGAGCGCGAGGGAGAACGGCGGGCCAGTCAGTCAGCTATCCAGACCAACGGCGTCGTCTCTCGGAGCGCCGATCGAGGAGAGCGACACCCACGAGGCGGCCGCCGCGAGCATTCGCACCGATCCTCGGCTCCGAATGCTCCGATCGCCATGACTCGTCCCGTGCGGGTTCCGCAGCCGGTACCCGGTGTTCTGTGATGAAGGGTGCCCTCGCGGCGCGGTGAGGGGACCTCCACCTGCGACTCCTCTACCTGCCGGGTGTGCCTTCTGTGGGAAATCTCGCGTAGCTGCTACCGCGACTTGGGCAGCGACGTCGTCGTCGTCGTCGTCGTCATCGTCGTCGACGACGGGCCGAAGAGGAGACCCCTTCAACGAGAAGGTATCCGCGGTGCCGGAAAGTGAAAGTCGCGAGGGAAACGAGGCACGATTGCATACGAGTATATATATATAGACGTGCACACGCGTTAACGAAAACGCGGGTTCGATTAAAGGCATAGAGACGCAGCAACGGAGGATAGACTGGCAACAAAGGACCAGAAGCGGATACAACATGTCAGATGAGGAAGACAAACCCCCCGCACCCCCTGTTCGATTGACGTCTAACAGGTACGTGTTGTTATCTGTCCAGTGTGATCTGACATCGCTGATTGATCTGTCAAGAGAGAGAATCGGAGTGCCGCAGAGTACCGATCTGAGCTATAATTTCTGCAGGAATTAAATATTATTGAATTTACTTACATATTTATAGATTTATAGAATTCATGTTTTACAATTACAGTAAAATAGCATTCGATTTCATAACGTAGTTTATATGTCAAAATTATTGCATTTAATATTTTATAACGTTTGTCATGTAAGAATGTCACACATAATTGGAACAGTAATAACTTTCGTCAGTACATAATTGAGTGGTTGAGTAATAATACAAATTGCCATAATTTTCTGCTGTATACATAAAAGTCTGTATTCTCCAAAAATAGAGAGGCATTAAGCTATGGGCTGCTAAAAATAATACCTCTCAGTGGCTTTCTGTTGTGGGAGACCATCATTAAAGATGTCTAGACGTAATCCTGGCGTTGTCCCTAACAGATTTGAGTGACTGCTTGCTGTCAGGACATCTAAATATGTATCTGCATATAGTCAAATTTACGTGCACTTCGTGATGCTTATGACAGCGGAAGTATTCTTAGTCCTTATAATACTCATTTGTGTATTAAGATGTTATTTTTAATACAATGTTGAAAACTCATATATAATCTATAAGCATATCGCACTCTTACTTCAAAAGTGACACAACTCACAGAAGCATGATTTTTGAAATATGATCATGAATGAGTTAGATAAACATTATCCTGTCAATGAAGAGTCTGGGACTTAATTTTTTTTTTTTTAGTTGTGTCACTTTTGAAGCAAGGATATGATATGTAGTAATGGTCGATTTGCAAAGATTTGACAGAATAATAATATAACTGGATAATAATTACTTCACGACTGCCATTTTAATCTGCTAATAATACCATTTGCATTTTCAGGGGGGAATCAACGCCTAATCTACCGGTGGACATGCGTCCACTGCCTAAGGAGCCCGATTCCGATGAGCGCAAGAAGAAGACTCTGAAGAGCAAGATGAAGGTGAAGGAGAACAAGGACAAGCCCAACATCAGCTATCCCACGAACTTCGAGCACACCGTGCACGTCGGTTTCGATGCTGTGACCGGTGAATTCACGGTAGGTTCGCCCTGCCCCCTTCCCCCTTGACTCGCGATCTGCACAATCGCCTCTCTGACACCTATTATTCAAAGTGCACTCGCTTAATGCTTCGCTGTCGTATCACGGTGCGGATCATCTATGGGAGAGACGATGTGGAGGGAAAAGAAAACAAGATTTATATTACCGTAGATTATTATCGGCGTTACTTTCCGTATTATACAAATATACATTGTAATTGTTCTGCATTCTCTCGTGTGAATATATACGTGTCACATGGATCCTCCGTGCCTGATTCGAGATGAAATTACATGAGACACTGGTTTCACATATCGAACATTTCGAGAACGGTACTTTGGTAATTTGTCCGACGCTTCTTATACCTTATTATTTCCACATGATTAAACTAACGAGACACGTATTTCTTTCCAAGCTGCCACTGAAAGTAAGTAAATTAATATGAAATTAGTTTGCCTGTGTGCATTTTACACCACGTGATTTCGACACTTTCTTTCCGTTGCGGTTTTCACAAGATTTTAGACGTTTATTTCCCATATTATTATTGAGTACATCGAGTTTTTTTTTATTTTGTCGATATACCAAGTTGCTTTTGTAGATTGATATAAAGCTTTAGTCGACGTTGCATACAACAAAATATTCGTTTCTTTCTTACAGAATGATTTTCGACAGTGGATGGGAATTTACATAAACTTTGCAAATTCTGTTTACAAATTATTTTAACTTAAAGTTCCAAACACACTGTGCATGTATGTACATTCGGATAGTAATTTTAGAAAATTAAATAGTGACTTGATTAAATCTTTAAAATTTGAAATAGCCTTCTCACACACGTACACACATTAAAAGAGCTAATATCAAAGTTCAAAATACTCTAAGTTTCTTTTTATACAAAAAAGACATAAACTCGCAAGAGATTCTGAATTAATTTCTTATGTGATTAAATAAATGTAGATTTGATTGTGTCATGATTGAAAATTTTTTAGTACGTCGTTCTACAAACGACGTGACACAGAAATGTTTCTTGATCCTTGTTTTTGTACACACGATAGTTGCATGTACATACGAAAATCAAATCTAGGATTATTAGATACTTTAGATTTACATAAATTAGAGCGTTATACTAGTCAGACTCGAATTACTTATTATCTTTTTGTTTCGTGGTAAACATGATAATCGTCGTTTAACGGTACACGCTTGTTTCTTAGGGTATGCCGGAGGCGTGGGCGAGATTACTTATGTCCAGCAATATTAGCAAGCAGGAGCAGAAGAAGAACCCGCAAGCCGTACTGGACGTGCTGAATTGGTACGATAATAGCAGTAAGGAAGCAAAAGGCTCTAAGTACATGACCACAACTAAAATGGTTGGAGTTGTTGGTAAGCACTGACATTAGTTCGTTTAGAGAGAGAAATACTTTAATTTAAATAAAATTATCGCAATTAACGATCAATGCGACAATATTTTTTTCAGCTCCGATCGAGAGGGCGAGTAGTCCGCGAAGCATGGGAATGAGTATCAGCACGGGTATGGGAAACATTCGCGGCCAGGCGATGTCGCAGGCATCCGGCAGCTCTCACTCCCAGCATTCGTTAAGCAGGTGAGTCTTTTACACTTTTACGCGTTACCCCTGCCTCGCGATTGCCTAAATGTTTTCTGAGAAACGGCAACGTTACAGGGTGAGCAGCAGTAGCCCGAGCAGCACGCCGACGGACGCGTGTGCGACCAGCTCGGAGCAGGAGGACGAGCCGCCGCCTCCGCCGATCTCCGCCCGACCGGAACGCACGAAATCGATCGTAAGTTTCTCTCGCGCGCCTAAACGTGATTAAAGAAATGCTCGTTTGATTACTCCGCTATCCGTGACATTTTACCAACTATCGTTTTTCACTTTCACTGCACAGTACACAAAGCCCATAGAAGAGGAACCACCGCCACCCCTGACGACCACGCTGGGCTCGCCACAACGAAATGGCATGCAGCAGCAGCAGCAGCAGCAGCAACAGCACCAGTCGCAATTGGATAGAAATAAGAATCAAGCAACGCCGACGTCAACAACGACCGATCAGACGCGACCGGCGCAGGGTGATAAGGCCAGAAAGAAGAAGATGTCGGACGACGAGATATTGGAGAAGCTTAGAACGATCGTGAGCGTGGGAGATCCTAATAGGAAATACACGAAGATGGAAAAGATAGGACAAGGGTAAGATGGGCAACGGTCGATAAACGATTTTTTCACATAGAATATCTAAAAATCCGTGCTAATTAACGATCTTCCGCAGTGCCTCGGGGACGGTGTACACGGCAATAGAAACGTCCACTGGCATGGAGGTTGCAATAAAACAAATGAATCTGTCGCAGCAGCCAAAGAAAGAGCTTATAATAAACGAGATCCTGGTGATGCGGGAGAACAAGCATCCGAACGTTGTAAATTACTTGGACAGTTATTTAGTCGGCGAGGAACTGTGGGTGGTCATGGAGTATTTGCCAGGTGGCAGTTTAACGGACGTCGTGACTGAGACTTGCATGGACGAGGGTCAGATTGCCGCGGTGTGTAGGGAAGTGCTGCAGGCGCTCGAGTTCCTTCACTGCAATCAGGTTATACATAGGGACATCAAGTCCGACAATATTCTGTTGGGTCTCGACGGCGGGGTGAAGTTGACGGACTTTGGCTTTTGCGCGCAAATCTCGCCGGAGCAGAGCAAACGGACGACGATGGTCGGCACGCCGTACTGGATGGCGCCGGAAGTGGTAACGCGAAAGCAATACGGACCTAAGGTAGATACGCATATCGACTGTTATTAAATAAAAATGATGAATACGTATTACATGATTAATTGTAACAACGTACCTCGCAGGTTGACATATGGTCGTTGGGAATAATGGCAATCGAGATGATCGAAGGGGAGCCGCCGTATTTGAACGAGAATCCGCTGAGAGCGTTGTACTTGATCGCGACGAACGGCAAGCCGGAGATCAAGGAGAAGGACAAGCTGTCGAGCATATTCCAAGACTTCCTGGACCAGTGTTTAGAAGTCGAGGTGGAGAAACGGTCCGCGGCTTCCGAGTTATTAAAGGTAAAGAGAATTATCGTTAATGCGTTCGCGTCATATACGCGCGTACTTCTCTCATTCGAATTAATTTAACCGGAAATGTTTAAATTGGATTGCAGCACCCTTTTCTGAAATTAGCCAGGCCACTGGCTTCGTTAACACCTTTGATAATGGCGGCGAAGGAAGCTGCCAAAGGTCATTAAGAGGCAGTGGCGCTTAGATGTAGATTCGTAAAAACGTGACTCCAAGAGTATGCGGCAAAAAAGAAGGAAATAATGAATCACCCTCCCAAAACGGAAACGGCACAATAATTCAATAATATATATATATATATTAAATAATGAATATAAACATATATATATATATATATATATATATATATATATGTATGCATACATATGTGTATATCGTATGTGAATATTATATTATATGCGACATGTCGTATGTACATATATACACATACGCATGCATATATCCATTACGTACGCATATAAATAATATAGTTAGATAGATAGATAGATAGATAGAACTTATTCTCGATACCGTGATGGAGTATCGAAAAAATGGTTGCAAAGTTTTAAAAAAAATGAAATGCTCGATTTCTCGCACGTCGCGAGCGCGAACACAAAGTTAAATCAGAAAGAGCTATGAGCAATCTGACGACAGAGACCTTGTTTTCCTCGATAAAGTCCACGGTTTACGATTGGGCGCAACGGACTCATACGAAGTCTTAACTTAGTTTTTTTTTTGAAGAAAATAGACGAGGGAAGAGAAAATGGAAAAACACATATGTGCTTTACCGTATCTTGCTGTTGCCTGTGACGTGCTCTTGCCGTAATTTCGGATGGACTGTTATCGAGGAAACACAAGTGATTGTCAGTTATTTTCTAAAAATATAAAAACTAGTATTACTAACTCTAAAAAAGGAGGAAGAAAATTCGAAGGATTGGAGTTAGCAAAAAAAAAACGCATATTATTTATAGCGAGAACCTTATTAGATAATACCACAAAGAAATGTGAACAAGTATGCATAGGACCTATTCTAATATATTATTATTGTTTAACGAGAAGATCGTAGAGGAGAGAGAGAGACAGAGAGAAAGGAGATTGGTCTTCGTGTCGGACTTGTATTTTTCGACGGAAGTTACGATGAAGCAAGAGCAATATGTTTTCAGTGTGTTTTCGTCTGATTAGTGCGACGATACATGTGTAAGCGGTGTAGCCTAATTTGTAATTTTTAAACTTTTTAAGAGTCGCAGAATTCTGATCGCTGAATATCCGAT
This sequence comes from Wasmannia auropunctata, assembly GCF_000956235.1. NCBI lineage: Eukaryota > Metazoa > Arthropoda > Insecta > Hymenoptera > Formicidae > Wasmannia > Wasmannia auropunctata. Next base: position 1,185,576 of record NW_012026896.1, on the reverse strand, counting down.
TCATTGTTGGCTCAGTTTTCTTGTACTGAGAAGAGGAACTGTTTTAGCAAATTTCTTGTTTACAAATATCGCGATTTTTTTTATGTTGACGTATTTCAATGTAAAGAAAATTGATTCACACGTGCTCTAGCCGATCGCGTAAGAAATGCATATCTCGTTTGAGGCCGCTAATTTAGAGCTTTACGACGAAGAGATGAGTACTTTCCCTCATTTGCGTATCATTAAAGAGAATTAAGAAAAGGGAGAGAGAGAGAGAGAGAGAGAGAGGAAAAAAGACACGTTAAGACATTGAACTTACTACCATGGTTTACTACTTAGTTAATAGGAACATGTCTCCGAGGACAACTCTTGTCCTCCGCATCACGTGTGTTCTTCGCTGTAAGTCCAACGTAACTGTCTTTAACGTGTCTTGCAAGAAGGGGGAGGGGGGAGAAAGGGAAGATCAATGATCAACTGTAAAACAAGGTTCAGACGTAGGAGCATTTTGACACTATAAAGTGCCTGTCTTGTCGTTTAGAGACGTGAAGAAAAAAAAAAGAAAACTCGCGCTAGATTTTCTTATGAACCACTGTATAACGATATTTCGTTTTAGCACTGTGAGAGTCTGCGAGGAGGAAGAAACAAAAATAATCGGACACGCGTATAACGGAGTTTAATTGATGGTTTTGTGTAGAACGAATTGTGGTTCCGTACGTATGGTTGTATTTGCATCGAACATTATTATCGAAATACGTCTTTCCTAATGTTGTATTATACGTCATCCGACTGTCATTGTGTCATCGGAAAGTGAATATATCGGAAGTATTTAGTTAACTTTAGGCGATATCATGACTTGTGTAGATTTTCGTATCTTGTTTTTCATTTTTATTTTATTTTTTTCATTTTCGTACGTCGTATCCATTATTCGACCAGAACATCCACGGCGCGAAACTAAAAGTAAAAGGAAAAATAAAAATATGAAAAGAGTGATAATTCTTCGATCAAAGTGAAAGATAGAAAAAACAAGCTAATACAAGCCAATTAGCAGAATATATAAATTTTATTATAACGTCAATAGAAATCATAAAACAGTTTGACTTAAGTTATCTTCGGCCACGAAATAATTGCAAATTGGCTTTTCTCCACTGAAGTATCATGATTATTTAGTTAGTCATGTACTTGGAATTTGTTTTCGATTTTTATTTTTCATCACGATAAAAAATTTGTTCCGTGCGTTCCAAGATCTGTGCACAGGCTATGTATTAGGCTGCGCTTTCTATCTTAAATGTAAGAATTCAGGATGTTAAAACTGTGAGAGAAAAAGAGAGAGCTGTTCGCGAATGGCAGGAAAAAGAGATACGTCGAGATCGCGAAAAAGAAACATCTAGACGAATATTCGCGTTTTATTCCGGATAAATAATAATTTCGACGTTATTCTCTTTCTCCTTCTTCCGAGAGTTCGCGAGACGCACGCACCCCCGACTTCCACTTTTCGCGCGGTGGATGACTGAGCTCGGTCGATGAGGATTTTTCGTTATACATATATGTATAGGACTCATATATAAATTAATATTAACTCAAACCTTGTGAGAATATAAATATGATAGTTATAAATCGAGAAATTAACGATACACACTTATATTGCGTGCGAAACAAGAAGAAGAAGAAAAGAAGAAGGGAACCCGTATATTATTTGATAACGAGAAATCGTATGATAAGGCATATATTCAATATCCGACGAGTTTTTATTGTTTTCTTCTCCTTTTTTTTTGTGTAGCATCATCTTTTGAAAGAAGCCTGATTAGATTTTTATAATGTCTGACTGTGTGTACTTTGATCGAGTTAGGGGAGGGAGAAGCAGCTCAGTTCGTATTCGACGCTTACGACCGAATTTAGGAGGCTGGTATACCGGAGAGAACTTAATGCGACGTATCTTTAAAAGAATCAGGGACTATGAAATAGAGTATACCAATTATTAAATTCGTGCCCCCTTCCAGTATTCCGCGGATCGTGCATTGCGAACATTGCTCGGCATTAATCTCCGCTTCGGCGCGTCCGTCTCTTAAAAGTCGGTCGGACCGTGACAATTTAAGAGACAAAGTAACGTGCGCACGTCTTAGTATTAACAAAAGAAAGGTATGAGTGTGTTAAGAAAAAAAACAAACAAAAAGATAATGGTGCGATCCAGGGTTAAAGTTGACGATCAGAAACACTAAAAAAAAAGACGCGGGGTCCTGCATTTTCACAAATATCTCGGAGCGGATAGAGAGCCACGTCTCTTTCGTTTACTGTTACTCGCGGCAGTTATTTTAACAGCTATTACTGGTACAGCTATTAGCAGCTATTAATGTCTAATTTTTTTTTTATTTGTGCGCGCGCGCGAGATGCAAAACTGCCCGCACGAGAGAAATTATTATTCCGGACGCACAATTGAAAGCGCATTTTAGCATGTAGACACGGTATGAGCTGATAACGGTACTCGGATGACCCTTCTATCGCGCGTGAACAAAAGTACAAAAATTGTACCAGACATGCCTTATCGTAATAATAATAAGTGATGCACCACGAAAGTACTCGTTATTTTTTGACATTGACGAATCGCAAAACGTATAGAAAATGTACGAAAAGTTGAGACAAAAAAAAAACATACGGGCAGGCGAAATCTTTTAACGTTAACGCGAAAAAAAATGCGGGCAACTTTGCATCCGTTTTGCGCATCCGTATATTTCGATACGATCGTTCCAATTGCATTTAATTATCCGCTATACGTGCGCCGTGTGTATTTTATCATTTTTTTTAGGTTCTTAAAAATAGGTTCCTAATACGCGAATCATGTTAAATGTGTGGTATGCATGTTTTTATTGCTGTTTACGATAGCATTTTACGATGTTTTTGAAAATGCTTTGTGATCTCCGAGCGAAAGGAAGAAAAGTAGGCCTATAGTAATAAAGTCGCTATTTTACTGCAGAGATTAAAAAAAGGGGAAATCTTCGATTTCGAGCCCTCCTCTCGACGTAGGGGCAGGCTCATCCGACTTTAACTTTTGTAAGAAAAAAAAGGAGCATTTATCGCTATATCGGAAGCCATTCGACAGAAATCTGGTCTCTCAGGAAGAAATGTAATACGTGAAATTTTTACGACGATGAAAATTTCAAAGGCGAGGGAATGCAAAAAAAAAATACAGAAAAGGATTAATGAATTGTAAAAAAATAACGCCTAGAATTTTGCGTATATATTGTATTATAACACCTTTCAGTTTGTTTTGAAACGTTACAATATAAGGAAACATTTTATAACAAACACGTTCTCTTCTTCATACAAAACGCCCTACCCTGTCTTGAGGTAAGAGGAACGAGAATTGACGGCTATCGCATTTTATTATATTAAATTAGAATAGGTGATATTTACACATTATGGCGATTTATTGGAAAAATAACATCTCTCGGTTAGACAATCTCTATCACCTGTTCAGTATCACGCTTTCTCATGCGGCGTACATATACATTCCGCGTGGGTGTTACACTTTGTTAAACTCTGATACGGATATGTACATTTGTGTAATGTCGAAAGAGTAGACGGTATTACAATGAGATTCAAGAGAACTGATAGCATGGAGTTAGCTTCTCGTCGCAAGTGAAAAGTCGGTCGGAAACGCTCTATATTCACGTCAACAGTACGGTTTCTTAACTTGCGAACTCGAAGCTTCGACGTACAAAGGAGTATTTGCGAATACATTACGAAGGATAAATGTACAATTAAACGTTACAATCAATCGAATGCATTAAATGACGTAGAAACGTTAGTTTTAATTAGCACATTGTCAGAAGTGATAAAACGTTATTTTAAATATTTTCTATAAAACTCACATTTACAAACAGCCTATTTGGTATCTTGACGAGAATTACTTTATTTCTTTTTTACACAACACAAAATAAATAAAGACGGTGGTGTTTCAATATTTATAGCACGAGGGTGTTACAACTCTCGGTATATAAATATTAGACAGAATGCAATGAGCGCGCGCGCGCAAGCTGGTTTTACGTAGACTTCTCCTCTCCCGCCGAATGGAAGCTTATGGAGGCGGAATTGATGCAGAACCGCTTCCTCGTAGGCTTCGGCCCGTCGTTGAACACGTGGCCCAGGTGCGCGTCGCACTTGGAACAGGTCACCTCGGTCCGCACCATATCTGGGTTTGCGATCAGCAGTAGTAGATTGCCGCCGACTATAGTTGGCGTCGTTTAATTCGACGCGACGACGCGCGATTTTCGGCGGTGTTGTTTTTTTTTTTTTTTCAGTGATGAGAGTGAAGAGTGGTTTTTTTCAGTGGTGGTAGTAGCCAGGGGATCAAGGAGGGCGAGAGGAGAAAGAACAATAGAGTGTGATTAGACGCAGACCGACACCCTTTTCACGCGAGATATATGATTTTCAAGAAGTAACAGAAGCGATCTAAAAGAAAATCTCAGGATTGAGGAGAAAATCGAACTAAAGATTGATCGACCGTGAGAAGAGACAGCTAACATTCATATATGATACTAAAAGAAATAACGATGGAGAAGTGCGTACATTTATGAAGCGGTTTTGTTCAATATATACATTTTTGTCATCTGACTGTACATCTGACTTTTGTCCGTTAATCATTATATTATACGCTTCCAATTCAATTGTACGCTTACTCGGCAATATTGAAAGTTACGCAATCATATTATGTTCTATACGTTGCATTTGTAACTAACATATTTTTTTAAATTTAGAATTAATTTATAAATAATATAAATAATATAATTTGTAATCAATAAATTTATAGGTTTTTTTTAAATTGAAAATTTATATCGCATATTCATCTTTATCAAGTGTTTACTTATGTCATAGAAATATTCTAAGTTTAGCTGTGAGTATTGAAACACACTTGCAAATGATTAAATATTATCTCAACCGGCGTAATTATAATAGCAATGTAAAAGCGAAGGAACTTTATTTGCATCGAAGAGATACGCTTGTAAAAAGTGATATCTATATGCATTAAGGATATGCGACTAAAGAGAAGGCATTACTCTTAGCCAAAACTACAAGAATGAATGTTACGTTTCTCGAGCAATTATCAATAACTTTACGCTCATGAACGCAGCACTAAACACGTCGCAGACACTTTTTCTCTATCCTATTGGTCATATTTCCAATGTTTCACAATGTACGGCTAGCGTATTAGTTTAATACAAAAAAAAAGTGATGTAAGTCTAACACAATCACACTCTAAGCAAGTGCATGCGGGAACCGAGGAGAACAGGAACTTTCATCTAATATACACATTATATTTACAATAGAAAAAAAAATTACAAACGGATATTATACAGGTCCTGTCTTTTCTTATAAGAGAAAATTTCTTTTAAATAGATATGTATACAAGAAAATTTCTATACATTCGTAAATGAGGCGCAAGGAACGAGAGTGAAAATGTAATTATGATCTTTGCTACGAAATCGTAATAATTTCATGGAAAATTGAATCTTGTGAGAAATTGAAATATATATAATATAATGAGACTTGTATACTTTGGATATAGGTGCAGAGAAAGTGAAGAGTGAAATGTGACCAGGATAGGTTCAGTAAAATGTTATGCAAGTGTATACGATTATGATACATGTTGCGATTACGGTGTTGTAAATATAGTAAGCAGGTACAACGGTTTCGAAACGGAGAGACTTATTTACGAGAGATACAGTTACATCTAACAAGCCCTATATAGTTTTCAAGTGTACCCGCGCACTATTGTGCAACACGTGGTTTAGCGTTAAGACAATGAGGTGTGAATGGCATTCTAACTAAAGAACGCGAGCATATAATTGCATTAAGAGATAACGCTAAAACGACGGCGATCGCTTACCGTGAGAGGTGTCTTTGGTCAATTTAACGCGGCCCTGATCTAGAACCTCGTTGAACGCCGGCCAGCCGCATCCGCTGTCGTACTTCGTGTCCGAGGAGAACAGTTCCTGATCGCACACGACGCAGGTGTACGTCCCCCTCTCGTAGAACTTGTTGTAGCAACCGGTAAACGGCCTGCGACCAAATAAAGCGTCGTATAGGAATTAGTCAGGGGATGGTGAATCGGCGACGATGTCAGGGGAGGGTGGAAAAGCGGGAGGGGCGGCGCAAACCGCCGTGACATACATATACAGCTTATTTTTAAACCTGTTGGCCGTGAGATCGTTTCACGCGGGCATACAAAGCCGCTCTTGAAAGAGTTATTTCGGTGTTCCGTTCATCCGCGATTGGACTCCGCTCAAAACGCGCGCGGGAACGTTGTGACTTGGCGTTTTCACCTTTAATTCAATTCGTGACACGGTCGCGGCGAATTATGTCACGGTTGCGATCTCACGACTGCGAAAACTGCGCCACGTGAGAGACAAACAATATACATGTATTATCTTAGTTAACGTCAAGCTATTAATTTTCACACGCGTGAAATTCTACCGCAGACGAACGTGTGTACCGATACGTGTATACATGTTGGTATTATTTTGATGTATTTCATCAGCAAAAGCTTCAGAGTTCGGCTTGCTCGGGAATCGCAAGCGGAGCGGGCCTGCGTAAATATGGAGCAGACGACGAAATAACATCCATCTGTGTCATCAATATAATTAGCATAATTCGACCGTGCCCGTCGTCGTTATCGCCGTTGCGCAACTCCACGTTGCGCGCTTTGATCGTCTATTACAGAATCAGCTGACGTCGCGCGCGGGGCAAGACCGAGGCGCAATAGACGGGAAGCAGGTCGCGGTTATAAGCGGAAGAGTAGGGCTCCGTTTCGAGCGGACTGGTGCGCGAGGGATCTCCTCCGAGGAGTGGGCATCGTCGAGGAAATACACCGTTTCCGGAAAATACTCTGCTCCTTGTAACGACCTACAACCATGGCCTAGCCGCAATCGAGAACTAGTGCGAGGTCGCTCGAATTAACTTCCTGCTGACCGCGAAAAAATAGACCGTCCGACACCATCTCGTCGACGTTACCGTCGTTGTCGCATCGTCAACGTCGCCGTGAGCGAGCACGTGGGGGAGGAGCGTTATCGAGGACGTACGCCGGTGTGTCAGTCACGACTCGAGTTTCGCACGTGCGTCTCTCTCCGTGCGATGGCCCTCACCTCTCCGTGCCTTTTTCCTGCGTCACATGCCACTGCAGCGGCGTCAGCCGCTTCCGCGCCTCCTCCTTGTCGACCGCCGTCGTCATCCTCCTCCGGATCACGCCAAGCGTGTGTCGCAGAATCTTGGTAGGCCCGGGGTCCGGCCCGGGATTCACGCAGGGGGAATGCGATGTGAACTTCACGCGCGACGATTCTACGCGCTTCTGTTCTGGGCCGCGTTGACTGCAGGTCACTGGAGTCGTCCCCCGGTCTCTCGTCAGCGCACGAACCGCACTTATCGGCCAACTTCGCCGCACTGAACCGGACTGAACCGCGCCGCGCTCTCCGAGTCGCGACGCGACGCCGCCGCCGCCAGGCACCGCGCGGTCGAATTTGATTTGCCGCTCCAGTCACGTTCCAGGGATGAATAAAATGATCTCGTACGAAGAACCCGTGCGAAGACTCCTGCGTGTACGATGATGAAAATGATGCTGTAATATTTCAAGACTGTATTTATAATAGAATCTTAAATATAAGATCACGACGATGCGCGACAATAAAATCACGGCGATTAATTTAACCGAATCAATAATTCAATTAATTCAATAGAGTCGCATAAAGCAACATTTTTAGCTATATAATTCGCAGCCCTAATCATTAATCTTCTTTTCAACAATCTTCTTAACAACAAAAAATTAATTTTACTCATGGGCGAATTTATTTTTTTGCACGCATCTCGCTGTACCGTCGTGAACTTTTTAAAAAGCACACGATGCGATTTTTTTCGGTGTTAGATCGCATTGCGATTTAATAAATCACTTATAGAAATTTTGCATTCGTCAAATCCGGCGCGTTACCTCAGGCTCTACAGTCACCGATCATCGATCACGTTTCAAGTATTTCCATATATCCATCGAATTTGATAGTTAAACGTTAAAGGTTTATCTGCGGTTAGTATAATGTAAAATATAAAAAATTTGATCATTTGTACATTTGATTGTTTAGATGTTTCATATTAAGCAGAGACAAGCCTTAAGTGGTCATAAATCTAGAAACCCATAAACTCATATATACAGTATCGGAACAATGTTCAGGATTACTCAAAGGATGTCGTTTTTTATGGAGCATAGCCAAGTAAATAACGTACACTATATTTAATAACTGATTAAGATTTATTATTCTTTTTCATAATATAAGTAGTGTACTGTTAAATCTATAGTGCCAAATTTGACTCTATTTAAATCGCAACTGCTCCTACTTAATATACATATATATATAGTTATTTTTAACTCAAACAATAGTTATTTTTTATATAAAACAATGGAATTTAATCTAAATTTAGGTTAAATTTGAACCGTTTTAAATTATTTAACTTTATTGTTTTAGTTAAAAATAACTATTTATTAAATAGGAGCAGTGGCGACTTAAATAAAGTTAAATTTGACACTACAAATTTAATAGTGTGTAATTTAATTCTCTGTTATAAAATTATATATTGTACATGTTAAATTTGGAATCATTTAGATTGATGTATTGTGAAAGTATAAAATGATCATCGCTCATATTATCTTTATGCCAAAGGTCGAGCTTCGTCTAGATATACACATGTCGTTGACATGCCTAATGTAGTGGTTAAAATGTATACATTTTTGGTATTTCATCGATAATTCTGGATACACTCGATTGTAAACTTACACCGCCCCTTGATTTTGCTACAATAGTGATCTCATATGACTTTATATTCTGGATGTTTAAGAAGAGAGCTTCGACTGCATCCTATAAAAAAAAAAAAAAAAAAACAACAAAAATGTCTAACTTACAGTTTTTTGTTATAATTAAAAAAAAATCATCACTCTGTGATAATACTAACTCCGGGTACAACTAGTAAATGCGGTTTAACTACAGAGGCCTTAAACTGTAACGTGTAATTGTCCGGTTGTAGAATGGGTTTATTCCATTTAACTGCAATGTCATGAGATATTTCACTTCGCTTTAGAATGCTCTTCGTCCGGAAACCTGTTACCTTTTCAGGTGCTAGGATAAGAATCGAGAGATATTTATTATACTTAAATCAATTGACTTTGACGAAGAAAAAACTCATACTCGATAAAATTCAAAATGAATTTATTCTTCTTTGAGATTATTTTAATGATTTACCGCAGATTCTTAAAGAGTGATAAATTTCTAGGCACGATGATGGTGTGAAAAAAATAAACGTCGGTGGGTCACTGACTTTAGCATAGTTATGATTAAACGATTGAATATATACAACATAACTCTGATTGTAGTCTAAATTTCTGAGAGGAAAGCGGAAATCTGAAGACTGATAAAATACATATAAATATAATAACTGAATGATAGTATAGCTGAATAATATATTGATAACTTGATAAAATTAATTAATAAATTTATGCTACCGTACATTCTTTCTCCTTTTCTCTTACCTTAAATATTAAATAAAATTTTGATAATAAAGGCCCCCCAACTGCCGAAAAAATTATCTGATAATGACAATTCTGATCTAAAAAATATAATGATCCAATACTGTATATGTATAATGACACAACTAGAAATTTTTAAAATATGTTCCGTATTATGTGTGCGTGAATTACCCTGAGCAGGTTGAAACATAATTTCCGCTTGTAGTTTGTTTACATCGTTAATTTGCTTTTCAAATTTTGCAACTGAAATGTGTTTAATCGCTTTTGGTTGGTAATCAACTGCAAATATTAGATAATCTTAATTGATTCTTGAAGAGGAAATTGTAAGACAAGTTTATTAATATCTCGAATATACAGCATCTATTATACATATGCAATTGAATTACGAGACAATGTAAAAGATTTGTTGTGCCCATTGTGTGTTAAAAAATTTCGATTCGGAGATTAATACCTGCGTAAGTTAAGAACCAATTTGATATTTCAGGTGATGTAAAGCCTGTCTGTGTTAACATATATAAACGAAAACGATAAACTGTGTCTGCCTTCAAGTATTTAAACATCGTAAATTCGCCATCGCTCTACAAAAGAAATCTATCTTGTAAAGAAAAGCAAAAGCACATAAACGCTTCGTAATCGAAAAGACTTGATCGTACAAATTTCTCTATAGACTGACAACAATAACGTGAATCAAGTTCTCTTTGAATAACATTTCTTTGATTTTTGCGTGAAAAGTGCGAACGTAAACGTGAATAAAACGAATTAATACAAACGCCATTGCATCGGTTGTCTTACTCGAGCTCTTTCGAGTTAGATTTGATATATTTGACATTTCTAATTTAAAAAATCATTGCACATTTTCGACTTTTTTTGGCCTTCCTTTTGGCCATATTGAGTAAAGCTTGTAAAGTTTAAATTGCAATCAAGGGTATCTAACGGCCTGACGAATTGATTAAAAGTAGAAAGCACTTACCACTGTGGCTTTACTCCAAGTGTGATCGGGTATGCTCTGTAATTCTATAACATAACTTGCAGGATTGTATTTAATTACTAGCGAATGCGTTCCTCTGCAATGTAAAGTGACATTCGCATCAGCTTCCCTTTCTACTGTCTGATCAACTATAATAAGAAACAATTTTAATATACAATAGTATCCAAACGAAATTGATTTACAATCTTGTACAGTTTTAATTACTTACGCTCGAACTGGCCCGTGGGTTGCGTACAATCCTCAAGGCACCAATCCTGTGAAACACGTACGAAAAATTAATAAAGCATCTTGTAAATAGTTGGAAATAATTATACACGATAAGCAGCGACGTAACAATTTGAGATTTTTTTCAGTACTAGAAAATATTTAGTCAAAATCAGACTGCATGAATATTTTACGTATGTATATACGAGAAGAAACGCGCGCCTGATACGCGTGTAAAAATAACGTCGTTCAAATGATTTCTCGCGTTAATGTCACAATGATAACTTCGACTTGTATCGTAACAATTTCTATTACCAACCACTAATTTCTATAATCAATTAAATAACATTTATCGCTAAAATGTAGAAAAGAAACCCGTTGGAGGATGTCCGTTAAAAGTTTTCGTAATTAATTTAGTTCGCAAGCATGACGTTTTTCATAAGTGTAAAGAAAATTGTGAAAAAAGTGATAAAACAACTATTTACAACAACACGATGCATTGTGCAGTTTAGCGTCTATCGCTTTACTCTTCTCTTTTGATATAACTAACTGTAAGTATATATTTCTGATCTATTTTAATTTAAACTTAAAGTTAAGTTTAATGAGAATTTTTGAAAATATTAAGCACAAATCGCTATTTATTTGAATACATCGAAATTGTTGCAACTTTTAAAGTCGCGCGCGCGTTAAAAGAAATTCCCCTTTCCCTTTTAAAGAAATGATTTAAATGTTCGTAAAAATGGATAGGTATCGTGATCGAGTATCGTTTTGCAGCCAAAATCGAGCACAATCGTGTATAACATTATTACATTTGTCGGTGACTTCTTTTTGTCCTTTCCTTTCCTTTATAAAAAAAAAACATATATATTCTACAAAGAAACAGAAGACATACAAGAACATCATTTAAAATTTAAGTACATATACATTTAAAAAATGAGTTTAAGAAATAGGATCTCTCAGTATTTCACTCATTTGATCCTGCTCACGAGTCTCCTGATTATAATTTTCACATTAGCATTTTTATCTTAATTGATACATATCATTGTAGCATACATTTTAACTTTTAGAGACAGATTACGACGTTAACACATGCAAATAAATTTATGGCGAATAATCGAGACATGCAATACATAGAATTACGTTTCGTATGGCATATATATTATATCGAATAAAGTTTCAATTAACTTACATCTTTATCTCTGCATGCTATCATACACTGACTGGTATTCAGAGCTTCTTGGAAACCAAATCCATGGACGGAAATTACACAATAAAATAAGAAAAACAGCATTTTGCCAACTTCGCCTAAAAACGTGCGCAGTTGTTACTTATTTAAAATTATATTGAGGATTTTTGTGATATGTATAAAGATGTGGAAAGGTGTCCTCTAACTCGACTTTCTTTTCAAACTTATATGTATGTGTATACTTACTGTAGGTCTAGCTGTGACCCAAGGCTGCGACGGCCGCGTTCGGTTTGGCGCTTACAGATACTTCCAGCGCTTGTAAGCATCGTTTGTCCTTGTTTAACAATTGCTAAACAACAAGGGTGAAATGATGCTGCAAGAACGCCAAAGCGAGCGCAGTCCAAAAATCTCGCGAGAGCGAAAATACCACCACCTCTCCCTTGGTCACGCTCGAGCGAGACGGGGAGTAAACGAACAAGGATAGACGCTAGAGCTACGAATTCGAGCAAAACTTTAGAACTTAACCTTGTTTGTTTACTCCGGATATAAGACAAGGATGGAATGCCGCGATAGCCGTTGACAGCGTGCTCCCCGAACGCGCCGAATATCATTGAGCGTTCGGCAGATAAAGCAGATCAGCAAGTGTTTAGTGTGCTCTCCGCTAGATGGCAGTGAAATCAGTGAAATCAATCGTAACAAACAAGCACTGAGCGGCGTCACTGGCCCTCAATTATTGTACACTTGGAATAGGGTGAAAATTAAAAAAATGAGCAAATTCACTAGAATATTTTTAATTTTATTGGCCAATATTTAATGAATTTGCTCATTTTTCTAATTTTCACGTTGTTTCAAAGATACACAATCGGATCTGTCTGCTGAACGCGCCTTTATAGGAAACAAAATGGCACTGTGATCGCTTAGACAGCCAATCAGATCTTCTTATTGATAATACCTATATCGGAATTAAAATGTTTGCAGCGATCTAATCTACCCGCCTCTCCGATTATCTGGGACTTTAGATCTGTTGTGTGTATAAATTTCATGTAGTTCATTGACGCATGAAATACTTGGACGAAGCATATTACTGCGGAATTGAAAAAAAAAGATATATGATGATCAAGATGGCATGTAATTAATTTTTTCCCTCATTTCTTAAAGTTCGCTCCCTTTCACTCGCCTGATCTGAAGAGATTTTTAGAAAAGATATATTTTACGCTCCGTTCAGTTATTTTGTACACGTGCATGGATTCGAGATAATTTCCAATTTCGAAATATAGTTAATTTGATCGCGAACTTTTACAGCACTGCAACTCGCGTATGCATTGGCAGCCGTGCTCGCGACGAGCGCCACTTCACAGCGTATTTTCAATCGATGGTCGAGCGTCGCGTCGGAGGGCTATAAGGAGATCGCGTTGCCACTTTTGCTCGTAAGACACTTAAAAATTTCATTCTCCGCGTCGAAACATTCCTCCGGCAACGGGCAAGGCATTCGTGCGGTTCATTAATCGAGAACCGTCGTCAATTCGGGCGATCTCGCGTCGCTTTCGTTTCGATTTGCTCTTCGAATTTCTCGATTTCGCCAAGCGGCGCGATGACGTCACACGAGCCGCCGAGCGCCGGCGGCGGCGGCGGCGGCTCGCGATTGGCTGGCCGCGCCGGCGCGGCGCGCAGCCGCAGTCGGCACGACTGTCGGCACTGAGGCCTGAGCGCGGTCGCCATCTTGGCAGATAGAAGGAGGCCTGCTGTCGCCGTCAGCCGCCGACGTACGCCGTCCAGCTGAGCCGTTAAAGCTGAGCGCGAGCTACCTTGGCTCGGCTGCTGGGTGAACGCGGAGAGAAAACGCGGCGGGCTATCGTTCGCGCGACGCGAACGCGGAAACCGGCCGAGGAGGCGGAGGCGGCGGACGAGGAGAGGCGGAGGAGGAGGCGGCGGCGGAGGAGCAGGAGGAGGACGTGAAAAGGAGGAGAGGTGCCGGAGGACCGGAAAAGCAGCGCGCGGCGGGCCAAGTATAATATCGGGGTGAGCGGGACGTCGCGGACGCCTCGCGCGGCTAGCGCCTGGTCTGGTCTCGGCTGTCGTGTTCGCCGTTCGTGTTCGTGCCGTGCCGTGCCGTGACGTGTCGTGTCGTGTCGTGTCGTGTGCCCCTGATCGTGATCGTGATCGTGTGTACGTGCGCGGTGAAGTTGGCCCGAACCCCGTGTAGTCTCGCTCCCGTCCGTCCGTCCGCGTCGCGCCAAGGACGGCCGACCTCGCTCGCTTCTTCTCGCGTGGCCGCGTCCGGGATCCCTCGCGTCACCGTCGTCGACGTCGTCCTCGTTTTCGTCCTCGTGTAACATCGTAAACGTCGGTCTCGCGCGGTCTCCTTCGCGTCGCTCGGTGGTCGCTCACACAAGGGTGCGAAGAGAGACACGGTCGTGTCGGGAGGGATCCGAGCCGAGGGGAGGACACGCGCGACTTCGCCGCAGACGTCAACTAGCTGCTGGCTACACCACCTTGCGTGACAGCGCGACAGTATGGCGGGACAGACGATCAACGACAGGCTGCTGGCCGCGAGGCACAGCATCGCCGGCCAGGGCCTCGCCAAGTCCGTCTGCAAGGCCACCACGGAGGAGATGATCGGACCCAAGAAGAAGCATCTTGACTGTAAGTAAAGAGAGTGAAAGTTCCCGCGATATGTTTGCCGTCGAGCGTCGCTCCTTCGCCGGCGCTCGCCCGTCTCGTCAGTTTTATCGTTAGGACAACGTCCTCCTTTTCTCCTCCCTCGGTATCTCGAAGTCTCAGATTTTTAAGTTTGAGGAGGAAATTTATAGGGGGTAGAGGGGACCGGGGGGGGGGGAGGAAACGCGAGCAAAACCGATGAGAAAAAGTGGACGTTTCGACGCGTCTCGCGCAAAAGCGACAGGGTGTCGCCTACTCCACTCCGATTTCGAGTGGCGACTTCGTGCCCGGCCGTTTTGCCGTTGATTCACCAGCGCGAGGGTACACGCGCGGAATAATACCAGCGCATGCAGGGAGCGACGACGGCGAGTCGCTCACCTTTTCCTATCCTATTTGCCTGCCTTCTCGAAGGAAGGTGAGCGAGTGCGACTTGTGCCCCCCACTGGTCTACTCGCGCGAATCCCCCGGTGCGTTGAGCAATATGTCTCGGACAGGCACACGGTTGAACGAAACCGACTGCGAAACGACGTCGTCGGTTTCAATTCTCCCCTTTACACGTATATATCGATACATCGACGTGGCAATTAAAGCAGTCGGAGTCGATTGGGAACGTCGAAAGCGCGTGCTCGCGTCTGTATATAGGATTTCCATTTCGCGCTTTTCGCTATACACGTTTCTCACATTTCTGCGAGATGTATAGCGTCTCCGCTAAACGCGGCGTGGTCAGGAATGCTTACCTGACAGTCGACAATGGAGCTCCTGGAGAGAGCTGGGTATAATGATAGTAATCGCGATATCCTCCGGGAGGGAAGGATTGAATCTATTGTGTTTGGGTCCTTTTCAGATTTTTCATGCCGTATCTCTTTCCACTGCTTCTCGCTCCGCGCTCGAAAGACGAAGCGCGTGCACGTTCGCAGGACGTGTTCGATAAAGAGGGGAGGGGAAAAAAAGGAAAATCGCGTGGGAAGGTTGGAGAGCGCGATGTGCGGAAAAAGGGACAGACCACGCTCCACGCATGTTCGATTTCTGGAGGCCTCTCCTCGCTTCGACCCTCGCGCGCGATCACCAACATGCTATTTCCGATACTCGGAACGGATTAATTGCGCGTCAGGCGTATACGCAAAAACGCCAATTATTATTTGTAAGAGGTCTCGATGTTACGCCCGCATTAACGCCGAAGCTCGCGCGAACGAGCATTTCCTCTTCTCTACGCGAGTACCTCTATTTCCTTTTTTTATTTTAATATAAACACGGAACGAAACGTACATTCCTTTTTGTAGAAGAAAAAGAAGGGAGGCAGAAATGTAGAAATGTAGAAAAATGTTTTGAGAGGTGCGGAACGCCCGAGAGACGGAGAGGAACCGAGTCGTCGATTTATTTACGAGCCGTTCTAGTTTATCGGACATTCGTAAGCGAGAATTCGCGACTGTAGAATTTCGGTCCGGTCTAAAAGGACATAAATTCCAGTGCACGACCGCTTTTATGCAAGATTCGCGCGATCGTATATATGGAAATGTCACTCTCGTATAATCCGAGGAACGATGGCCCCGCCATCGAGTCGGACCCGCGGTTGCGAAAGCGGTTCAGCTCGAGTGTCTTTTTTTTATTTGGAGATAATCAGTATTGTGTCCACATCGTCAAAATACGTACTTATAGCAAAATAACGTTGAAGGAACGGTCTTTTCCGCGTTTTATCTTCGGAGCAACGATAACGTCCTCGGAGTGTGTCCTCTGCGTGTGTATAAAACAAAATATCGACTTCTTCACATTTGCTCGAGCTGTTTGCATAATTATCGCCGCATTATTGAAGCAAGTGGACGAACGAAATTAAGATGATGAAACCTTCACTCCTCTTCCTCCGTCTGACTTTTAATTTGAGTTCGATTACGCATGATTTGTTTGAAATTGTTCCTGGGGAAATGATCTATAAAAATCCGTTCGAGGGGGATGTGGAAGCGCCCTTCGGCGGTGCCTTGAACTTTACAAGAGCGTCAGAATTAATTCCATACAGATTAGGTTTGGTTAAATTAATTAAACCGAGGACATAGCTTACAGCTTTTATTTAGGTTGCGTGTTAATAGCGTGTAATAATAAAAAAACACGATGAAACATAAGGGAAAAACGTGGTAAAGTTCTCATACGCGACAAATGGATTTAGCTGTTCTGTAACTCACCGTTCGTAAAAGATAAAAAAAACCGCTCATATACAAGAAAATTTATTCACCGTTCCTTTGGCCGCTCTTTCACGCGCGTTTCTTCAATCGTATTATTTAAATGAATAATTGTTTGAGAGAAGATTAAGATAAAAAAAATATTGTAGCTTCGCGGTTGACTCTATATAAATTGCTGGCCAAATCCGCGCGGGAATTTACTATTTACGGAGCACGAGGGCACATATTAACTGTGTAAACGCACGTATATCTCGTGTACACATCTCGTATATACATGTATATATACACACAATGGTACGCTGTCATGTTTGGGATTAGAAGACGGGGAAGAAGACCTCGGACGCGTTTCCTCCTTCCCTCGCGTCAGAGACCGGGCCCGATTCCCAAGGTGACGAGGAGCCTTCTCTCGCGGTAGCGCGTGGCGGCCGTTATACGATTACATATCGTATCGGTAATTTCCTTCCGTTGTAACGCGCGCGGGCGAGACGCGTCGGGACGACTGCAGCAGCGACTTTGATAGTCCGATTGATAGAGTTCACCGGAGCTCTCTCTATCGTTCTCTCCTCCTACGATCTGCACCCCCCGGCGACGCGAGAGAGAGAGAGAGAGAGAGAGAGAGAGAGAGTTGCGTATCTCAATGAATTCCATTCCGCATTCAGGAAAATCGATCGTCTATTTCAGCCTTCACCCTTTTACCGGGACCGCGGACTTCTCTCCATAATATCTCTCGTCATTTCATCGCGGAGAAAAGGCGATCCCTGCTGGGGAATAATTATTTAACAATGACGTCATTACGCTCGTCGCCGCGTTCCGAGAATGAATGTCGCGCGCGCGCACGAACGCTGAATGAAAAAGAAAAACTGATGAAATCTCTTATTCGCGATGAATTTGCTTTTAATTACGTAAAAGTAGAAGCCGGTGTCTGGATAGGAGAGTTAACGGCGAGGCGCTCGACGTATAGCGAGAGTTCGCAATTTGCATACGTACGCGATTAAAATAAACGTTTTCGCGTGATATAATCCTTCGATGGCCCATCAGTAAATCTCCTCGGTGCGGATTAACGGCACTTGTAGTTGTATGATTCACGTGCGATGAGAGTGTAATAATATATCGAAATAGGTATACGTATTAAAATGTGATATAATGTATACGTTAGAAATTGCATAGCGCAATAAAATGTAATATCGAACCGCTAACGGGATTACAATTTGGAATTTGGAAAATGTTTCAGCGCAACAGATGAAATTAACGTTTTTATTAAAATATATTCAATTCGTTAGGCTATATGTACATATAGCCTTAGCCATAAATATAAAGTAAATTCCGCAAATCGAGGTATAAAGCGGTCTGCATCTAACGAAAAATAAATTCAACAGCTTTATTGAAATATATTTATTTTTATAACAGTTTGAACATTTTATTATTTCTCTTTTGGCTTTCACTGCCGCTTTTTCCAAGGAAATGTAATAAATTGAGGATGCTTTGTATGTACGGCCGGGGCTATCTTTAAATTTGTTATTCAACGTTTTTAAATGATAAAAGAATTTATATCTTTTCCGGCTCGTGATAAAGCAATACATCTCTTTTTGTATATTTATGTCTCGTATTTCTTCTTTCGTAATCTCATATTTCAGAAATTTGTCATGTCTCCTTCACATTTACGTGCTTTTCTCGAACGTGATTTTTGAACAAACTGTCAATATGCCATGACGTAGCGCATCAACAAGAAAGACGTTCTTGACGAAAATAGGCGAGTATATTCCGCGAATAGAACGTCGTCGGAGCCTTATTCTAACCTGATAAGTCGTGAAACCCTACGGACCTCGAGCTCCATTTAATTTATCGATCTCGCTGACGCGTAGTTGCACGGAATGCTTTATAGATTTACGGGGTGTGCCAAAAAGTGCAGTTCCGATTTTAGTCGCTATGGAAATGTCGCCCCGGATATTTCTTCGCGCGTTCTCTCGTTAACAATAAAAACAAATTCTTTCCGGAGAAATTTTAGATTATCACGCTTTCTTTCTCCACACGTCACTCCACGGCGATAGGTACGTGGGCGTAAATGATAGTCAGCGGCGTTTGTTTCAGTTTATGAATCTGTCCTAATTTAAAACGAACATGCTGTAGAAGTCCTTATACCGAGGCGCGATTATCGGCTCCCTCTTTTGCCTATTCATCACGCCTTGTTAACGTATTCGCGAATGAAATAATATTTACTATCGAGTCCTTGTGATTTGCCAGAGTTGTTCGTCAATTTAAGTTAAATCCGTTGTTATTGAGAGACGTATAAGCTGTGCGTGGCGAAACTTTGTGGTTTAAATCACATCATGACTCGAGAATGCAAAGACGTCATGTACGATACTTGCTGTATTATTATTCCTGAAATTTTTCCAATCATTATTTCAGAATATTGGACACGATTTTATAATAATTATATTAACATTTTGATGGCCAAGCTGATTTCGACATTGTACTTAATAAATCTATTGATTATTATTGTTTTTTCAACATATAATTCATATTTTTAACGTAATATAATTCAAATTGTTTCTTTAATTGTTCTAAGTATACTTAATAAAATTATTTTTAATTGGATAAATAAAACTGATGTGCTCTAAAAATGGGACGGAACGTTTACGGAAATTCATATATTGTATCACTCTGATATGAGTGATACGGCAAAATATTAATAAGATTCATAACAATATAAATGTATATGCTTCTTTATAATTATTACCAGCTGCAATAATTTGTAAAGAACTTCAAGGAAAAATTTTCTTTTTTTGTACAAAAATCGTAGTTTATATTTTACGTAGATTATATTTCACGATCATATCACGGAGAATTTGTCGAAATATCGATAATCTTAATTCGATAAAATACGAAAGATAACACGACGATGTCAAGGCATTGTGTTGCGCACCTCACGATTTATGTTGCGTAAGCATGCCTATTACAATATTACAATGGTACAATCGATGACACGACCGTCTTTTTTTTTCGCGCCGCGAACGACGACGGGACGGCTGGGAATTTTCTCGTGAGTTTTTCTCCTCAGTCGTCAACTTACGTCGCGTGATCGCATTGAGCAATTCCTTCCGTTTGTCGTATCCGAGGACTCGCGTATATAACGAACTTGTGCAGCGGAAGTGCATTAGCGACGGAGAGCGTAATTAGATGAGGGATCTGCGACCCGCGTCATTGATCTGAGGAATTAATAAAAAGCCCAGGACTCCGTGTGCTCTCTCGAAAGAAGGGCACTTGGATCCTCGTGCCGTTGATTCGCCGGGACCGACAGGCACACAAAAGCTCGCTACCGACCGATCAATAATCTTACGGAACGGAGAAGACGTTCGTTCGTCGGTGTGCTGGAGTCCCGCACGAAAATTGTCGTTCGAAAATAAGCCTGTTTACGCCACGCGAGATTTCCGTTACGGAAAAAGGTAAAATAAAAATCGATACAGTTAAAACGCTGCGTACACTTTCGATGCCGCGAACGTGCGGGAGAACGGTTTCTCGCGACGACGATAAAATCGACTCATCACGTCATCGATTTCGCCGAAATCATTGGAGCCTTATACGATATTGTTTCATCGGTATTAGCTTTCCGCCCTAAAGGTAACGTGCGGTACTAAGAAATGAGGAACGATAAAAGCAAATATATACGTTATATACGAGCCGATATTTACGGTCGTTGCGTATAGGTACCGTATTGCGGACCGCAACGGTACGATCTGATAAAGGCGCGACGTGTGGCGCGAAACTGCGTGGAAATGGAACGCGCAATTTTTATATAAGCGGATTTGATACCCATATCGCACGTATCTTTACAACGTGGCGTAAAGCGTGCTGTAACAACGTCGCACGTCGGGAAATTCGTAACGATTTTCTCCCGCGACACACATTCGCGAGGTAATTAAGCCGCGCGCCGCGGTTTGATGCTCGTTGTCTCTAATGACTATCGTTGTTTCGAAAGTGCTGTTTACTCTCATCGCGGTCCCTCCGCGCGGTCCTTCCAGCCGCGAATCGAACGGGCGAGTCGATAAACGGGCAGCAGCCAACGTCATCCCATGGCGCGAAGATCGAGAAGGACGGAGTAGCCGTAATGCTAAACTGTATAATTGCGCGCTATAACGAACAACTGTCCGCGAGTACAGCGAATGTGGAACAACAAATGTTACTCCGTAGCTCTTAAGGACAGGTGCTAAGTTCTATTGCATGTTGCACCGCGAATATTTTCGTGATGAATCATTCGGGAAAAATGCATAAATGTATAGGTTCATTCATGCGAGGAACAGGAATGCTAAGATTGTCGGTCTCTTTTTACTTTCAGGAGAATTATTAAATCCCTCCTTCATTTTTCCGTCTCTTTTTCCCCACAGCAGTTTCTCTGAGATCCTTATGGAGGACCTCTATTATTTTATTCTCGAAACTCTCTGCGGTTCAAATTACTATTGGAGATCTAAACATTTTCACATATTTACAAATTATTTGATATTATTTGGAATGCAAATTCTTTCGAGTTTTCTTGAATATCTTTTGTATAACTTGGTATAAAATTTTCTTATTTTTCAGTTTATCATAATATAAGATTATCCATTTGTTTTTTTTAATCTCAGAGCCATACAGTGACATTGACTCTTTCTTTCACTTCGAGTATCGTTATTTTAGTCTTTTTCTTCCGCAGTATTCATTCCGTGACTGATTAAAACGATAGTTATTATGAAACGATACGTAAAAATCCATCTCTCTCTCTCTCTCTCTCTCTCTCTCTCTTTTAGGCCAAGCAAAAAGACTCCTTTTAAAGTTATTCGCACCTCTCAAGGCCGGCGTTTCTTGCGCTGCGTTTGGCCTCGGTGCGTTCAATCGATGACACTATCGCGCGCCGTCATAGTCGGTCGAATGGTAGACGCGCGTTTAACGATCAGCGAAAACGGATCTCCAAAGTCATTCACGTCAACCCTTCACGGTCAACGTTCTCCTGCGCTGGACAGCGTGTCAGCGCTGCGGATGGATCAATCGATACTATTATCGCACTGTTATAGACGATGTTACGTAAAAGTGGAGCTATGTCATGTAAGAAAGTGGACCTCCCGTCTCGGTTCGTTTGACAAATCAATCTAGTTCAGTCAACTCTCGGAAGTTCATTGCCCACCTTTTCTTATTTTTCAGTTTGTACGATAACACATAAATTAATCATTTTCGCATCGTGAAAGAGAAAAGAAAATTTGATCAACTCTTAATTGTGGACATTACACGTTACAGTGGGCGTGAAGGGACTTCCTAAGAACTCTTACTTTTAGATCTGAAAAAGATAAAAAAATATTTGCTCTCCATTCTGTTGCTGCTGCTGTATTTTCTTGTATTTTTTATTAATTGTGCACAGAATTAAATTGTATTAGTTTTTCTAGAAGATATAATTGGCCATAATTATAAAATAAGGGACAGAAGTCCCATCAGGGTCGCCGTAGTTAAAGATTAAAATTCTAAATGAAATGGATGTTGAAAAGTAGATCAAGTTGAAGAGTATGCGTGAAAAAGATATAACATAATTAATATGCAAAAGCTAAAGAAAAGATATAGAAAAAGTATGCAAAAGATTTATTTATTTTTAACAATTTATTTCGAGATCTGTGTATGTGCTATTTGACCTCATTTTTATTTCAAGCCTCTTATTGTCGTTTGACTCTTTCATCTTACGTCGCGAATATGCAACATGATATTCTTTATGCATCTGTAACATGTGCATTTAGCTTATTTGCTACGACGACATAACTTAAAAATTGCCATTTTTGAGTTGCTCGCGAGAAAAGGACGGCAGAATAAAGAAAAAAAAACATACTTTAAAACATATAGTTTTATTCTTCTACAATCAGTTATTACCTATATCAGAATTGCATTTCAAAATTAATATTCAAAATTTTAATTTATTCAAAGCATTCAGACTCATTTTCTGAAGAATTTAATTTGTCGACAGAGCACGAACTTCAGTGTTATTGTTCTAGCAAATGACCGATATGGTTTTAATATTCTTAATTATTATTGGCCGTCTTCGAGAGATAATTTAAGTCGTTCAGAGCATTATCAGTTGATTTGTAAATGAATAATTGAAACTCACGGTAAATAAAGTTTCGATATTGACTCGAGGATCCGGGCTCGTGTCGAGCTGTCACGGTCAATGTTCTCCCTCTGCTGCACACCGTGTATCAATTGATAGACACTATGAACCTCTCATGTGCATTAATGTACACGAAAGGTCAATCGATAGCGCCTCTATTTTTCGCTCGGAAAAACAACAGCGTGCCTTTTACGCGAGATGATTCGGCCAATATTATTTTCTCCGCGTCATACAGGACAATATAAAAGGATTCCTTTCTGATAGCGCGAGCAGTGACCGCGTTTCTGAAATTTCTCTTTTCCGGTACGAATCGTCGGACGCATATAAGTCGATAAAAATAAAATTTCGGCATGCAGGTCGTCCAGAAAAAAATCACATTTTCAATGTTAATATAGCAATTTCTTGCCACACGAAGTAAAATTCCGTAGCGAAAAGTAATTCTCAGAGCGAAATCGTTACTGCTATTTCGGAGGACTATCGGTTTTCATCGTGTGTTATTATTTCGACGTGATGTGAGAGATTTGAAGAGGTTACTTCATAAAATAATAAATAACCCAATGTGAATGAGTTCGAAAAGTTAACCGAGTTAATTTTGCGCGCATAAAGGTCATTCTGTTTCGTAAGACGAGGAGAACGTCATCCATATTATTGACTGATGTATTAACTGTATGAATGCAGAGATTGTCCGCGATGTATCGATTGCATCGCGTATACCGAGTCATATATACCGACGCCGTTTCGCAATTTATTACGATCGTCCGTCGAATCGAATTTGCAATCGATCGCCTTATCATACGCTCCACTTACTCGAAAATGGAATTTATTCGCGCGTGCCACGCGCGCTATCGTCGCATTTGCATAAAGTATGTATCGGATCGCTTACATTCGCGCCATCCTTGTCATCGCGTCGTTATAGCTTCGTCGCATTGGACGCAATCGCGTGCAATTTGCGAATTTTGAGCTAGCCGCGTATCTTTCTCTCTATTTCTTTTTTTTTTCCGCCGGAAATGGCCGAACAAGTTGAGCGAATTCGACCGGAGATGCCGCAGCGAACGACGGAAATAAAACGTACGGGAAAGCTAAAAGGGTTTCAACCTTGGAATTCCGGGAATTCTTTTATGAACGTTTCAAATCTATATATATGTCGTGTCATAATATATGATGATAATTTTTCTACAAACTTAATTAATGCATATTTTATTTGCGGCTTTCTAAAAAGTTACCGCAATCAGAAGGTTATTATATAAAAGCAAAGTTTTTTAAATCGTTCTGTCTTTTCAGCAAAAACTAAATTTATTGTTATAGCTAAGACTTATTACAAATAAAACGAAAATATGTAGAAATATATAGAACGAACGAAAAAAAAATATATATATAAGATTCAGTTTAAAATAAAGTGAAATTATAAATGAAATTTTACGATTATAAAATTTATTATTACGTGATTGTGAATTTTTAAATTGTCTTTTGAATAGAATACCCTGGACGGATTCGATCGGCGTTGTCCTAAAGACCCGCATTTATCGTTAACAAGTGCACCCATATGTTTCTCGCTCTATCTTAATTGCCGCGTTCTAACGTGTGACAAAAAAAAAAAAGAAATGGGGAAACTCAGCTGCCGTGTGTTTAGCTCTCGGCAAATGTGGAATGTGAATACCTACAAATGTCCCGCGATTATGCGCCGAGAGAAAATTCGAGCGTGTCGGAATAGGTGTATCCCCGCGCCGCGAGATTAAATCTAACATGTAACTCAGCGTTGCGCATCGTGCTGCACGCGCGAAAGGCCTTTGTGAACCGGAGGCTGTTGATACCGAGAGCGAGGAACGAGAGAGAAGGAAGGCGAGAGATAAAAAGAAAAAGGAAAGAAGAGAAAGAGAGAGAGAAAAAGAGAGAGAAATTGAATATACCAGGGACCCCGGGAATACGGCCGCGCCGACGACGAGAGAGCCGAAGAGAAGGGCCGGCTACATTCTTAACTCTCCTCGCGTTAGCGCAATTGACTGCGACATAAAGTCATCTTCTACAGTAAAGGAAAATAGCGAGAGCCGCATTCCCTCCCCCTCCCTCTCCCGCGGGGAATAGCTTTACACGGCGCGGCGTATCAAAATGTATTCAAGGGTAAAAGTAGCTGTCCGGGGAAATACGTTTCCGCTTCGAGGACCGTTACGCGTATCGATCCAGAGCTCCGCAGTCTTTAATATACATTCACGGGGATTAATTATTTAATTTTGCATACATTTTTGTTCGCAAAAAGGGATCCGATTTTAGGCGGGCTGGCTGTGCAGTATTCAATGCTCCAGAATTTTAATATTTCATCAGAATTGCGTTATTTCGTCAGAATTTTAATTGGATGGATAATTGAAAAGACACTCATATTTAATAAGATAAATATTTCACGTTCGGTCACCGTACGAATACGTGCGTGTGTTGCAGTTTAATTTATATTTAATAACACGATATTTTCGGTGTTCTAATATCGCGTATAATAATGTTCCTGCGCTCATCGAGATGTTTTCCGAACAAAATTAGACTCCAGCTTCGTGGATGTAAAATATCCCATCGGAGAATTTTAGGTTGCGGAGCGACACTGGAATATGCCACAGGATATTCCGACGATTCGATGCCTCAATTTCAATCGGCAGGCTCTGCGGTTTTCTCATTCGGCCTACACGAGCTGCCTTTTACGGCTTGCGACTGCAATCGCTCGCGCTACCGAAACGCGCTTTATCGCGTACACGCCCACGTCCGCGTCTGGAGATATAACATGCAGGCGGTCAGTCAGTCATTTGGTCTGTGCACACACCCCTTCAGCTCATAGCGATTGTGATGTTTTTACCAGCATTTAACACCCTCTGGCGATTGCCAATCGCGCGGCATTATCGGAGGATTTATTAAAACTTCTCCCTCTCTCTATCTCTTTCTCTCTCTGCGGATCAGCTGTGTGTCTCGCTGAACGTGTACTCGTGTCAATTAAACACATATTTCATTCGCGGCTGATAATTCTAATTATTTAACGTTAATACCTCCGCGTTTATCAATATTAAGGTTAATATTTTTTAAAAATAGAAATACCACGATAACAAATATAATAACTGAGCTAGTATTTATCTCTCCCACCCGAGTTATTATAAATTTATTAATCTATATTTTAATATTTTGCATACAGTGTTAAATTTTATACGTTTATATCTCTTTATTATCAAGTATTGTGCCTTGATACATAATGTCACAGCACAAATGATAATTGCTTTCCGCATTCGGCTGGATTGCATTTTTTTTTTATTCAACGCAGATCCGCATCTGTTTCCACACATTGAGCGTTGAAGCGCAAAAATCGTTACGCACGTCGTTTTCGTGAATCGGAATCGTCCTCGGCATTGAATGAACCGTCCGAGGGACGTGCGTCTTGACAATCGATGCCAACGCGGACGCATCTTGACCGCTAAATCCGTCCGTGTTTGGGAGATTATAATTAGAATGGGAAGCCTCGCAAGGTCGAGCAACACGCCGCTCGGAACGTGTCAGCGGTTATTTACTGCGATCGCTCGTGCACCTTTTGCGTTTGATACGGACCGTAATTTTCGTTTAACACAGTAATGTCTCGTAAAATGCCTTCATTACTGCCTGAACTTGCGCGGTATTTTGTTTACAGTTGAAATGAGCTCTTGAATTTCTGAGCTGTACGAACCTCACTTACTTTCTTCACTCACATATTTACCCTTTTCATATTTTATTATATATACGCTACATTTATTTTTTTCTGTCGATCTTATTTTTCATATTAAACGATGCATTAAAAAAACCGTTAAGAAGAGAAGCTTAAATTTAATTAGAAGAATCATTTACAGAAAGAATAGTCGGAATTAATTAATTTCGTCTCTTCCACGTCGCTGGATTAAAAGGCTTAAATTAAGGGCGCGGATAATTATCGCGTAATTATCACGTGTGAATGACTACGCGCTTTTGTTTGCAAGATATCGCTTTTCGCGCCAATTAGACAATCACCTTGCGATAACGTCGGGCGGATTTACGCGCGCGATAAACCATATGGAAATGCTGCAGTTCGTAGAATGTGCGGCCGGGGTCCAATACTTGATGCTGATTCACTGCTTCATTCGCGTTTATCCGGTGCCCCTTCGTACGCTCGCTCTCGCGTTGCACTTTCATTCCGTAGCCCTCTCGTCGTGACTTCGATATTGCGGGATCATCGGTCGGTAGGGCGAGAGAGAGAGAAAGAGAGAGAGAGACATTAAAGGCGTGGGAAACTATCCGCGGCGAAAACGTTGCTTAACTCCCCGTCTTTTTCGCCGACGGTCAAATAAACGCCTCTCCCCGGGCGTATAGACAAGATGCTCGGCAAATTACGAACGAGCTACGATGCTAGTTACGAATATCGCGCAACAACACGCGTTGCAAACCGACGTGGTTATAAGTTTCAGCGCCACCGCGAATTGATGGGAATTCGTATTAAAATGTTACATAAATGTAAACTCGCTAATAAATTAAATACACGTATGGATTTATTATTAAATATGTATAGATTTTATTACGTTTCAATTTATTATATTATCATGTTTTATTTATATTTTATGCAGGATATCGAACATTTTTACCGCACTGTCGACTCTTGTGTAATTTATAATGGATTTTTCTTAAAAAAAAATAAAATAAAATAAATAACGCCTCCGAATCATCTAAGGATTTCTGCTCGATCAAGCGAGGCTTGAAAAAAATGATACGCTCTGCATCTTAATATACGCGCCCATAGCAACCGTGTATCAAATCCGTAACCGGCGAGTGGATCATCGTGTCAATAGTGGCACCGAATGTCATCACGTTTGGAACTGTACGGCAACGCGATTGTTGACCTTGCTATACGCGCGGTATCGCCGTCCTAGCCGTCCTCCTGACGTGGACCGGCTACTTTCGTTAATCAATCGCGATTGATGGACGTCGCGTAGATTGCCGTCGTTTACTTCGTGCAGAATTCGTCGTCGTCGTCGTCGTCGTCGTCGTCGTGATTGACCTTATCGTCGTGTTCGCTTCACGGCAGATTCGCGATACATTTGTCTCGAGTTTCATGCAGGTCAGAGTCACCGTCGGTGATCGATAAGCATCGGCTAAAAATTCCCATTTTTAGGCACAGGTATGACGAAGGAAGTTTCCGAAGTATCGAATTTTCAACTGTTCTTAGACGACCCGTATTTCAGGGTATAGAATATATCTTGATTTTACACATCGTAAAAATAAAATTTCAAATTGAAAAGAAATTTTACGTTACATACTTAATTTGGATACGCGCGTACAAAAAAAAAATATATATATATATATATATATATATATATGTTTTCCGTTGATTCGTTGTTTTTAAGTTTTCTGCGAGTTATCGGATGGGTTTATCAGTGTCAGGACCGGGGTCACGCCTGTACATTACAAATTTAACGGAATTGTATCGTGAACAAAAGATATTTAATTCTTCGGTTTATTGCAATTCTTCTTCCGCGCTTATCAAACGCGCTATTTGCCTTTTGCGATTAATTGCCGCGGCAAGCTATACGATCGTAATTAAAAATAGAGATCGCCGATCGTGGATTATTAAATCATTTAGATTTTGCTATACGCGTACGCCGATAAAGTGCGAAGCATTATAAAGAATGATGACGAGAATTATACGAATGCTGAATCATACGTGTTCTTTGAATCATCTTTGAATATCTGAATCATCCGTCAATTGTGTGTGTGTGAAAACGACAACTGGATATTCCGCGCGAAAAAACATGAACGCGTGAACATCTTTTTTAAAAACGACGTCGATGTATCTTGCGATCTGGAACAATTGAGAGATCGCTAGAACAATTAAAATCATCCCATTGCTCAAATCTGATTTTCTCTCCTTCGTTCTCGAGTCACTGATTGAAGCCGGTTGGTCCACTTCAGCCTTGACTTCAGCACAGTTGCATCCGCCTGCGTCGAGTCTTTTACTTGCAATGATACACTTTTCCGTTCGCATTAGAAGCACAGAATGCGTCGAGTCGAGATAAAAGGCGGTCGATGAATTCTAATTAATGACTTAATTACACTTAATGGGTTACGCTAGGCAACCGTAGTTTTGTTGTACTAGCGATTTGGAATTGATTCGCTTTTACCTCGCACTTTCACGTATATAATTTGCGGAACGTTTCCGTAAAAGTTATGTACGAACGGGAGATTATAGGGATACATTTCTACCGCGACTTTTGAAATCCGAGGCAAGGGGAAACGGACACGTGCGTTCGCGAGAGATTCTCACAATGCGATAGCGGTGTCGCCGGTTTGCGGATGGCTGTGAATCATACATATGTAAATTACTTTGTAATCTTATAAGGTGGAGGTCAGTGCCTCTCATTGTGGCTTGCTGCACGGGACGCGCTGTTTCGCACCATATCCGCATGTCATTTTCTCTCGAAATCGTGACAACACACATAGAGATCGATTTTCGCCTCTAGAAAATACTTCCAAGATCGACATGGACACGTCAGTAAAGTTGAACGTCTCTTCTCTTTCGTTTCAGATTTAATCCATTGCACCAATGAGCCGAACGTCTCCATACCGCAGCTCGCTAATCTCCTGATAGAACGTTCGCAGAACACAAACTGGACGGTAGTCTTTAAGGCCCTGATCACCGTGCATCACATGATGTGCTATGGCAACGAGGTAATTACCTTTCGGCCGCTCGTCTGACCCCTCCCTCCCCGCGAGACGTCGTCCCCCGTGCATCCTTCTGAAATGGCTTTTCTATTTACAGAGGTTCACGCAGTATCTCGCGTCCAGCAACAGCACGTTTCAGCTCAACAATTTCCTCGACAAGAGCGGCGTACAAGGTGATTATTTTGTAAATGATCGTATCAGTTCTGCGTTCCCCTCGGGATACCACAGTATGTCCCAGTATTGACGGACGCCAACGACACCAAGCATTATCCCTTTCGAAATTCGAAAGAATAATGTTACG
The DNA here is from genome assembly GCF_000956235.1 of Wasmannia auropunctata. Classification (NCBI taxonomy): domain Eukaryota; kingdom Metazoa; phylum Arthropoda; class Insecta; order Hymenoptera; family Formicidae; genus Wasmannia; species Wasmannia auropunctata. The sequence goes on along the minus strand of NW_012026896.1, from coordinate 1,155,728 downwards.
TTATTCGTTGGCATCTCGTAAATTAAACAAAAAAAAAAAAGAATAATTACTCGTTAAAATAGGATATATTTACAAATAAATATAAGCAGTTTCTTAACATTTTTAAATGTTGTTTTACAAAGGATAATTATTCTTTTGCAATGAATAAGGTGCCCATTTTCCATCAGTTTTAAAGTGTCTTACTAAAAAAGGACTAATTTTTTAACAAAATTAAAAAATGCGATTAATCTGGGAAGATAAAACATTTATTTTACGTATTTAACAAAATGATTGCGAGCTCATCGCGGCACGATATACATATGCGCACGGCTTTTTTCCGCACTCTCGCCCACCAAAAACGTACACCGACATTTAGTCATCAGAAGACTCGTGTGCCGACAGTCGAGCGGACTGATTTGATATGCACGCGTCGCACGGAAAATTGCAACACCGCCGTAATTTGAATAGTCGATCGCGGACACCTCGATTCCACGAGAACTTGTTTACGGGAGACCTAATTTTATTCACCGATTGGAGATAGCGTGAAGCGCGTAATGTTGATCGAATGTGTAGCATCGATCGTGGCAGCAATCATTCACTTGCTTAAATAACTATTAGAAATTCGTTTAAACGATGCAAAAATCTCTCTGTTCCAATATCGCGAATTTTTTAAAAAGAGTTTCCGTGCTACTAATTTCCTCGCGTTGTGTAGCTATCATCCATATGGAAAATGCGAATCTTTCTCTTTTCCATGTATCTATGGCATCTATGTGTACGATTTACTAACCTGGACTAACTTTCTATCTCTTTGGGCATGAAGCAGGAATACGCGTGGGTGAGTTCTAATCACAAACGTCCTTCTCGTTTTGCATTAATGATATACTCTCTCATTAACGATGCTTTAGTAGTACTGTATATATGTTCAAAATTCTAACTTTGCGAGAGTAAAAGAAATTAATATACACGTTATATGGACCTAAATGTTAATCTATGTGTGTGTACCAATTGATGCGTACCGATAATTACACTCGGTGCAAATATTATAAACGTACGATCAGGCTTACGAGATGTTTGACAAAATTATAATTTCCAATCGGAAACGCTGGCATGCACGCTTGTGTAACTTTATGAAATTAATGCAATCGCACGCCGGCGCACCGCCGACTTTCTAATTTCACTTTTACGCATTGTTGCGTGGCGATGCCTATTAACGCTTTTGTTATTGTGTCTGCGGTATTTATTATGAACACAAGTGAGTAATTGTCGTTTCTGTTCCCGATCAGGATATGACATGTCGCCCTTCATCAGGCGCTACGCCAAGTATCTCAACGAGAAGGCTCTCTCCTACAGGACGGTAGCGTTCGACTTCTGCAAAGTGAAAAGGGGGTACGTATTGAGGACGTTTTATTTTTGTCTAGACATGTCTCGAAATGTTATCCAGTTGTTATTTTTAATGAGAGAAATTAAACCTTTGTTGCGTGACTTCGACATTGCAGGAAGGAAGACGGCACTCTACGCACAATGAACGCCGAGAAACTCCTGAAAACTTTGCCGGTACTGCAGTCGCAACTCGACGCACTGTTGGAATTTGATTGCACGGCTAACGACCTCACGAATGGCGTCATAAACATGGCCTTCATGCTCCTCTTTCGAGATCTTATCCGGTTATTCGCCTGCTATAATGACGGCATCATTAATCTGTTAGGTAACGTCCATTCAATATTCCTCTTTTCCTATCGCACAAATCAAACGCATATTCAAAGGATTCCATGAGAATGGATCAATTAATCGGACGGTTGCTATTTTAATCTTCCAGAGAAATATTTCGACATGAACAAGAAACAATGTCGGGACGCTTTAGATCTTTACAAGAAGTTCCTCATACGCATGGACAGGGTCGGGGAATTTCTGAAAGTCGCGGAAGTAAGTTTGCAATATCCGTATGTGAAAGCAACCAATGATGTTAAGGATGATTACTGAACGTATTTTCTTTTTCTTTACAGAACGTTGGCATCGATAAAGGAGACATACCAGATCTGACGAAGGTATGTGCGCTCAAAGTATAGTGTTCATTATCGCTGTCTCTCTATACTGTCTATAATAAGGGTTTGTTCAAATGACTATATTTAATTATCGGTTACCGTTTTGAGGAGCTATTAACAATGAGCGAAAAAAAATCATTAACCGATAAAGTAATATTTTAATTTGTTTCTTCCTCTTTACATTACTGACAGGTAATGACATCTCTGATTATTTTAACGAGGTAGAGTTAGTGTAGCCTAGTATAGAGCAGCATAGATAATTGGCGATATTTATTTCGGGAGACTTTGTGAGCCGATTATACCAGTTTCTTTATAATACCTTTTTTTTTACATGTACGCGTTTAAAAAAAGAAATATGAAGCTGACAAATTCTCCTAAATAAATGCATGCATTTTAGCGGGGAGAAATCTCTTCTAGACTAAATGCACAGCTAAATTTTATCTTGCACACTTCGTTGAATAAAAAAACTTTGATAACGCTCTATAGATAATGGACGAACTGATTATTTTTAGGCACCCAGTAGTTTATTGGACGCCTTAGAGCAACATCTCGCCTCCTTGGAAGGAAAGAAGGGCTCGGCCGCGAACACGCCAACGCAGTCAGCAAGGTATGACGACTTTTTCCATTTACTCGACTCATTTAAGTCTCACATAACAATCGATGTAGGGATAATTTTAAACGTCCTATGTTGAATGCTATTGAAATCGATATACTTCTCCCTCTCTATATACTTCCCAAGAGTCCATCGTTTTCGTCTCATTGTTCTTTCATTACCCGATAATCAAAGACACGTTCTTCTTACACATCTTTACAAGCTTCTTAAGATATGAGTACTTTAAACATTACGTTTATCGCACATGCACATGTAAGAATTATTACACAGGATTGCGTTCGTTTATTTCGAATACGAATAAGTTGATCATTGATTATTTTATTTTCATATAGAAACACGCTAAGTATCGTCATTTTTTCTTTTCTTAAGCAAAAAATATCACAAAAGGTTTTGGAAGATAGTCTTAAGCACACTATCTTTGAGAGGATTTTTATATTCTCTTTTTGAATAGTCATTCAACTTGTAAAATTTGAGATGGTATCCCCTGGATACAAGGTTAATTTTCTCTGATATTTAATATTTAGTTATAGAATGTTCGATTTGCGTTTGTATCCTGACCTATTTTAGGTATATCCATGCTATGCTCCTAAATTTGGTATTCAATTTTTATGTGTATATGTGTGTGCGTCTATTTCTCACTGAAAATCTGTAACTATAAATTATTGCGCTATATAATTTATCGCTCGTGTTATACTGCATGAATTTACGATGTGTTTAGATAATTGACTCCCTATAGTCTATTGATTATAGCGGATATTGAGCATGCTAAATGATAAATTGTCAATTAATACTGTTGACGATTTAATTTATATCGCCTAAAACTTGAGATGACGAATAACATTAATTGATGTGGCTACAATAGTGAAATTTGTTGGCTACAAAATGGCATTTATTATTCGTCGCAATAAATGTTTAATTCATCGAGGTACACAATCGGCGTTAAAATATCTCGAAATAGTGAGAACATTATGTAAAAAACTGCGTAACACGCGTTTTAATGCATATTCATTTGTACAGAAATCGCTTGTTATATCATGACGAATTTCAACACCACATAGTATGCCATCGAAAAATGAACAGTTCTTCAAATCAGTGTGTACTGTTGCAATACAATTTGATTGAGTACACAAGCTTGATGCTATGTTTCACTACAGAATGTAGAACACCTGTAAATGCATATGTGTATATTAGGTGATATAGTTGTAAAGAGTTGTAAAGGAGGAGCGCGAGAGCGTGCGAAAGAGAGGAGAGACTGTGCGTGTATGCGTGTGCGAAAGAGAGAAAGGATGCATGCGAGCGTGCGTGTGGTAATGCACACTATGCATTTCTAACGCATTGTTTACATCTATACGTACTACACCGTTTGTTTTTTGTTTTTTTGTTTGTCTCTTCTCCTTTGTTTTCAATTATCAATTTTCCTTTACGCTCCTTTCTCTCTCTCTCTCTCTCGCCACATTTTACGAACTCGCTGAAAAACGGAACCTTCCGTATTCTTCTTGTCCGTCCTCCTTTCTCCATCCATCGACAACCACAACATCCTATCATCGCCCAAAAGCAGCAATAGAACCAATGTAAAGTCGGGAGTGTCCGCCCTGTCTTCCACCAGTACCGCGTTCGGAACAGCAGCCAGCAATGCGCGGCTCGAGCAAACCGGGAACGGCCACATCGACGAGGCGTTGCGACAGCAAGCTCTCGCGGAAGAGGAAGCCGCCATGAATCAATACAAGGTACTAGCTCGCAAAGTATTGCTAATTCTAAGTTAAGATTAAGAAAAAGAAGTTTCGATCAATGGAAGAATTTAAGATTGCGATGCTATTATTGTCTTAACGCATTAATTTTCTATTTAACTTTTAAATATCTCAAGTGTATCCTTCCTTTCATTTCAATTTCTTCTTCCGTTCATTGCGATTTCTCTCGCACGAACGCGATTAATTCTCGATGTGTGTGTGTGTGTTGCAGGCAAAAGTACAGTCGCCGTCAAGCACTAGCACGAATCCGTTCCTCAGTTCGCCGACCAATAACGCTAATCAGCCGATCGTGGACTTGTTCGGTGCAACATCAGCCGATGGCCAGGTACGTCTATATATGCCTTTCATTTGACAAGAAACACGATTCTATCTTCTCGAGGGCTAATCAATCGTAACAACAGGCATCCCAAAAGGCGTCGGATGATCTACTGCAGCTGGCGGGCAATCCATTCGCGAACATATTCGGAGGGCAACCGGCCGCAGCAACCGCCGGGCAGCCCGCTCAGATGCAGAACAACATGTGGATGACCAACGGTACTGGTGAGCACGAGCACTTAACAATCGATATTTAGTCTCAGTGATCATCGCTGCTTCTCTCGTCACCGCGCTTGTTTATGATATTTTTCTCCTCTCCCTCCCCCTTTTTTATTTTTTCGTTTTCTTTTCATTTTTCCGTTTTTCTTTTTTCTTTTAGGTTTCGCGGCAACTGCGCCACCAGCAAATAATAACTTTGTTACAGATAATAGTTTTTCCTCCGTATTCGGAAATCAAGATCAGCAATCCAGTAAGTGCTCCATTAAAAGCGAAAAGTAGACACAAAATGGGGGGGGAGGGGGATTATTATTATACGAGCTCATTTACACATACACACACACGAGATTGAGAAATTCCGTGCACTTTTGTTTTCTTTTTCTTGCCGTCTTTACTTGTCTCTCTTCCTCTTTCTATCGTAGAACTTTTGCGGTCATTTTTATGATACTTTTGCATCATACATCTTTTATTTTGTATACTTAGTTCTTGCCTGAGCCAATCACATGTACCGTTTAACGCTATGGGCAAAAATGTACCGGATGAAGCAGCGTTTATAACTGCAAAATTATTTTTTTGCTATCACATATAACAATAGTGATAATTAATCTACTTTATTTCTGCAATTTCTTTTCCTATTGTGTTTATTAAGCGGTAAGCGCTGGTTATTCGATACATTCTCCGAGGCAACTCTTGCCTGCATCGTTGACGCGCGACGTTATAAGGGAATGCAACCGAGCGCTACATTACGTTAACACTGTATTCGAATGTTTCTTTTCTCTCTCTCTCTCTCTCTCTCTCTTTAACTAACGCATTAACGGGTAACGGGTATAACAATTGCGAGACATTTTACATTGTTACCTCGTCCGGACGCAAAAGAGGAGGAAGCTAACTTATGCACCTTGATCACTTTCTGCGCAAGCTGGCGCCCCAGGAGCGGCCGCGTCCGTACCTAATCCCTTCATGTCCGATTTCCCGTCCCTCGGTACCACCGGCGGCGTGCTCTTCGATCAGAACGCCGGCGGCGTTGTTGGCGGCGAATCGGGAGCGCAGGCGGCGCAGACGGGAACGGCGCCAGCCGGGGACCTGTTCAGTGCCGGGCAGACGGATCTCTTCGGTGGCGACGGGTCCGCCGCCGCTGCCGCGATGATGAGGACCCCCGCGAACGGCGGCGACGGGGATGTTGCGGCGGCCGAGGTGGTGGCGTCGGCGGCGCCTCCCGTCGCCGGCAAGACCTCGTCCACGGCTACGCCGCCACCTAGACCACCGCCACCCGCGACCGCCGTTGCTGCCGCGAACGGTGCCGCACCGCGTGCAATGTCTCCGTCCCACGGAGCGTCACATGGTAGGCCAGCGGCGGCGACGGCGCCAACGGCGGCAGCGGCCCCGGCCTCCTCCGCCGGCAAGAGCGCCTTCGACGATCTCAACGACAGTATCCGTATGGCACTGGGTGGGTCCCCGTCTCGGCCGGCACCCATGGTGCAGCAGCAACAAGCCGCGATGGCCGCACAACAACAGCCGCTGCAGCAACAAATGCCGCCGACTGCGGTGGCGGCGGGCGCCGGCATGTTTGGCATGAATGACCCCGCGACCGGGCAATCCATGATGGCCGGTGCGCCGATCGGCGGCTACGGTATCCCTACCCAAGCCCAAGTCCCCGTGGGGTACGGTTCGCCGGCAAAGCAGCCGATGTCAGGTGACGGGAATGCCTAAACTAATCCACGCTGATCGCATGCACAAGTCGCACTCGCTGTTTTCCCCCGCCCCGCCGAGTTCAAGTTTCTTTATTTCTCTTTTTTTCTCCTTTTCGCCCGGCTGCGTCGCGGTATCGCGTCTTAAACAACGTAAAAGTCCATGAGATATCTAGAAAACAAATTTTTGAAAGACACTCCTTAGGTATCTGTAAGATGTCTTTTGCATTTTTTTTTTATTGTCCAGGAAATTCTTTTTCAATTTATGTATATATTGCCTAATCAGCAAGTTGTATTAAATATTTATACTTAGACACATGAGAGTATTAAATAATTCTGATTAATTTTAGTATTTTCGAGTAGATAAGCATGCCTCTGTGTTATATATAACATTCTAGATATCGCAATCACTTACAGATAAAAATAGACGATTACATTCACTTTGCTTTAAGTATACACGTAAAACGCGATAACCTCTGATCGTTATTTCTTTTTCATGTATAATTTGCAATTCAATTTGCTTACAATAATCTGCATGTTCGTGACTAATACAATATACATAACTCTGTATTATTCTGTTCAGTGAATTTATAGCACGCTGCTGTAGAGATTTGGAATGGTGACTTTTCGGATCCTTTGAGATTAAATCCCTTCAATATCGTTATTTTTTTAAATCAGAAAATACATTGCTTGGCGATTACGCTTAATTCTATGAATTTGTAAATTTATGTAAACTTCATGATTTGCTGTAAATTTTTATTTTATATTTGAATTTTTGCTTGACGTAGATATCGCTTAGAAATTTTGAGACAGTGTGGTGCCGGTACGTCTACGAGTATCTTGAATTTAATGTCATTTCAGCCGCGGGGCAGCCGGTCGGTGCAGCCAACACTGGCAAGGTCCTGACCGGCGATTTGGACAGCAGCCTGGCTAGCCTTGCGCAAAACTTGACCATCAATAAGAGCGCGCAGCAGCAAGTCAAGTGAGTCTGATTACTGCTTTTATTTATGAGCAATTCCGTTTTCGAGCATTATGTAAACCTAGTTACGCGTAAATCTTTTTAAAAATGAATATATGTATAAGGATTATAATAATAGACATATAAATAATTTATGAGACGTTTCAAAACTGCACTTGTGCAACGAGCTTGTGCGCGACGAATTGACGGATATTTTTCTTTCGCAGAGGAATGCAATGGAACTCACCGAAGAACGCCGCGAAAACGGGCGGCCCAGCCGGCGGATGGTCACCGCAACCGATGGCAGCTACTACTGGTGCCGGATACCGGCCCATGGTGAGAGAGCCTTTTCCTTTTTCGTTGTCGTAAAGTATTTTCAGCATGTTTCTTCTAATTGTTCAGTACACAGAGAGACCACAAACACACATACACGTACTATTTTTGCATTATTTTCAAAGAACAATCGCTCCCTCGTTATACAACTTTCGGTTTATTCTCACACTTAAAAAAAAATTCACACCGTAGATAATTGACCGTTCCTTATCGTTCCGTCTCAATTTTATCACGTCGTAGAAATCTTACACGGACTAGTGAATTATTTTAGCTTGTTAGCGATCCGTTAAGCGTGTACGCCGTAGCGTACCCGTACCCTTCAGCTAGTACACGTTGAGACGTAAGTTTTACCGTTAAGCCACATCCCGTCCACCGTGGGACTCTCTTCTGCTCTCCTCGCTAATACCGTAACGACAATTTTCTCGTCAATTAGCATCGTTTAGGTGAGTGCGTTTTGCATGCACGGCATATGGCATGTTATCGGCTGTGTTGCAGGGCCAGGGAATGACGCAACTGCTACCTACGACCGCCACGACTATAGGTTTCCCCTCGCAGCCCGCGATAATGGTAAGTCCCCATGAGCGCTCTTTCGTTTCACGCGCGCAGCGAACGAGCTGTTTAACACGATAAAGCGCCAAACTCATCTCATCTCACCTCACCGGATCACGAGTCTTTCTCTCTATCTCTCTGTATAAGAATAGCGTGTTGATAACATGAATTGTCACTAACTCACTCTGTCAATAATGATAATCGTTGTACAAATCGTATAACGGTCTTTTGTATCACGAGACGAAGCGGCGAATCGTCGGGAGATGACAATCCGACGCCTCATACCGTTTCCTCGCATTATGTGCTTATGCATCGATATGTACTTTTAGCGCACGTTTCGAGAATGTAGTAGACAATACTTTATCGCAGTTGTTTATATTTTCACAGACCGGTTTTCAGATTTATTTCCCTGCGTACTTGGCTGTAATTTGCTTGAGGTGTTTAATCTATAGTGTAGACAACATAGATAAGTGTTAGAATTTTACACAAACGATTTACGTGATCGTGTATAAATATTTATTACATCAATGTGTACAGGTAACATATGTTAGAATAGATTAGGTTACACTATGTTTTCTGCGAGAAAAACGTTCGTGAATATAAAACAAAAAAGAATTAAGGAAAGGACTGGTCTTGTTTGAGAAAAAAAAAAAAGTTTTGTAGTATTTATTTTATCTTATAAAATACATACTTGTGGCGACATAATACGGTTCGAAACTAATTGGCAGCTGCCGTTGCTTTTAGAGTATTCCATAAGATAGGAGCTCTAAGTGTATAATTTTTCTTCTTTTCAGTCATCGTTTAAATTTTAATTGTTCACTGAAAAAAACTGTAAAATCAATCAGTCTCACCGTTATTTTGACGTTAAAAGAAAACGTTAAGTTTCGCAGGCACACGCTTCCTTTTGTACATACGTCTCATTTCTCTCGCTCTCTGGTGTCTGTAGGGTATGCAAGGTATGCCGATGGGCATGCAGGGTATGCAGGGTATGCAGGGTATGAGGCCGATGATGTGTACTATCCCAGGTGCTTCCGCCGCCGGTGGCGGTATGATGGTTGCGGGAGGAGCTGCGCCCATGATGGCCATACCCGGCGCGAATCCCATGGCTGGGCCTAATTTGCAGCAGCAGCCCCCTCAACCTCAGCCCGCTGCAGCAGCTCAGCCACAGGGCAATGCTGTCCAACTCGATCCCTTTGGTGCTCTGTGAAGGGATTAGGTACCTACCATCACTTAACATTCTGCGTGTCGTGACCATTGCCGAGGATTTCGTGGCGTAATAATAGAAAGAATCTCTGTGATAGGAACGCGTGCCGACTACAGGATACAATCCGCAATGCCATAATGGATAATATTCTCGTATTGAAATTGAATTTTTTCTTCCTTGCATATTTTATCGGGGATGACTTTGTATATGATTTGTTTAAACTCTGTTTAGGCGAGAATTGGATCCGTTGCTTTAATTTTGTTAATTGTATATCTTATTTCTGAAATTTTAACTTGTTGCATATTTTTTTTTTGTACAAGTGTATCTTTATATTTCAAATGATTTGAATGGGTGTCGCTCCGACACCGGGGGATTAATGTACAATAATCTTTGTGACTTATATATTTGTGATTAATAACAAGTGTCTTTTGTAACATTCAACTCTTCGAGATTTCCGAATTGTTAACCTTAAGGATAATCTATAATTCGGAACGAAATTTTATCTTCAATTTATGCGTTGAATCAATAAAGTATTGTTATTAGATATATACAGTAATTATGTTTTTCAAATTGCAAATTGATTATTAAATTTATTATCGTGGTATGCATTTCTATGTAAAAATAGACGTTGATATAATTTTCATTTTGAGTAAATGTTTTTTTTATGTTAAATTATATATACATAGGATTATATATTAAATTCTAATTGCAAATTATAGATTGTCTAAAATGGATTATACAATGAACGAAACCTGATTCCATGTTACTAATAATGCACACGTTCACCTTTTCTCTATCATTACGCAGCATAATCATCCATTTGATTGATGCTACTTGCAACAAAAAGTATATCATTCTAAGATTAATCATGTAAATATCGAATAGTGACTAGAAAAAAGTAGCTTAAGTTATTATTAAGTTAAATGATTTTTTTCTTTTTTTGATAAACATGTGACATTCCATCCTTGTACTAAAGCAGACTGTAAATGACTGTTCCAGGATTTCAAATGGAATTAAGAAGACGGAGCAACATATTTGTAAATACCGTGTAATATGCCTAGAAAGAAAAAGAAAGCTAATGTGTCCCGCTTTTTTCTGTTAGGCCCAATGAATCTTGGATCATTGTTTGTCACTCGAATCGTCTCACTATGAATAGGAGATTCGGCAAATTGTATCATACTTCCTGTAATATGCTCGCCGAGTGTGTAAACACGTGTTATATTCCGATACGGCGTTGCTTCCCACGAGCATTGGCAAAAGTTAAACGTTGTTTAAGTGAATATCTGTCTACTTTTTTATGCAAAAAAAAAAACAAGAAAAAGGGGACAAGTTGAGTCTGAATTAACTTCGATCGATGCTCGCGGGAATCGCGCGTAGAAGCCAGGGCGCTTTTTCTCCGCCTTGAAGTCCGTAGCCGGGTAATAATTATGTAGCTTAGATGAGAGTTGTTCGGAACGCGAATTGCGTTTAGAATTCAACGCGAACGCACGTTGAATTTTCCTGGTGAGGATTAACTGTGATAGTACTGCGCCGTGTGCCGCGCTGAACAGTTTTTCTTCGTTGATACGTCTGAGCAAGCCTATTGTCGAAGATGCATTTTCTAAGTTCGATGAAAGATTTCCGTAATTTACGTAGCGATATTTAGGTACGACTTAGTTCTTACATTGGGGTGGGCGAGGGGGAG
>NW_012026896.1:1136050-1144379 GCF_000956235.1 Wasmannia auropunctata | reverse complement strand
GGGGAGGGGGGGGGGGGGAGATTGTATATCCGATGAGATCGGTAAGAGTGCGTTATCGAATACGGTGAAGACACTTGGTTCGTCATGGTTCTAAACGTATTCGCGTTAGATTATGTACACGTAGCTCACGATTTACATATACCAATGTTCGCGTTGAACGTTGAAGCCGGTTAGGCGTAAGACCGAAGAAAAAGATCGACATAGAAATTCGCATCGAGCATATCCTCTTTTATTGTAAAAAAAAATATATATATATATATTGTTCTGTGAGTGTACGGATATGTGATTTCCGGATGATGCGAGGGAGAGAAAGAAAGAGAGAGAGAGAGAGAGAGAGTTTTGAGGAAATTCTTTCGTCGAAGTATTAAATACGATAAAGATATACGATAAATATCACACACAATATAAATATATAAATAAATATATATATACATATATTTATAGGGAGAACAATGAAACGAATAGATGGACTCATTAAATGTTCTTTATCTGTATACTGTTCGTGGATATCTTAATTAGATAGATAACGAAGTACGTTAAACGAGTTAAGGCCAGAACGCTGACGCAACACTATTACGAATACAATGAATCTGTACGATTCAAAAGCACGGTACTATCGATGCAGTCAATATCCAGTTGCGGGCGTTCCGTTTTTTGGGATTTTGTCGGCACATCCTCGATTCCCGTCAAATTATAAATGTCGTTGTAACCAGAAGATCTATCGATATAATAGCGTGTATATTGTATAATCGATTATTTATCCGCGGTTGCTCGAATGCTTGGATCTGGACTGCGGCCGAAAGAGAGGAAAGGGGGAGGGGGGGTGGGAGGGTCAGGGGAAAAATTAGAATTCATGTAGCGACGATATGTCTACGCAGCGTGCGCAGTGTTAGTCGACAGAAAGCCCGTTGTAGAAGATTTTGCAACGAAACACAATTTCTCGCAAGCGATTGACCAAATTATATATATGGTAGACGAGATCTTCAGTTCTCTCATTAGAGCGATATTTTCGTTCGGGCCTCGCGCACACATCGCCGGATAGCGCTTATCAAATCGCAGGTTATCGCATGTAAATGCCTTTTACTCTCGCCTTTAGTATTTCGCCTATGTTTTTCTTCCCGTTCGGTTTCTCCTATTTATTCTATTTAACGCTACGTTTTTTTTTTTGCGCGAGAGAGGATTGACAGAGGACCGATTTTTCCAGTACCGATTCGTGATTTTTTTTTCTAGATCGCGATATTCTTGCTAGTATAAATAGCGATGAAAGATCTGGTTGACTGCAATTGACGCTAGTCGGCAGAACTATTGGCAGAACCGAGTCCCAAATAGAGATTGTAGCTAATATTGTAGATACTGAGTTTTTATATCGATCATGTTTCACACGCGAATGTTTTCTCTTAGCGGTTTTTTTTTTCTAAGAGTAATTATTAATCATTTTCATTCTCGTCGTGTCGATACCTTCAGTTCCGCCAGCGCGTACGTATATCAATGAGTATATAAATAGATGTATTCATACCGGTAGGATAGTTGAGAGAAAGCTTTTCCGAGTATGGTCGCGAAGGGAACGAATATATTTCTGTAAAGATTCGACGTGAAGTATTTGTGTGAAGTGAGAGAGAAAAAAAAAAGTTAGTAGCGTCGCTCGGGCGGATGCAGATGCGAGGCGGAGGAAGCGGCCAGATATATCCGCCGGGGTTGGTATCAAATGAATCGCTTCCCTTCCTTCGTCGATGTACATTTCCGTTTTTCGTTCGTTTCGCTCTCTCTCTCGATTTGATTTCACAACTTCGCGTAGTCGGGGGACATATTTTTGTATAATATAATACGAACGAATATAATAGGATCTTCTCTGAGCGTAACCGGCCGCCGCCCGCGGGGACAGTTAGTCTTGTAAAAATCGGTAGCTACAAGTCGAGCCTCGACCGCAGAGATCGCGCAGAATTCTTCAAGGTTCGCCGGTAGCTCTAGAACGATGAGTCGCGAGTCGACGCGATTATTATTAATGATAGTATCAAACTCTCAATATCATTAAATAATATTAGAAGGTAATATTATTGATAATGTTATTAATACTATTTATCGAGCAAGAAGAAGTTCGTGCAGTTTTGTCACAGATGTGTTTAGGCGAATTTTAGCGGTAGTAGAATTGAAACACGTTGAAGAAAGTACACATTCTGATTGCACGCTGGCTTCATGAGTAAATATAATTTACCGTTTTTTTTATCTCTGAAAAATCGCATGATATTCTTCGCTTCGAATCTCGTACGGTCATTCCTGCATCGAGCTAAAATGCTCCATTACATTTAAATATCTCTTTCGCGCTTCATCGCGTTGTACAATACTGCTCTCGATTCTTTTTCCCCGTTCGATCGATATCGCGCCTAAAGCTATCGGCGACCGAGCGCAACAGGACAATATTACGTATATATTATTATCGTATTATAGGATGGTGTGAGACGAGATAATTCAACTGTATTCTATCTCTTTCGCTGTAAACTAGGAAGATATTCTTGTCGCAACTTCTTACCGGCCCCGTATAGTTTAGGTAAAAACCTCCCGGCCGTGTAAGGATAAACACTGTACATTGTACGCTGTATATTATTAGTATTTATGGAGGGGATTATTTATCGAAAGTAAAAAGACGGCCGACCAGCTAGAATCCCGGGATATTACGAAAGAGAAAAGGTAGTGAAAGTGAAAAAAAAAATCGACACCACATCGTAGTTTTTCTTGTTTTTCATTGCAATCTAATAGAGATGCCTTGTTGCTCCAAGAACGGCTTGTCGCGCTTCTCGTTTTCTTCTCAGAAGAAAGACACCGGCAGAGAAAGTTCGGAATCTCCGAGAAAGGGATTTACTGTTATTTAGTTTTAACATAATTCCATTTCTGCTCTTGCATATATATATGTGTATAAATAGAATGAAAGAGAGAAGAGAGAAAGAGAGATCATCGATCATGAGGCAAGATCTCGATTCGGAACGCGAGAATTATTTCGAGATACGCGTACACGCACGTATGCGATGATTTGCAAAATCGATCAAGTGTTTCAAAAATTATTTGTAAAGTCTTATTTACATTTACATTTATATTTATTTTATACATAATTATACATAATTTGCGCGCACAATCTTATGTAATGTAATATACAAGTTACCAAATTCGTTATATGCTCTGTTTTTTTTCTCCTTTCTTTCTCTCTCTTTCCTCTTCATTATACTGTTTTTATTAACTTTTTTTAAAATATCGAGTTTTTAAAACATTCGATCGAATGAAATTTTGAGTGAATAATTATTGTAAGTAGAAAATTGTTACTCCGATCTATTTACGCTGTAAATTGAGTGGCTGGCGAGTCGAGATTGTAAATCGTTAAACTGAAATGAGGCGAATGTTTATCGTCGAAGCGGAAAGAAATCGTCTACTTTGTAATGATATTACGCAATATACATGTGCATATACAGCGTGATGTACTATAATTTATTGTCGATCATTACTCGTGGCGTCGATTATTGGTAGGCGGGGCGCGATGATCCACCGCCGTTAATATGATTTTAATAACAGGGCAGAAACGATCCACGGAATCGTTTGAGCGCGCAATGACGAGCCGACAATGCCTTCTCGTTGTACAAATGTCGAGGGAGATGAAGGAATGAAAGGAAACCGCAAACCGCGATCGTGGTGTCAGAGTATCTCTTTGGCGGCGTGTAGCTTTGTAAGATATAAACACAAATCAGCATAGTCTTTGCTGTAATAGGGAAAAGGAGAAATGAAAAAATATATGTAGAGATTCGTAGATAGTGCAAAGAAGATTATACATATATATATATATATATATATATATATATATATATGTATATGTATATATATGACATATGTGTGCTACATTCACCAAAATCATGCATGTTAGCATGCGAAGCATAATCGAATGGCGATTAAAGTCGTAATTTGGACGAGACTGAGATAAATTTAATGGATAGCTAGATAGTTTAATTGACATAAGTTAACAATAAATTAGCTATTAATAGTATAATTCTAAATTTATTATATCTTATTTATTTCTTTGAATAAATTATACATATTTTGTATATTTCAGAATCATGAGAAGACTTTTAAAAATTTGCAAATTAAAAAAAATAAATTATAAGGGAATTGATCGAAGTTTATCAACCCCTTTTTTTTCATCAATTAATTCTCGAACGCAACGGAAAGAATGAATATTAAAATCTTGATTTTTAATTAATCTTCAGTTGTATTTTGACATAAGATTTAATTAGATTCTGGATTTGAAAAATAAAAATCTAGAGAATTATTCTAAATTCATTATATTGTTGCAAAATTTGAAATGTCCCATGATTCTGTAAAAGTCGCGCAAATAACGCAGATGCAACCACTGCGACTTTGTTGTTCGTTGTAGTAATGTCTCCAATGCACGCGATATTGATTTTTTTTGTAACATTATAATTGTCCCAACAAGCGGACTAATTTAGAAGGAAAAAAGACGATTCTTCGACATTGCGGACACATCGAGGCATTTTGTCTCGCTATTATCTCGTCCGAGTTGGACGACTGTAGTCGTCATGCGGTCACCTGCTTTCACGTTCGATCACACGCAAACACGTGCTTGGTGATGATGATCAGGGGCAAGCGCGAAATATATCATTATCCTGCGTTCAAACAATAAAACGAAAGGGACCGCTCTACTTTCTATAATGTACCCGGCGTTTAATTGTAAGATATATAGTTCGCGACGGATTTATCGGATTTAGAGAGGTATAATATACGAGGAGAGACGATTTTGCTTCCAAATGCGTTGGACGGGTTCAGCTTGAAGTCTTTTATTCCGCTTATTCACTCCCTATGTGGCACGTTATCGAAGGGAAACTCGGCGGAGGGCAGCGATAAAAATCGAGAAGTGCAGGCTCTCGCTACGCGGAATTTATTTACGGTGAAGAAAAAAATCGATCTAATCCCGGAAAATTCAGATATCGGATAATGCATGATCGTCTGAGGATGATCTCCGTCTTTAGTCGTTTTAAAGGAACGTAACGAGATACGTTCCACGTTGCAGCATTGCGACTCGGTCTCTCCCAGATTACATCGGTTTTCCGATATTCGTTATTTACGCTTGAAAGCTCGGTGTATTCGTTATTCGCGCGCTCCGGGAGTTTTTAATTATTGAGGCCGCGCGCGCCCGAGTTAAGTTTGGCATGTTTTTTACTCATTGCGTGAAGCGCGCAACGCGAATAGCATAAGGTAACGTTATGTCGTGTGAAACGGGACGTCTTGAGAATGGCGTCGCGGAAAGTACACATTCCAGAGAAGCGTTTTTCCTCCTATCTCGCGACAAGGCACGGTACGGTGCATGTCGATTAATTTTTTGCAAATCAAACTTCTAGCATGCCATAATCTCGTTTCGTTCCGTTTTCCTTTTTATACCACCCTTCCTCATCCACCCTCAAGTGCAAATAATGCAAACGATGTCGAACGATGTTTAACGTTTGATGTCTGCGTATGTAATGGTAATAATCGTTGCTGTAGATTCTCTCGAGAGAGGTAATATACTTATATTGAATTATTATTTACGATTATTATTTGTGACATACTTTATATTATATTATCATTAATGCCAATTACACACTGCAGATATGTTGTTGTAATATTTACTATGTAGCACATCAGTGGCGTTTAATAGAGAATATTTATTGAAATTATTTACCATAAAAATAGAAGTTGTACATTAGTTATATTAAGAGCCTGTTAACTAATCGAATTATCATGGTCCCATTATTATCCTCAAAACCTTTTGTGTGAGCAAAACGTATAGATAAATTATCTTGTCCGACCTCTAAATTTATTATTCCAGTTAGGAAGCGATCAAAAAGTAAATAAGTTCTACAGTACATTATTGCAAACACCTAATTATTCGTAAATGAATCTTATTTTGTGTTTCAAAGCACCATATTTTCCTTGTCAGTTAAAGTGCTTAAAAGTATACGTTCGGTGGTATATGGTGCATCTAAAAAAAATTACAAATTATACATGAGAATATACATCATAATAATATTTTATAGGAAAATTTGTATTTACATATTAATTTTTTTAAATGGAATTTTTAAAGAAGCTTTGAGTCACCTAATTCTATGTCCTGATATAACATTTGTAACTTTTCTACTACAAACAAAAGCAGTTAAATGTGTGCTTGTCGTCTGGCTTTGAATAATACATTGTATAACATAATATCAATTGAGAATTCAGATTCGTATAATAGTTTCAAAGAAACAGTAAAAAGGAACTGCAAAATTAAAATAATTTTTTAGTACCACTCGAAATACAATGACGACTAAACGATTTGCACTTATTCCGAAATTTGTAGAAGTTAATTCAGGCCATAAAATTAGGTAATTCGTATTGTATACATTGGCAAATATGTTTTACATATTTTTGCTTAACACTTACCCATTCGATACCAATCGTCCGTATTCCCCGCTTCTGCCCTAGCAGAATCCAATGCATTGCGAATAGCGATCGGAACTACGCAACCCATACAAATCGGTGGTTCACCCGTAGCTACATAAAAAGTTTCACAATTAATCTTTTAATTCTTTCAAATTTGTTATTTCTTATGCTACACAAATTTTTTTTTATTTTTATAAATTGTTTTTGATTTTATTCAGCTCATTTAAATTTAATTATGATTTAGTGAAACATAAACTTTGTAACCTTATTAAACTTTTACAGATTAGATAATTTTTGCAAAAAAATTGACAAAATTTTTTCAATTAAACATAAATATGAATTGAATGAAAGGCTTTATAGGATTTTCGATCTTACCTTTTGAACCAAATAGACCAACTGGGTTTTGCGAATTTTTGCGTAAAGACACGCGGAAATCTTCAGGAATATCCTTCGCTCCTGGCGGTTTATAATTCTACGAGAAAAATAGAATATATTTTAGATAATTTAATTACTTACAGGTTTCTAGGATATCTCGGAATTGGAGCAGTTGCATTTGAGCAATATTAGCTTTACCCAAATTTGATGAAAATAACATACCCATGTTCTGTTATTCGTTAATACTCCTGTTTTAGGATCGTATACCAGATCCTCAGAAGTCCAGTATCCTATTCCCATCACGAAAGCTCCCTCCACTTGACCGACGTCGATCTCCGGATTTAAGGCGACACCGGCGTCTTCCATCACATCAACTCTTCTGATAATGTGCTGGCCGGTCAGCAAATCGATCTCCACTTCGGCGATAGTGACGCCGTAAACGCCGTAAGACTCCAGATTCTTCGTATCCTTCCTGTCAAGGTAAGTAGAATATGTAATAATTGTTGACTTGTACACTAATAAAAAATTGTCTCGTACTATTTTAATAAGTAAAAAATTTTAATCTACATTTTTATATCGAAATCATAGCAAAAGCACGTGTTAAATATGTTTAACTTTAATTATGAAAAATGCGAATGGAAAATTTAAATTTATTTTTTACCATCTACTTATTAGAAACAAAAGACAATTTTTTTACAAAGTGAAAGTACAATATTTTTTAAAATATGTTGAAATGCTTCATAACGGTTCTTCACATAATATTTTCATATAATAATTCATATTTGTAATTAATACGTCAAATATGACATTTACATGTAATATGCGCATAAATCAATGTCCTTTTGATACGCCATAAAAACGAGATCCTTCCAGCTCGTATTATCCATTAGCTTTTTTATTGGTTCGAGTCTTTTCAAAATTTCTTTGCAAGCTTGGATCGTTGCCTAGAATAAATACAATAATCGACGTTACATTAAATTTGATATTGTGCAGATATCATACCGTCTTTGAAAGATAGAAATTGAATTTAATTCTTACGTATCCGCAAGACGCGGTAGAAATGTTACTCCCTGTAAATACATTGTTCGGTGTTGCTAAATTATTGCTTGGTTTAACGGAGATCAATTCGAGATCGATTTCCAATGTACGAGCTGCTATTTGAGCGATCTAATGCAAGAATGATTTTTAAATAGTTAGAACTATGTAGTCTTTTCTTTTTATTAAATAGAAATTTCTTTCAATTTAAATCAGTCTACAAAATAATTAATTTTTATTGAAAATATAGAAAATATATATCTATAAGAATAAAAAGAAACATGCGAAAAGTCTTGGAAATAGCAAATATCATAATTCCAGTCCTAATTTTCAAAATATCTAAATATTAATTTTATCGAAATGGATTTTTTTCTAATTAATTTTCATTCGTCCGTCAGCTTATCGATCACTCAACAGTAGAATGAAAGAATTTGCTTGTATAAATTGCATTTTCATACCTTGACAT
>NW_012026896.1:1134486-1135055 GCF_000956235.1 Wasmannia auropunctata | reverse complement strand
GACAATCTGACCTGTACCGGATCCTTTTTCGTCACTTTTGCAATGTGTTCCATTATGTTCTCTATCATGCCTACTGCTTGTATATTTCCTGGCGCACGACAGGCCGTGTTTGACGCTATATCAGTTCGCACGTCGAATCCATTGAACGTCCAATTATCGGTTATATAACAGGCGCTGACAAAGAAACGAGTACAGATTAATAAAAATTAAAAATTAATCGCAAGAGAGTCTCCAAATTTGGTTTAGGCAATTTTAAGTAAATTATTTTATTAATTAACGTAATTCTATTTAAATTAATATCATAATATTTTTTTGTTTGTTGAATTTAATTTTGAACAAAATTGGATAAAAAGTATACTTTATTTTAATGCCTTTTCCTTAAAAAATTTATTCAATTTTAAAATATTATGCAGAATCCAATAGACAGGTATTAATATTAGACAGAAGTATTAATATTATATATTGTTATTAGAGATTGCTTATATATTTTTATACAGAATGCATACTCTTGCATGCACGAAACCACAGATTGTTGCTCGTTGAAACTGAAACCGCAGTTGTCCCAATGT
>NW_012026896.1:1132502-1134466 GCF_000956235.1 Wasmannia auropunctata | reverse complement strand
GTGATATTGGCCACCGCATTGAAAGACGCCCTTTATTACATGTTGAATATTATTTCCTGTAAAATAATAGAAAACGATCTCTATATTTCAATATATTACTTTTTGTTATTTCTAATAATTATAATTAATAACAGTTACTTGTTATTATTTCGAAAATTTATAAACATGTAGCTTATCTCTGCATTTCTTTCCAAAAAGTTCAAATTTATTTTTGCTTTTATTTTTTTCCGAGGGTTGTAATCGATGGGATAATTTTAATCTAATTGCATAATCTAATTTGCCTTTATCAATTTCTATACCTTTCGTGTTCGCCGAAACGTACACGTTCTGTCTGATCCTAGTATTATCCTGCGTGGCGAGTGCATCCTCGATACTTATCACTGGCTTCGTTTGCAGAAATTCACTATATTTAATTTCTACCAATTTCGCTGCCTCATTCGCCAAATTATGCGTCTCGGCGACGATTACGCCGACTGGCTGGCCAGCATACTGAACATCCTTTTCGGCAAACAACACCTCATCTTCATTCAATAACACAAATTTGCTGGCGCCTGAAACGCACAGATTCTCACCGGGTACGTCCTTGGCGCTAAAAAACGCCACTACACCCTTCACAGCAAGTGCCTTGCTCGCATCTATACTGTCGATCATGCCGTTACCGACTTTCGTGAGGACGAAAGCGCAAAATACTTCTCTAGGATATGGAGGCAGATCATTGCAATATTGGGCTTCGCCCGATGTCTGCTTAATGGCATCTAATTTTGGAAGGGGCTTATTCACTGGCCACAAGTCTTTGTCCGTGTCATAGTTCTGCGTACCTAGAGTGAGATTGTATTTTTTGATATGCACAATTCGGAAAATTAATCGGATCGTATTACGAACTTTTTTAATGAAAAGATGTTCACTGTCATATTTATTTCTTTAATATCAATTTTATTTATTTTATTTATTTATTATTGAGATTTATTAATATTAAACAAATTAACAGTAAGATTTTTAAAAAATTTAAAAACACGTAAACAAAGATATATGTTAAATTTTTTTTAAATACAAATAGAGACAAAAATAAAATAAAACATATATTAAATCCTTGGGCATTGGTAAGAATACTTAAAAGAATGACAATTTTCCAAAATAAATGATCACTTTATTTGTACCTGAAGAGAGACCTCGATCTAATAAGGATCCCCCGCTACGAAGTTTGGGATCTACGTTCTGCGGTTTGATGCTCAACACATACTTATAAAATAATCCCATGGCGAGTGTCCTTCGGAATTTCGGCGAATAGTCAGGCAGCACATGATCGGGATTCAGTTCATTAAACAACGTTTCCAAAGCAGTTTTCAGCACTTGTTTGTCGAAGATAGATTTACCCATCATGAATTGCTCCGTATTAGACGCGTGAAGAAAATGCTCGTTAATTCCTCCAAAGATAATATTGGGCTCCTCCAGCACCTTTTTGTAAAATTTTTTTATAGCATAAATATTTCTATATTTAACAAGTTATCGCGATAATGTTATTAATGTAAACAAATCTAAACAGTTCCGTTATCGTGCATACAGTTTTTCGCGTGCAAAAGTACTTGTTGATGTCGCCGGAGATGATGTTAGGTTTCTTCAGAGCACCTTCTCGAAAAATATTGCGAATACGCCGAATGAGTGATTAATGATGATGTAATATGAATAATTCAGGAGAGGCTTCCGTTACCTTGCCGCCGTCATCAAGTTTAAAGAGGAAGCCGGCGTTGACGTGAGCATGAGCGTTCTGGGCTCTGGGCATGATTTTGTAGGATCTGTATTCGTAATCGTCGGATAGCGCTGGTAACACAACGCTGTAGATGATTTTGTGGTGCATATCGAGCTGCAGATATTCCCACAAAAACAAACTCTGCTTTCGATCGGGTCTATCGAGAACATGTACTTGAGCACCGGCGGTTTCTAATATCAAAAATATATCAGATGGG
>NW_012026896.1:1132019-1132482 GCF_000956235.1 Wasmannia auropunctata | reverse complement strand
CGATCTCTGGACGATTCAGTTTGTGACATACCAGCGCGCAAGCACATGAGATTTGCACGTTGCGTATCATTTTTGCTCCGTATCCACCGCCAAGTCGTCTGACAAACACATTGATGCTAGAAAAGTTTAATTCACGAGATTATTGTCAATTTTGCTTTACAAATAGCATTTTTTCCAACGTGATTTAATTTTTTTTGTTGAAAAAATAAGAATATCCTCTTTAATTCCTATTTTATATTAGATACATCTAATTAATTCTAATTTTTATCTTAAGTGATTTTTTTTATTTTAATAATTTTGTCTTGTATATCAATATTGATAGTATGTATATATATGTATATATATATATAAACACGGAATGTATAGATTGTAAAAGCTTAGTATTTTGCGATGAGAAGATGAACACGTATGAGAGAAATTAATATATAATTACTTTGACATAGTTGAGATATTAACTTCGATA
>NW_012026896.1:1131320-1131969 GCF_000956235.1 Wasmannia auropunctata | reverse complement strand
TTATAGTCCCTCTGTGTTAAAAAGTAAAGTAAATGAAAAAAAGTAAAAGTATCAATAAAAGTAAATAAAAGTATTAACAACGTGAATAAGTTATTTCTTTTCTACAAGGCTTTTAAATTTATTTCAGTTAGATAAAAGTTAAAAGGACGGCTAAATGATACTAGATTTCAAACACATGTTTATTCGTATGAATGAATCCCACTTTCGCTCTCAAAGCATCATATTATCTGTGCGGGTTAAACTGTTTAGGAGTATACGTTCGGTGGTACATGGTCCATCTGCAAACATTATGAATTATAAATAAATACATGTTTATAATATTATAAGTAAATATATATTTATAATATTAGCTATGTTCTACAATGATGATTAAACCATTTGTACATATTGCAAAAATTGTATAATTTAATACAAAAGTCACAAAATTAGATAATTTGTTTCGTACGTTTATAAATATATTTTTTATATTTTATACTTTATATTGGAACTTACCTAATCGATACCAATCGTCCGTATTCCCCGCTTCTGCCCTAGCAGAATCCAATGCATTGCGAATAGCGATCGGAACTACGCAACTCATACAAATCGGTGGTTCACCGATAGCTGCATAAAAAGTTTTACAATTAATCTTTTAATTCTTTCAAATTTG
>NW_012026896.1:1123632-1131270 GCF_000956235.1 Wasmannia auropunctata | reverse complement strand
CGTGGTGAGAGACACACCTCCGCCCAGAGTCAGGGACTCGTTAGTTTTTTCGATACGACGCAAGTCCGGGATGTCGTTTATATCAATGTAAAGATCATATTTGCCCGAGCGATAAACACCTGCAAAATTAGGGTTTTAATAGTCTGCCAAGTGTTATATTTAATAAATATAGTTTTATTGTAAGGATTATTAATATTGTAAAATTGTAGATTGATTGAAATTTTTGTTTCAATAAAATTTTACTGATTCTGATATAATGAGATATCATTATTATTTTTAAGAAAATTATGATAATAAAACTATATTTTTTAACAACACATTTAATTGTTGAAAAGTAATGTAATCCAAGTAAAATATGTATATAGACTTTTCATTGAAATGGCAAATCTTTCATTTAACTGACTTTTTATATAAATATCAATGCGCTTTTATTTTACTATTAGGTCTTGGCTTTTAAAGTAAGTATTTTGATGAGAGATTGATTTATCTGAAATTTATTTATCTGAACTTCAAAATAGCGATAAAAATGCAGTTTGAATAGTACTTTTTAATGCATGTGCTAGAAAGTGATATTCAGATACTTGGAAAAAGTATACCAAAGTAGATAAAGAATAGTCACTTGAACGTCATGCATAAATTTAGATCACTTAGAAACCTTTATCGTTTAAAAAGAAGCAAATTACCGTGTGCAGTATTTCCTCCATGTAATATATACGTGGCTTTCGGTCTCTGTCGAAATATTGCGAATAAATCATTGATCGAGTAAACTTTGTAAAAGTCAGCATTCACTAATTTCATATCCAACATTGTGTATTCATCGGAAGATTGTTCATTGCAGCTATCTGTACACGGCATTCCGGATTTCGGGCAGACTTTGATTTTGTATAGCTCCTACGAAGCATACTTTTGTTATAAGTACTTACAATAGGAACGTTAAACAAAAGATAGAGTGAATTTTTTAGAGTTACAAATAATAATGATTATATTATTAGAGCAGCAAAATAAAACTTCTTTTCTTTGAGAAATAAAATAAATGTTGAAATAAGAATAAAATTTTTGGCATAAAAGTGAAATTTTTCACACGCGAGCACCTCAATGTCGTGTATCTCTTTCACCATTGATGGGGGTGCATCGCTGGCAAATCCCTTGAACGCATCCAAAATTGAACGATATCCAGTACATCGACACATGTTACCACCGAACGAATTTTCGATTTGCTGCATAGACAATTTTTTGTCATTCACGAGACTGCAAATTATAAATACATTAATACAGTTTTATTGTATACGCTTCTGAATATGCGATATAAATTTATGATATCTTTGCTTCAGTTCAATAACATAGCGACATGATTTTATGTTTTTACATAAAAAATTATAAAGCCGAAAATATGCTAGAAAGATTTAATTTATTGCGAGAAAATTGGATACGTTCAAAATGTTTCTTCATGAATTAATTAATTTTTTTGCCGGATGCATACCTGTATAAATTCATCACCATGCCGGGAGAACAATATCCGCATTGCGACCCATTTTTTTGAGCAAGGGTTGCTTGAATTGTATGATAACCATCTTGTTTGTTACCTAAACCTTCAACTGTGCGAATAGCCCATCTGTGTACGTAATAATAGCGACTTATTTAATAGATGTATGAAACATAACTAATATTAACAGAAAGTTTATAAAAGAAAGTTTGGAAGAAATTGAAAAAATAAGCATGTATATATGAAAGTTTTAAAGCCTCTAAGATTTCTGATTTCTGATGGAAAAAAATAACAGATTTATAACTTTAGAAAAAAAATTCCTGTTATTTTCTTTGAAATTAAATTTTACCGTGTAATTTTTCTATTAATAATAATATACACATACCCATCGCAGATAAATACTGGTACAAGACAGGAATTTACAGCTATTGTCTTGCCCTTGATTTTTACAGCCACGATACAAACGCCGCAGCCACCCTCGTGGCACATGGCTTTTGTGCCGCGAAGTTTCGCATAATCACGAATGTAGACGTTGAGGGACGTGTCAATCGGTATCGATACGCATCCTGGTACTAGAAATTATTTTGTAATCATAAAATCGACACAAAAATTATAACTCATTGTTATAACATATATTCCTAAACTCACTATTATAGTTAAAATTTTATAACTAGATTTTGTAATATAATTTGCAATTTAATTAATTTTTACAGTTGAATGTAATGATTTTTGTGATAATTGATAAAAATTCTATAGTTTTTAATATTGTAATTAAGTTTTTATAAAATACTTGAATACTAGATCTTTTTACTATTATATAATTTAAATTATTTTGCATTTTAATTATGTTGAGAAATTTTTTTTTCTTTTATATTGTTTATATATCGTATATAAAAAATACGTACCGACATGCGGTTTTCCATTAATTTTAAAGTGAATAGCGTTTCTTCTGGGTTTAAATTCTTCTGGACTAAATACAAATTAGAATGATAATTGGATTGCATTTTAACGTTATCAGTAACGTTAAGTATGGAAAAGTAGGTTAAATATTCTAAAATTTTTTTATTTTTATACTAAACAATATACAATACGAATAGTAAATAGTTAAATTCGAAAAGAAATTTGGCTTTATTTGCCATACTTACGTTGTAATAATTTTCGCACACTATACTTATCAAAGACTTACACTACTGCTGTTTCCATTTTCACTCGTAAGCCGTGTCGACGTTGTAAAATTACAATTTACTGTACTTCAAGAAGTTTAACTAGTTCTAATGTGGAGAAACAGTTGTACTTATAATCGTACTCAGGCTTCCAGTCAGAGAGAGGGGAGGCAAAGACTTGCTAGACGACTCGGTCGGGACGGACATGTTCCGCTTCGATCCGAGTAGTGCACAAAATTCTTTGAACGGTTCTAGAGCGGACTTGCATGCCGCTTTGTGCTCATCGACCAACTTGATGAACATACCTGTTGCCTATATTTTTTCGATTACACTTAAAGATTTTGATTACATGCCTACGGGCTACATTTGATTGTGACACTAGCCGTATCGGCTCTCTACAAGCCCCGTGCCATTTTATTGTTGAAGTTGAAGTTGAAGGGAAGCAAACATTTATTGCACAAAACTTATTAAAATACTTATGTTAAAATCAGTCGTCGAGGATTTTTATCGAACTTTCTCAATATCGCATTTTTTAACTTCTTTTTTTTCGCCAGTGTATGACAATTAAATAATTTTCATAATTTAATTGTTTCTTATTGCTAAAATTTTAGAGAACGGAACAAGCGTCCACTTTTCCCTTTCCATGCATATACATTACTCACGCTCATGTTTACATTACTCATGAATTTCTTTTTGCAAAAAATTATGCAATAAGAATAAGACTGTATTTAATTAGATTCTGGATTTGGGAAATAATAATCTATTCCAATAATTATTCCAAATTCATATTCGTTGCAAGATTTGAAATGTCATCCTATGATTCTATAAAAATCGAGTAAATAACAAAGATGCAATTTTGTTGATTGTTGTAGTATTGTTTCTAATGCAATATTGGTTTTTTTGTAATATAATTGTTCCACAAGTGGACTAATTTAGGAGAAAAAAAGAACGTTTCTTCGGGATTAAAACATATTGAGGCATTTTGCTTCGCTATTATCTCGTCCGAATTGGACGACTGTAGTCGTCATATGCGGTTGCCTGCTTTCACGTTCGAACACACGCAAACATGTGCTTGATAATGATCAGGAGCAAGCACGAAATATATCCTTATCCTGCGTTCAAAACAATGAAATGAAAGGAACTGCTCTACTTTCTATAATATACCCAACGTTTAAGGTATATAATTCGCGACCGATTTATCGGATTTAGAGAGGCATATATGCGAGGAGAGACGGTTTTGCTTCCGAAAGCGTTGGAGGGGTTCAACTTGAAGAGTCTTATTCCGCTTACTCACTCCCTACGTGGCGTGTTATCGAGGGAAAACTCGGCAGAGGGCAGCGATAAAGATCGAGAAGTGCAGGCTCTCGCTACGTGGAATTTATTTATCGTAGAGAAAAAAACCGATCTAATCCCGGAAAATTCAGATATCGGATGCTGCGGATGGTCGTCTGAGGATGATCCCCATCTTTACTCGTTTTAGAGGAACGTAATGAGATACGTTCCACGTTGCAGCATTGCGACTCGGTCTCTCCCAGATTACATCGGTTTTCCGATATTCGTTATTTACGCTTGAAAGCTCGGTGTATTCGTTATACGCGCTCCGGGAGTTTTTAATTATTGAGGCCGCGCGCGCCAAAGTTAAGTTTGTCATGTTTTGTACTTATTGCGTGAAGCGCGCAACGCGAATAGCATAAGGTAACGTTATGTCGTGTGAAACGGGACGTCTTGAGAATGGCGTTGCGGAAAGTACACATTCCAGAGAAGCGTTTTTCCTCCTATCTCGCGGCAAGGCACGGTACGTCGATTAATTTTTGCGAATCAAACTTCTAGCATGCCATAATCTCGTTTCGTTCTGTTTTCGTTTTTATACCATCCTTCCTCATCCACCCTTAAGTTGCAAATAATGTCAAACGATGTCAAACAATGTTTAACGTTTGATGTCTGCGTATGTAATGGTAATAATCGTTGCTGTAGATTCTCTCTCTCGAGAGATAATATATACTTATATTGAATTATTATTTACGAATATTATTTGTGATATACTTTATATTATATTATCATTAATGTCAATTACACACTGCAGATATGTTGTTGTAATATTTACTATGTAGCATATTAGTGGCATTTAATAGAGAATATTTATTGAAATTATTTACCATAAAAACAGAAGTTGTACATTAGTTATGTTAAGAGCCTGTTAATTAATTCGAATTATCATGATTCCATTATTATCCTCGAAACCTTTTGTGTTAGCAAAACGTATAGATAAATTATCTTCCGATCTCTAAATTTATTATTTCAGTTAGGAAGCGATCAAAAAACAAATAAGTACTACAATGAGTACTACAATACATTATTGTAAACATCTGATCATTCGTAAATGAATCTTATTTTTCGTTTTAAAGCACCATGTTATCCTTGTTGGTTAAACTGTTTAAAAGTATACGTTCGTTGGTATATGGTGCATCTGAAAAAATTATAAATCGTAAATGAATATACATTATAATAATAATTTATAGGAGAATTTGCACATTAATTTTTAAAAAAGAAATTTTTAAAGAATCTCTGAGTTACCTAATTCTATGTGGTATAACATTTGTAACTTTTCTACTACAAACAAAAATAATTAAATGTATGTTTGTTGTCTGGCTTTGAATAATACATTGCGTAACATAATATCAATTGAGACAATACAGACTTCGTATTATAATTTCAAAGAAATAGTAAAACCAAATTGTGGAATTAAAATAATTTATTAATTAAAATAATTTTTTTAATTCTACAATTCTTTTTTACTATTTTTTTTAGTACTACTCGAAGTATGATAACAACTATGATTGGCACTTATTCCGAAATTTAGAAGTTAATTGAGGCCACAAAATTAGGTGATTCATATTGTATACATTGGCAAGTATGTTTTACATATTTTTGCTTAACACTTACCCATTCGATACCATTCATCCGTATTTCCCGCTTCCGCCCTAGCAGAATCCAACGCATTGCGAATAGCGAACTTAATTACGCAACTCATACAAATCGCTGGTTCACCGGTAGCTGCGTAAAAATTTTCACGATTAATCAACAATTGATCTTTCAATTCTTTCAAATTTGATAGCTCTTATGCTAGACAGATTCTTTTTTTATTTTTATTAAATTTCTTTTTAATTTTATTTAACTTATTTAAATTGAATTATGATTTAATAAAACGTAAACTTTGTAACCTTATTAAACATTTATAGGAAATTTTTGCAAGAAAATTGACAAAATTTCTTCAATTAAACATAAGTATGAATCGAATGAAAGGCTTCATAGGATTTTCGATCTTACCTTTTGAACCAAATAGACCAACTGGGTTTTGCGAATTTTTGCGTAAAGACACGCGGAAATCTTCAGGAATATCCTTTGCTCCTGGCGGTTTATAATTCTATGAGAAAAATAGAATATATTTTAGATAATTTAATTACTTACAGGTTTCTAGGATATCTCGGAATTGGAGCAGTTGCATTTAAGCAATATTAGCTTGACCCAAATTTGATGAAAACATACCCATGTTCGATCATTCGTTAATACTCCTGTTTTAGGGTCGTATACCAGATCCTCAGAAGTCCAGTATCCTATTCCCATCACGAAAGCTCCCTCCACCTGACCAACATCGATGTCCTGATTCAAGGCGACACCCGCGTCTTCCATCAAATCAACTCTTCTGATGAGGTGCTGGCCGGTCAACACATCGATCTCCACTTCGGCGATAGTGACGCCGTAAACGCCATAAGACTCCAGATTCTTCGTATCCTTCCTGCCAAGGTAAGTGTAATATATAATAATTGATGACTTGTATACTAATCAAAAATTGTCTCGTACTATTTTAAGAAGTAAACAATTTTAATCTATATTTTTATATCGAAATCGTACCAAAAGCATGTGTTAAATATGTTTAATTATGAGAAATGCGAATGGAATATTTAAATTTTATTTTTTATCATCTACTTATTAAAAACAAAAGATAACAATTTTTTTACAAAGTAAAAGTACAATATCTTTGGAAACATATTGAAATGCTTTATAACGATTTTTCATATATTATATCTATAATTAGTACGCCAAATACGACATTTACATGTAACGTGCGCATAAATCAATGTCCTGTTGATACGCCTTAAAAACAAGTTCTTTCCAACTCGGATTATTCATTTCTTTTCTTATCGGTTCGAGTCTCTTTAAAATTTCATTGCAAGCTTGGACCGTTGCCTATAATAAACGCAATTCGATTATTAAATTTGATGTTCTGTATATAATATACAGTTTTTTGAAGTATTAAAGGCGAATTGAATTTAATTCTTACGTAACCGCAGGATTCGGTAGTAATGCTGCCTCCTGTAACTGCATTGTTCGGTGTTGCTAAAGTATTGCTTGGTTTAACGGAGATTAATTCGAGATCGATCTTCAATGTACGTGCTGCTATTTGAGCGATCTAATACAAGAATTAATTTTAAATAATTAGAACTATGTAGCCTTTTATTTTTATTAAATAGAAATTTCTTTCAATTTAAATCAGTCTACACAATAATCAATTTTTATTTAAAATATAAAAAATATATATCCAGAATAGGAAGAAACATGCAAAAAGTCTTGGAAATAGCAAATTCCATAATTCCAGTCTTAATTTTCAAAATATCTAAATATTAATTTTATCGAAATGGATTTTTTTCTAATTAATTTTCATTTGTCCGCCAGCTTATCGATCACTCAACAGTAGAATGAAAGAATTTGATTGTATTACATTTTCATACCTTGACATTTATACCTTGACCCATCTCGATTCCGCCATGCGTCACGCAAACCGAACCGTCGCGAGGGCAGACCGACACTAACGCGTTGAATTGTCCTATGAATTTTATTGGGAACCTCATTGTCACCAGGGCGATGCCCTTTTTCTTCCAACGATTCTGTTCGTTGAACGTTTGAACGGCTTGCTTCCGCATCTCGTAATCG
>NW_012026896.1:1117708-1118362 GCF_000956235.1 Wasmannia auropunctata | reverse complement strand
ATATATATGTGTGTGTGTGTGTGTGTGTTTGTGTGTCAGGAACTTTTTGAAAAATTGCAGAATCTCAATTAGCGTAGAAAGTGCAACAATATTTTATGATTTTGAATATGTGTCTCACATAATTTTTTTTGTACGTTATGCTTCTTACTTTTATCAAACGTAATGTCAAGGACAAACAATTTAACAAAGATATTATCAGTCCACGTGCGGCCTTTTGCATTTTTATCAAATAATTGCAATAATTTTGTTTATTATATTTCATTATATTTAACAATAGCTTCAATTTGCAACGAAATTGTGCTCTTATCAAAGTGAATATGGAAAATGTTCATGAAAAAATATGTGTCGTAATATTCACAGTGTAGACAATATGTATATGCGAAATTGAAAATTATAAAACTCAGAAAAAGTGCATATGTATAAACATATATATGTAAAAGCATAATAGGAAAGTTCGAAAGGATAATAATGAAGTTTAATTTATTCTCTCCTGTGTGAAACAGGATGTGACGTAAACAAGATTATTTCGAGCTAACAAAATAGTATGAGAATAGCGTGAACAGCACTATGGAAAAAACACATTATATTTTTTCCATTTTGCACGCACGTTAATTAAATTTGCAAATCAATCCTTAGTACGTACAATAATCTTCA
>NW_012026896.1:1114888-1116529 GCF_000956235.1 Wasmannia auropunctata | reverse complement strand
TATAGGATTTTCGTATTAAAATAAATCGAGATTTCAAGTGTTTTAAATTTGAAACAAAATTTGGCTTTATTTGCTGCACCTACGTTATAATAATTTTCGTACACTATACTCAACAAAGACTTACACTACTGCTGTTTCCATTTTCTCACGTAAGTCGTGTCGACGTTATAGGATTACAATTCACTGTGCCTCAAAAAGTTTAACTAGTTCTAATGTGGAGAAACAGTTGTATTTATAGTCATAGGTGTACTCAGGCTTCCTGTCAGAGGGGCGGGGGGAGGGAGGTTGGTTAAACAACTCGGTCGGGACGGACATGTTCTGCTTCGATGCGAGTATTGCGTAATCCAAAATTCTTTGAACGGTTCTAGAGCGGACCTGCATGCCGCTTTGTGCTCATCGACTAACTTGATGAACATGCCTGTTGCCTATATTTTTTCGATTACACTTAAAGATTATATTTTGATTACACGCCTACGGACTACATTTGTTTGTGACACTGGCCGTATCGGCTCTCTACAAGCTCCGTGCCATTTTATTATTGAAGTTGAAGTTGAAGGTAGGCAAACAGTTTTGTCGCACTAAACTTATTAAAATACTTATATTAAAATCAGTCGTCGAGGATTTTTATCGATCTTTCTTAATATCTCGTTTTTTTAGCTTCTTTCTTATTGTCAAAAATATGATTTTCATAATTGTTTCTCCTTGCCAAAATTTAAGAAAAGACAACAAGCGTTTTCTTTGCTTTTCCTATATGCCACATGCTTACATTACTCATCAAGGTTCTTTTTTTGCAAAAAATCAGCAATTATACAATAATGATAAGAAAGCACAAAAGCAACATTGTCTAGCAAATTTTGTGACATATTTTTAACATGACTACAGTTCATCGATGTATTCATATTTATAAAAAATATACGTAGATATATTAATACATAAGGTTACATGATTTTTACATGATAGTTAAAGAGAAAAGTCATAAAAGATAGTTCGCATTTAATTGTTCAATTAGAGAGTGATTTTTACAAATGTTCTTTGAATCTCTTATATGTGTGTGTGTGTGTGTGTGTGTGTTTGTGTGTCAGGAATTTTTTGAAAAATTGCAGAGTCTCAATTAGCGTAGAAAGTTCAACAATATTTTATGATTTTGAATATATGTCTCACATAGTTTTTTTTGTAAGTTACGCTTCTTGCTTTTTTCATACGTAATGTCAAGGATAAACAAATTAACAAAGGTATTATCAGTCCACGTGCAGCCTTTTGCATTTTTATCAAATAATTGCACACGGACAAAAATAATTTTACTATTGTAGCAAAACTGTAACTTCTACTGCATATTCGTAATGGCAGCGACGAAATTTAGTTGACATATCTAATTTTCCAAATTATTCGTTATTAGAGCAGAATCTGTTTTGTTACTAAAATAAAATCAAATTTGCTGAGTATATTTGTCCTTAGAATCACGTTAATTTGCTACTAAAGCAAAATAATGTAGTGTTAGCAAATATTTTTGCTATTGGAGCAAAATCATTATTGCATGTAGAAAAATAATTTTGCTGTTATAGCGAAATGGTCATTGCTACTGTATATTTATAATGGTAGATACCAAGTTTAGTTGACACAACTAATTTTAATTGCAAGCAA
>NW_012026896.1:1102909-1113837 GCF_000956235.1 Wasmannia auropunctata | reverse complement strand
GTTATAAGTATTAATAGCTTATTAACTAGTCGAATTATTATAGTCCCTCTGTGTTAAAAAGTAAAGTAAATGAAAAAAAGTAAAAGTATCAATAAAAGTAAATAAAAGTATTAACAACGTGAATAAGTTATTTCCTTTCTACAAGGCTTTTAAATTTATTCCAGTTAGATAAAAGTTAAAAAGACGACTAAATGATACTAGATTTCAAATACATGTTTATTGGCATGAATGAATCCCACTTTCACTCTCAAAGCATCATATTATCTGTGCGGGTTAAACTGTTTAGGAGTATACGTTCGGTGGTACATGGTCCATCTGCAAACATTATAAATTATAAATGAATACATGTTTATAATATATAAGTAAATATATATTTATAACATTAGCTATGTTCTACAATGATGATTAAACCATTTGTACATATTGCAAAAATTGTATAATTTAATACAAAAGTCACAAAATTAAGTAATTTGTTTCGTACGTTTATAAATATATTTCTTATATTTTATACTTTATATTAGAACTTACCTAATCGATACCAATCATCTGTATTTCCCGTTTCTGCCCTAGCAGAGTTCAATGCATTGCGAATTGCTATCGGAATTACGCAACTCATACAAAGCGGTGGTTCACCGGTTGCTACAAAGAAATTTTCATGATTAATCAGTCAGTAGTCGATTCTTTAACGTTTCCAATTCTGATATTGTTATATGCTAAACGAATTTTTTTTATTTCTAAATGTTTTCATTTTATTCCAAATTTTACTTCAAATTTTATTTAGCTTATTTAAATTAAATTATGAATTAGTGAAATATAAATCTTGTAAATCGACTAAATTTTTATGGATTTAAACATTTTTGTAAAAGAATTTCTATAAGTTTTTTAATTGTACGCAAATATGTAGAAAATATTTAAATTTTTTTTTTAATAGTAAATGGTGATTCGAATGAAAAGATTCGCAAGGTTTTTGCTTTCACCTTTCGAACCATAGATACCAATTTTGTTGACCGAGTTTTTGCGTAAAAACACGCGAAAATCTTCAGGAATATCCTTCGCTCCTGGTGGTTTATAGTTCTATGAGAGAAACAGAATATTTTAGATAATTTATAATTAATATTTCTAGAATAATATCTCTCGGAATCGGAACAGTTACATATTTCGCAATATTAGCTTTAATGAAATTTGATAAAAATAACGTACCCATGTTCTGTCACTCTTTAATACTCCTGTTTCAGGATCGTATACCAGATCCTCAGAAGTCCAGTATCCTATTCCCATCACGAAAGCTCCCTCCACCTGACCGATGTCGATCTCCGGATTCAAACTTATACCGGCGTCTTCCATCAAATCGACCCTCCTGATAATGTGCTGGCCGGTCAACACATCGATCTCCACTTCGGCGATAGTGACGCCGTAAATGCCGTAAGGCAACATTTCGACGTTCAGCGTGCTCGCCAACCTGCCAAGGTAAGTGTAACGTACAATAATTAATGATTTGTAAAACGACAAAAAATTGTCCTTTCCATTTTATAAATGCAATATTTAAATCTATTTATTTATGGGTATCATATTGAAAGAACTGTTTAAATAGATCTAATTCATATTATGAGAAATGCAAACGTTTAAATTATATTTAAACTAAATTTTTCACAATTTATCAATTATTACGAACAAAAATAATGATTGTTTTTTTCCAAATAAAAGTATAACATCTTTGGAAAAATATTGAAATAATGCTTTATATCGATTTATATATCGATATATAACATTATATAACATATTTATAACATATTTATTGGTATGTTAAATACGACTGATGAGCCTAATGATATTTACATGTAACGTGCACTTAAATCAATTTCCTTTTGATACGCCGAAAAAACGATATCCTTCCAGCTCGGATTATCCATTAGTTTTTTTATCGGTTCCAGTCTCTTCAAAATTTCTTTGCAAGCTTGGATCGTTGCCTAAAATAAATACAATCAACGTTACATTAAAATTGATGTTGTGCAAATATCATGTTGTCTTTGAAAATGTAGAAATTGAATTTAATTCTTACGTATCCGCAGGCCTCGGTAGTAATGCTACCTCCTGTAACTGTATTGTTCGGTGTTGCTAAATTGTTGCTTCGTTTAACAGTGATTAATTCGAGATCAATCCCCAGTGTATAAGCTGCTATTTGAGCGACCTAATACAAGAATTATTTTTAAATGGCTGAAAATGTAAAGTCTTTTAAAATTTAAATAGAACAAAGAAAGCCTTATATTTTTATTAAACAAAATTCCTTTTAATTTAAATTAATCTATAAAATAATTAATTTTTATTCTAGATAAAGAAAACATATCCAGAATAGAAAGAAACTTACACAAATCTATAGTAATCGCAAATATTAAAATTTCAATCCTGATTTTAAATTTGAAAGTATTGTAGCTATTCAATTTTGTTAGAATGAATTTTTTTTCTCATTATTAACTTTCCCTTGTCCATTAGCTTATCGTTCAATGAACGAATAGGGCGAAAGAACTTGGTTGGATAAACGATTGCATTTTTATACCTTGGTATTTATACCTTGACCGATTTCGATTCCGCCATGCGTCACGCAAACCGAACCGTCGCGAGCGCAGACCGACACCATTACGTTGAATTGCCCTGCATACAATATTGGATACTTCATCGTCACCATGGCTATTCCCTTTTTTTTCCAACGATTCTGATTGTTGAACGTTTCAACGGCCCGCTTCCGCTTTTCGTAATCGGCTGATTTCGACAAATCCTTTACCATGGTTTCTAATGGGATTTTATCCAAAATGTTCATATTCGACAATCTGACCTGCACCGGATCCTTCTTCGTCACTTTCGCAATGTGCTCTATCATATTCTCGACCATGGCTATTCCTTCCGTGGACCCCGGCGCTCGACAATGCGTATTCGATGGTATATCGGTTCGTACCTCGAATCCATTCAAAGTCCATCTCTCGGTTGCATAGCAATTACTAATAATAAAAAATCCATTGTGAGTATAGATCTATTAAAAAACTAAAAATTAATCATGATAGAGTGTTTTAATTTGATTTAAGGTAAAGCAATTCTAGGAAATTATTTTAATATTAAATTAATATTACTGCAATATTTCTTTTTTGTTGAATTTGATGCAAGATTCAATATGATATGATTAAAACTTATCTTAACATTTTTCTCTGCTCGGAAATGTTCTTTTTAATTTTAAAATATTTATTATATCTAACAGGTAAATATTAATATTGGACAAATGTTAGTATTATATATTGTCATTATAAATTGTTTATGCTTTGCTATATTACCGTAGTTTTAATACCTTTTCATGAAGATAATCACTATGGGAGCGTGTGGTTCGTTGAAACTGGAACCGCAGTTGCCCCAATGTTTTGAGTTGAGATATTGGATAACTCCGTCATTGTCCACGCCGATCTCATATTCTTGACGTGTAGAATATCTCTTGCCTATTGCCTGCATATTATCTTCTATCGTCATGACAAATCGAGCTGGACGATTCAATTTGTGACATACCAGTGCACAAGCACACGAGATTTGCGCGTTGCGTGAGATTTTCGCTCCGTATGCACCGCCAAGTCGTCTGACATACACATTGATACTAGAAAAATTAAATTTACCCTATCATTGTTAATTTTATTTTACAAATTGCATTTTTAGCAACATTATTTTAATTATTTCTTTTATTGGAAAAAAGACGTAGTCCTTTTATATTTTTATGTCTAGATCATTTCAATTTTTACCTTAAATAATTTTTTTTTAAGTTTTACGATTTTGTCTTGTAAATCAATATTGAAGTGATAAACATTAAATCACAGTAGCACAATATTTTGGGAAGAAGAGAACATTTATAACGGCTTAACTCGAATAGATTACATTATTACGATTGGATCAATGATAAAATTACTTCGACATAGTTGAGACAGCAACTCAATGAACTAAGTTAATTAGATTGAATTACCTATTATTTTTAACATTGAGACAATTCGCGATCGATACTTGAATGAGATCCATCCATTGCGACGATGGATAGACGTTCATACCATCCTCTACAGGAACGCACACGCAGGATTGAAGCTCCATAGTGTAATGATATTGGCTACCGCATTGAAAAACGCCCTTTATTACGTGTTTAGTATTAATTCCTGCAAAATAATGACATATTTTTATGTATTATTATATTTTTCCTAATAATTAGTAACAGCTATTTGAACTATTTCGCAAATTTGTAAATATGTAACTTATCTCATTTCTTTCAAAAAAATTGAGAGTACCCATTTTTGGAAAGATTTCTTTCTGATAATTCTATTTTTTCGCTAATTATAATTGAAAGATAATCTCAATTTAATTGGCTTCTTTATCAATTTCTACCTTTTATTAGCGCCGGAATGGTGATGCCCTTCACGATTCTACTGTTATCCCCCGAGGCGAGTGCATCCTCGATGCTTATCACCGGCTTCGTTTTCAGAGA
Organism: Wasmannia auropunctata; assembly: GCF_000956235.1. Lineage (NCBI taxonomy): Eukaryota > Metazoa > Arthropoda > Insecta > Hymenoptera > Formicidae > Wasmannia > Wasmannia auropunctata. The sequence goes on along the minus strand of NW_012026896.1, from coordinate 1,109,336 downwards.
TCCGCTATACTTAATTTGCACCAATTTCGCGGCCTCGTTCGCCAAATCATGCGTCTCTGCGACGATTACGCCGACTGGCTGGCCGGCATACTGAACTTCCTTTTCGGCGAACAGCAACTCGTCGTGCAGCAACAAAAGCAACTTGCTGTCGGCTGAGATGCACAAATTCTTACCGGGTACGTCCTTGGCGCTGAAAAACGCCACTACACCCTTCATAGCAAGCGCCTTACTCGCATCTATACTATCGATCTTGCCATTACCGACTTTCGTGAGGACGAAAGCGCAAAACACTTCTCCAGGATATGGAGGTAAATCGTTGCAATACTGAGCCTCGCCCGATGTCTGTTTGATTGCATCTAACTTCGGTATGGGTTTATTTACCGGCCACATGTCTTTGTTCGTGTCGTAGTCCTGCATACCTAGAGTGAAATTGCATTTTTTCATACGCACAATTCGGACAATTAGTTTAAAATCGGAAGATATAAATTTATTTATAAATAGACAAAATTAGGGCAGCTATATTTCTAAATTTTTTTAATATCAAGATCATCAAGATTTAGCAAATTAAGATTTTAAAACAACGATGAACGCGAAATGATGTTTGTTAAACTTTTAATTGTTACAAATATAGGAGATTAGAAATTGGAGTAAAATATATTTTAATTTTTGAGCGCGTAAGAATACTTAAAAAAATGAAGATATATCTTCAAAAATGTACTGGTGGTAATTTTATTTGTACCTGAAGAAAGACCTCGTTCTAACAAGAATCCCCCACTACGAAGTTTGGAATTTACGTTGTCCGGTTTGATGCTCAACGCAAACTTATAAAATAATCCCTCGGCGAGAGTCCTGCGGAATTCCGGCGAATAGTCCGGTAGCTCATGATTTGGTTGCAGTTCATCATGCAACGTCTTCAAAGCGGTCTTCAGCACTTGATTGTCCAGAATTGATTTACCTACCAATATTAGCTCCGTATTCGACGCGTGAGAAAAATTCTTGTTGATCCCTCCAAAGATAATGTTGGGCCTCTCCAGCACCTTTCGCAAAACATTGCGCGAAACATTATATTTAACGATACTAATCTGAATAATAATATAAACAAATCTAAACTATTTTATTACCGTGCCTTTGGAGTCGAGCTTGAAGAGGAAACCTGCGTTGACGTGAGCGTGAGCATTCTGGGCTCTGGGCATGATCTTGTAAGATCTGTACACGTACTCCTCAGAAAACGGGTGCAAGACGATGCTGTAGATGATCTTATGGCGCATGTCGGTCTTCAGAAAGTCGATCAGCGTCAAGTGTTCCTTGCGACCGGATCCGTCGAGGACGTGTACTCGACAATCGGCTGTTTGTAATATCAAAAACAAATCGGACGGGAATTCGTTGTGCTCGTGCTTGATCATCAGGTTGCCGGCGATGCTGCCGATGTTTCGCACGGGCACGTGTGCGATCAAGTCTATGTGTTCGGCCAATTGACGTAGATATTTAAATCTGGTTTTCTCGGATGAATACTCTTGGAAGATTTCTATCGCCGTGGTAAGGGTCGTATTTCCGCCTAGGAGTAAGAACTCGTTGTTTTTTACGATCTGACGCAAATCTGGGATGTCGTTTATGTCAATGTAGAGGTCTTTCTTGCTCGTGCGATAAACACCTGAAAAATTAGATTTTTGATATCGTGTATGTCAAAGTTTACTTTTTAAATTTAGATTTATCGTTAATAGTATAATTGTATTAATACTCAAATGTGATGTTAGAGAATGTTTAAATTCATTGACCTTTTGGAATTGTACTTTAAAATTTTGATTGAATCTCTCTTTCTCTCTTATTAAGAGATCATTATTAATTTTATGAGAATTATTAACACATTTTCTGCTGTGTGAATCAACGGTAATTCCACTTTCCGTTTAAGCTACTATTCACTTGGAATAATTTTAACGAGTTCATCGAAGTAGATAATTAGTCGTACTAATTAACTCTTCGTATAAATTTATGTCATCAGTTAGCGCCTGTATCATTTATGTAAATGCAAGAAAATTACCATGTGCGGTATTTCCTCCATTTAATATATACGTGGCGTATGGTTTCTGTCGAAATATCGCGAATAGATCATTGATCGAGTAAACTTTGAAGAATTCAGCATCCGCTAACTTCACATCCAGCGTTGTGTTTTCGTTGGAAGATTGTTCATTGGAAGATTGCTCGTCATTACTTTCTGTATCTGGCATATTACAGTATTTTGGGCAAGCTTTGATTTTGTATAACTCCTGTGAAGCATAGTTTAACATACTTACAACAAGATGTAAATATAAAGAATTCTTATACTTTATAACAGACACATAATAATAATTATTATTATAAATTATAACAGAAAAGTAAAATCTTCTTTCTAGGAACAAGATAAAATTAAATACGAAATTTCAAAATGTTTCAAGAATAAAATTTTTCTAACAAAAATAAAATTTTTTATACGATGTCGTACCTCAATGTCGCAAATGTTCTTCACCATTGATGGGGGTGCATCGTTGGCAAATCCCTTGAAAGCATCTAAAATCGGACGATACCCGGTACATCGACAGATGTTGCTACCGAACGAATTTTCGATTTGCTGCATAGACATCTTTTTATCATGTACAAGACTGTAAATTATAAATAACAAATGCATTGATGCAGTTTTGTATCTAATTGCTTTTGAATATAAACGTTGTGCTAATTGTAAGTGTCTATAATATCTTTGTTTCAATTGGTAGCTATATTGTACGATTTTATGCACGTCATTTTTATTTACGATTTATTTTTATATTTCTTATTATTGAAAAATTGATCATTTTAGGGATATATATTTAATCAATACATTTATATTCTAATTTTTTTTTAAGAATATATTCTTCTAAGAGCAACTCTGTTATAAATATCAATAATGACAGTAAGATTTTAAAGCAAACAAACGTAATACGTTTAAAATTCTATAATATTTCTTTAATGTTACAAATTAATTAATTATTTTGAAGAACGATATATACCCATATAGATTCATCACCATTCCGGGAGAGCAATATCCACATTGCGAGCCATTTTTTGCAGCAAGCGTAGCTTGAATCGTATTATAACCATCTAGCTTGTTACCTAAGCCTTCAATAGTGCGAATATCCCATCTGTGACATTATTTGATGCATAGATATGTGAAACATTAGTTATATAATACTAACATAAACTTAATAAATCCGGAAGAAGTTAAAAACATAACTATTTATAATATATAAGAAAGTTTTACAGCTTTTAAGACTAATTTTTTATGTCATGCATAGATGACAGATTTGTAACGTTATAAGGTAAATTTTTTTATTTTCTTAGAAGTAAAATTTGATTGTGCCATTTCTCTGTTAATACAAGCATACCCGTCGCAGTTCAGTATCGATACAAGACAGGAATTTACGGCTATTGTCTTGCCCTTGATTTTTGCAGCCACGACACAGGCACCACAGCCACCCTCGTGGCACATGGCTTTTGTACCGCGAAGTTTTGCATAATCGCGAATGTAGACATTGAGGGATGTGCCAGTCGGTATATATCCTGATACTGTGTGGAAATGATTTTACAATTATAAAATTGACATAGTATTTATAACTCTCTATATAACGTATATATTTTTATCTTTTATTTCTAAAGCTCACTATTAATTAAAGCATAATAATCAAGCTTTATAATTTCTGTCATAATATAATTTCACGATTGAATGATATTTGTCGCGATAATTGATAAAAATTCTATAGTTTCTAATATCATAATTAATACTTAAATAATAAATGCTGGAATTTTTTGTTATTATAATCTAAATTATTTTTTTTAATAATATCGAAAAATTTCTCATTTTCTTAATTATATATTAAATGAAAAAGACATACCAATATGCGGTGCTCCATTAATCGTAAATTTAACACAGTTTCTTTTATTTCTGGAACAAATTAGAGGATAACACTTTAACGTTATTAAACGACGAAGTGTAGATCAAATTTTCTAAGAATTTTTTTTCTGTTCACTTTTATACTGTATAATACAAATAAATAGATAAAAAATACTCGAAGAATTTTTTGAATTAAAATAAGAGATTTTGAATCTTATGTCAAATTTAATTCATGTCAAAATTTTGCTCTGACTGTTTAGCCTGTCATTGTAATAATTTTTGTACATTATCAACTTTTAATAAAGACTTACACTGTTTCCATTTTCAATCATCAATCGTGTTGACGCAGTAGAATTGCGACTTCCTATTCTTCGTGCACAGAGTTCTACTAAGCTCTCATAAAATGTACAAACACTTTTTAAAAATATAATATCAGTAAAATTATTTAAAATATCAGAAATAAATTTCAGAACAGAATATCAGAATGGATAAAGAAAAAAAAAGTGAGTCGATCTGGATGATAAATGCATATTTATTTAATTTTAGGAAATCAAAAATATAAATATAAAAAAATAAAATAAACATAAATAATATGAATATTCGCAAACGTTTTAACTTTTAAGGGGTAACACCACTTTGACTCTCTGAAATTTAAGGGAATTTTTTTTTTAAGAAATGCAAAGTGTTTATAAAAATCCATTTACACTAATTTATTATACATATATTAAAGTAGAAATTGTATTTTTTTTAGTTGATATATTAAAAAATGACAGCTTGATAGCTGATGGACGGGAAAAAAGCGATGAACACGATAGCTCATCGTAGACTTGATTTAGAATAATGAAAAAAAAATTAGTATTTTTAGTCCAAAAGCTAGTAGAATACATAGGATTTTTTCGAAATATTGATATCTCGCTTTTCTGTGTAACTTTAAATAACGAAATTTTTGATTAAAAATTTATATTTTACTTTGAATCGATGCCATATCCCTAAAAACGCGTATTTTTTAAAACAGCTATATATTCTACTTTTTGACTAAAAAAAACTAATTTTTTTTGTTTCATTGTTCTATGTCAAGTCTACGATGAATTATCGTGCCCATCGGCTTAACTCTCTTTTTTCGAAGCGCTGCCGCCCATCAACAGTCAAGCCATTTTTTAATATATCAACTCAAAAAAATACAATTTCTACTTTAATATATGTATAACAAATTAGTGTAAATGGATTTTTATAAACACTTCGCATTTCTTTAAAAAAAATTCTCAAAAAAGCCTTAATTTAAAGGAGTCAAAGTGGTATTACCACTTAAGAAGATCATCTTTAATGTGATCTTCTTTTTCCATTTTTTTTTACATAACACAATATTGTAATGATTACTATTGTTGTACAATATCAATTATAGACACGAAGGTTACGTTTTTACCGATAACATAATTTTTTTAATAGTAATAAAAACTTGCATTATTGCGCGCGTGCTGTTTGCATCGTCACCTGTCAGTCGTACGTATGCATTAATAATTACTCTAAAGATATCTCGATTATTCAGAGATGTCAAATAGAAGAACGTTATTTAAAAGTATAATAACTTAGAAACAGCAATTAGCAGATATTAATTTTTTTTTGCTTTTGAAGCAAAAAATAATTATGCAGCAATAAATGATAAGACTGCGCACAAAAGCGACATTGTGAAACTGAAGTTCATGAAATACTTTTCTAATGACTACAACTCCGTTTATAAATAGATTCGTATTTACATAACTGTAAGTGTAGGCACATTGTTATAGAATAATGTGATTTTCGCACGACTGATTAAAGAGAAAAATCATAAAAAATTATTTTGTGATAAATTCAGCAAATAGGAGAGCATTTTCTTTGCTTCTGAATTTCTTATAATATTTAAATATATGTAAAAACTTAAATATACTCACCCGCAAAAAAAACAGGCCACTATAACATTTTAATGGTCCGTTTTTTTTGTGAATAAATATAAAATAAAAGTTATAAAATTCAGCAAAAATGTATTCAAGTCAAACTTATAAATGGTATTTTGTCAGTCATACTTTTAAATTATAAATTATTTTTGCGATAAATTCTTATTTTATGTTTTTTTGAATAATTGCATGTTTTTTTACGGGATTTATAAGTTATTAATAATTTACAAGATACAGCTTAATATTATCATTTGTTAAAGCTACGAAAGTGGAATATTTTTAACAATATCTCATTGTTAAAATGTATGAATAAAGTCAACATCGTACGTTTCTACATTACCCAACTCTAGCTTTTTTAATTTTAATTATTACGTATTTTTCTAATAATTTTGTCTTCTTCTATCAGGAATTTTTTGAAAAATTATGAAGTCTTAGTTAACATAGAAAGTGCAATATATTTGGTAATTTTGAATATATATCTTAAATAAATTTGTGTTTCATAAGTGATTAATTGTAAATTTCGTAAGAAAGTTGGAAAATTTTTAAGTACAATATAATAGTTTTAAATTATAAATGGGCTTATAATGAGGATTAT
>NW_012026896.1:1011865-1102175 GCF_000956235.1 Wasmannia auropunctata | reverse complement strand
TACCGTTTAGTGCGCGAGAAGTTAAAATTTATTCTGAATAAACAAACAAAATCAACTTGGTTGACTCATCAATACATAACTATAATTCGAGGCCAAAGCTTAAGACGCGGATATACATGCAATAAAATGACTGCTTTCTTTTAAATATTCTCTTTCAGTTGGACTTACTCTGTATACGTGCAATGGTTTTCTCAATGTCGGTTTCGATTTTTATTAATGTCCTTCTCAGTTGATAGCCTTTGGTGAACTGAACGAGAACTGCGAAGTTATTCACTTTTTTTGATATACATCAACGTCTCCTCTCCCTTCTCTTTATCTCTGAACAATGTAATATCTGCTACTTCTGTTACTTAATCTTTTTCTAAATATTCTTCATGTATTTCTAATTTCTAATTTCTATTGCAAGTATATTTCATTATGAGTAATAGAAAGTATAATTTAAAATATTCACTTCTTACGTAGCGTGAATATCGTAAATAGGATTATTTTGCGAACGAAATGACATATATCAGAATAGCATATGGGCGGCGCCGTGGAAAAATACATTGCATTTTTTCTGCATTTTGCGCACACGTGTTTGCAATAGCATGTGTCAGCTCATTTTGCAAATTAATCTATTCGTATGCTACAATCCCCGTTTGTCCCGTTTTATTACTTCTTTTCTCATTTACATTTTAAATGGAAATATCTCAAACAAAGTCGATCTTTAATATTTACGTAGGTACGATAATAATCGTTTCTGTGGATTTTCTCGAGAAAGATAAGTATTACGAATTTGTATTTACGATGCACTGTATATTATATTAACATAACTGTATATTATATTATATATTATAACATATCATAATTACATATAATAGATATATTGAATGAAATGGGAATAAATGTATTCACTTAAGCACATACAAGCCAAGAAGGGATATTACAGATATATCTTTTCTGCCGGTTAGACAACAGCTAAAAAGACAAAGATGATAATTATAGAATTTATTTCAAGCAATGGTTTATTCATGAACAAATTCTCACCTTCACTCTCAAAGCACCATGTTATCTTTGCAGGATAAACTGGTTAGAAGGATACGTTCGGTGGTACACGGTCCATCTACAAACATTACGAATTACATATTATACGAAATATATATTATAATAATAGTTTTTGTAAGAAAATTTGTATATATGCACTAATTTATAAGGAAAAAATTTTAGAGGACTTTAAAATTATCACAGATACACACACACACACACACACGCACATCTTAGTCTATGATTTAAGTTTTAAAATAACATATTTTTAAATATTTTACTAGAAATGGATAAAAATAAGAATAAATTAGTCATCTAATTTTAGCAATGCTTTCGTAATACTGATTGGTTTTTTGTTTTGCTCACTTTTTACTGCATAAATAACTAATCAGCACAAAGTAGGAATCGTATTTTGATAGCTCACAAATGCCAGGTTATCATGGTTACGTAATTGATTTATACATATATTTATTTTTTTTGTAAAAAGTAAAAAATAAAACTCTAAATAGCGTAATGTTTATTAGTTAAAAACGATTAAAAAAGATTATAAAATCCAGCAAGGATTTTCTTGAAATCATTGCCTCTCTTATTTGTTTTTAAAGGGGAAAGAAAGGCGTGCGCGAAGTTAGCATCCCAATAATAAAATTCCATAGTTTCTGATTAGAGTTCCGGCTTCATTTTGAAGAGACAAAGAGTTCTCTATAGTTTATACTGAGGATTCTAAACAATTTTTAATTTAAATTTAACTATGGAATGTTATTGTTGAGGTGCTAACTTCACACACGCAAAAGAAAGAGAGAAAAAGTCGAATTGTAAAACTTAAAAAAAAGTTTTTCTAATGTATAGGCGTCACACTGATGTGCAATTAAACATTTTGCGCTCTTGTTGCAAGAATTGTAGAAATTTAGATAATAAAGTTATATGATTCGTGTTATATATTGAATAAGTTGAATTGTTAAGGATACGAGTATACTTTGCATAAACCTACTTAAAACTTACCCAATCGATACCACTCATCCGTATTCCCTGCATCCGCCCTGGCGGAGTTCAACGCGTTGCGAATCGCTATCAGAATTACGTAACTCATACAAAGCGATGGTTCACCGGTTGCTGCAAGGAAATTTTCACGATTAATCGGCAATCGAGTCTTTAACATTTTCACACAATTCTGGTATCTCTGTACAGGGTGTTGCATTTACATATTTGGTAGTACGATGGGTTGCGCAATAGATTTCGCAGGGGCAGGTACGGCTCAATAGGTAACGATGATATACATATGTATACCATCCATACCATATACATATGTATACTATCGTTATCAATTGAGTCGTGCCTGCCCCTGCGAAATCTGTCGCGCAACCCGTCGTATTGCCAAATATGTAAATGCAACACCCTGTACATTAGACGAATTCATTTCTACTTTTGTTAAATTTCTTTTAATTTTGTTTATCTAGTTATAAAAAATCCAAAAATTAATGGAATTCTAGTCAATATTGTAAATTCATTGTATTTTTATATTTGCAAATTCTTGCAAAAGAATTTCTAAATGTTCCTTAATTGTGTGCAAACATGTGGACCTTATATTCAAGTTTTTGATTATGGAGAGTCGAGAACAAAAGAATTCTGAGTTTCTGATCTCACATTTTGAACGAAGAACGCCCAACGTGTTGACCGAATTCTTAAGTAAGGATACGCGGAAGTCTTCGGGAATATCTTTTGCTCCTGGCGGCTTATAGTTCTACAGAAGAAGAAGAATAGAATATTTTAGATAATTTAATTATATATTCTCCTAGGACTAGACCTACAATTGCAATTGCGCATCCTGGCAATATTAGCTTTACTGAAATTTTATAAAAATAATGTACCCAAGTTCTGTCATTTGTTAATATTCCTGTTTTAGGATCGTATATCAGATCCTCAGAAGTCCAGTATCCTATTCCCATCACGAAAGCTCCCTCCACCTGACCGACGTCGATCTCCGGATTCAAGCTTATACCGGCGTCTTCCATTAAATCGACTCTTCTGATGATGTGCTGACCGGTCAACACATCGATCTCTACCTCAGCGATGGTGACACCGTAAATGCCGTAAGGCCTGATCGTATCGTCTTGTGATGCTGCAAACCTACCGGGGTAAGTGTAATGTGAATAGACATTATTTACTGAATAAGAACACAAAACTGTCGCAACTTTGCTCGTCTTTTAAATATGGAATTTACAGTTATTTAATCAAAATTGAAAGCATAATGATGACAATATTATTATTCACATTTAATTGCGAGAAGTGCGAACGCAATATTTAAACTACAAATATTACAATCTACGTGTTATTAAAACAGAAAATAATTTATTTTGTATAAATATTCCGCACTATAATATCCATTTTACGGGAAAGAAACGTCAAGATGATATAGTCGGGATGCTTGTGCGATATGATGTTTAGTTATTTGTGATGCACAATGATTTACAACGATATTTACATATGACGCGCGCATAAATCAACATCCTTCTGATATGCCGTGAAAACGAGCTCTTGCCAGCTCGGATTATTCATTTCATTTTTTATCGGCTCGAGTCTCGTCAGAATCTTCTTGCAAGCTTGGATCGTTGCCTAGGATAAATGTAATAATCAAAATTACAATCCTTAGCCGCAATGATTCGAATCAAAATATTCTTAACTTATAATGTGCAGTGTTATGTATGCATTTACATTTTATAAACAAATAAGTAAATAAGTGTTTTTAATGATATAATTTCTTACGTATGTGCAGCTATCGCTAGCCATACTGTTTGCAGTCATTACGTTGTTAGGTGTTATTAAATTATTGCTTGGTTTGACAGAAATTAATTCTAGATCGATTCCCAATGTATAAGCAGCCACTTGAGCGATCTAAAACAAATATTTTGATATGAATAGGAAAATATAATAAATAATTAATCAATATATTTAATTTATATAATAGAAATTCTCTTGAAATAACATTATAAATATTTTGTTACTTAATATTTTTACTATTTATTTATTTTTAATATTATTTATTATTATACTTTTTGAGAAAATCAAATTGAATTTTTGAGAAAATTAAATCTAGCATTAAAAGAATGACTTTGGATTAAGATATACTAAATTGGTTTTTTTAATATATAATATATAAGTAAATTTATAAAAAGTCTCACATCCCATCATATTTCTTTAAAATAGAAATCGGTAAAGATAATTCTTAAATTTTATTCTTAAACCTTCAATCTGGATTTTCTAAACTAGACACTCAACTATTGGAACGGTATTTCTTTAGCAAATTTCTCTATTTATTGAAAAGTGTTTATCTCGTCCACAACAATAGGATATTTAGAATATTTAAATAACTTTGATAATAATCTGCAACATCATACCTTTGTATTTATACCTTGGCCGCATTCTATCCCACCGTGCGTTACGCAAACCGTACCGTCGCGAGCGCAGACCGACACCATGGCGTCGTATGATCCAACAAATTTAAATGTAAATCTCATCGTCACTAAGGCAATTCCTTTTTTTTTCCAACGATTCTGTTTGTTGAACGTTTCAACGGCCTGTTTCCGCATCTCGTAATCGGCCGATTTCGACACATCCTTTATCATGGTTTCTAATACGGTTCTATCCACATCCTTCATATTCGACAATCTGACCTGTACCGGATCCTTTTTCACCACTCTCGCTATATGCTCCATTATATTCTCGAGCATGGCCATTGCTTCTGTAGATGCTGGCGCCCGACAAAATGTGTTTGACGGTGTATCAGTTAACACCTCGAATGCGTTCAACGTCCAATTATCGGTTGCATAACAGCCGCTAATTAAAAACAAAATATAAACTAATTAAAAACCAAAAATGCCATTAAAATAAACATAAAGTAAAGACATGATTTTCTTATCCAAATCTGTTTCTCAATTGCAAAAGATTATCTTTACTTTTTCCAAAAATTTCCAAAAAGATTATCTTTACTTTTTCGAAAATTTTCTCTAATTCATACACACAATTTTAGAAAATTATCTATTAAATTTAATTAACGTAATTATATTAATATTAATATTAATATTGTAATATTTATTCTTTATTGTTAACTTACTTATGCAAAATTTTGATAAAAATTTATTAAAACATTTAACTTACTTTATAAGTAATATCTTCCAGAAAAATCTTTTTTTCAAGAAGTAAATAATGTTAAAATAGATTAAAATGAAATATTTAAAAAGAAAATTAAAAATTTTTCTTTTTTTTTATATGTGTGCAGAAACAGACAAGGATTAATATTACAGTAATATTTATTATTACTACAAAAAATGCTATCCTTTTTTATTTATTTATATTACATACTGTATGCTTGATATGTACGTACTTTTGTATGGCCTCAACCGTTATAAAACTTTGGGCGTCATTGAAATTACAGCCACTGTTGGCCCAGTGTTTCGAGTCAAGATACTGAATAACTCCATCGTCATCCACCCCGATCTCATATTCTTGGCGCGCAGGTAATCGTTTGCCCTGCGATTGCATATTGCTCTCTATTGTCATGACGAATCGCGCTGGACGATTTAGTTTGTGACATGCCAGCGCGCAGGCACACGAAATTTGAACATTGCGAGTCACTTTCGCTCCGTATGCACCGCCAAGTCGTCTCACGTAGACATTAATACTACAAAAATTAAATTCACATAATTATTACGCTAATTTAATTTTACAAAACATATTTTTGATCTACTTTAATTAATTTCCAGGTAAGATAGAACATGCCTTCTTTAATTTATTCCTATTTTTTACATTTGATAATCTATTTTGTTAATTTCATGTACACAGTATTCTTACAAATTAATATTGAATTTTTGATAGGCATATGAAATTTAATATAAATTATCATAGTTTAATTTTTTTTTCAAGAGAATGCAAGCACATATTCTATGTAATTGTTTAAATTCTATATTCCGATACAATTTGTATAAATCACTTTTAAATCAATGATATTCTTTCTGAGACAAAGACATGGTCAGATTAGAATAAGTTACCTATTATTCTTAACACCGAGACAATTCGCAATCGATACTTGAATCATATCCATCCATTGTGTCGATGAATAGACATCTATACCATCTTCCACGGGAATGCATACGCAGGACTGAGTCTCCATGGTGTAATGATACTGGCTGGCACATTGAAAAACGCCCTTTATTACGTGTTTCGTATTTTCTCCTGTAAAATAATGAAAAACAATCCGTATACTTTAATGCGTCATTTTTTAAAATATCCAATCATCTAGAATCAATTTCCACCTTTCTTTTTTGCTGGAACGTTTCTGGTATGCAGGAATCTGGTATCGTCATGCGTAGCGAGCGCATCCTCAATGGTTATCACTGGCTTTCTCTTTAGAATTTCACTATACTTAATTTTCACCAATTTCGCGGCTTCATTCGCTAAATTATGCGTCTCTGCGACGATTACTCCAACTGGCTGGCCGGCATATTGAACATCCCTTTCAACGAACAGCAACTCGTCGTTCAGTAACAAATTCAACTTGCTGTCGGCTGAGATGCACAAATTCTTGCCGGGTATGTCCTTGGCGCTGAAGAACGCCACCACGCCCTTCATGGCAAGCGCCTCTTTCGCATCTATACTGTCGATCTTGCCGTTACCGACTTCCGTGAGGACGAAAGCGCAAAACACTTCTTTGGGATATGGAGGCAGATCGTTGCAATACTGAGCCTCGCCCGATGTCTGTTTAATGGCATCTAACTTCGTCATGGGCTTATTCACCGGCCACTCGTTCTTGTCTGTGTCGTAATCCTGCTTACCTGTAAGATAATCGTACTTTTTCGTATGCACAATTCGAACAATCTAGAACACCTATAATTCTTTATTTTTGTAATACTAAGATTTACTAGCAATAAGTTAATAGTAAGATTTTTGACTTATTTAAAATTTCTTCAGATTTGCGTGAGAGACATGTAAACTAAATAATATCGTTAAATTTCTGAATTGTTAGTTTATATCGTAAATATAGCAAACCAAAGTTAAGTGAAATTTAATTTTTAATATATAAAAATACTGAAAAATAAAGATAAAGATATAATTCCAACAATCTGCTGAATAAAATTCTCTATCTGCTGAATAAAATACTGCATGTACCTGAAGAGAGACCTCGTTCTAATAACAAGCCTCCGCTACGGAGTTTGGAATCTATATTTTCCGGTTTGATGCTCAACACAAACTTATAAAATAATCCCTCGGCGAGAGTCTTTCGAAATTCCGGTGAATAGTCCGGTAGCACATGGTCGGGTTGTACTTCGTCGTGCAACGTCCTCAAAGCAGTCCTCAGCACTTGATTGTCGAGGATAGACTTACCCACCAGCAGTTGCTCCGTATTAGATGCATGATAAAAATTCTTGTTGATCCCTCCAAAGATAATGTTGGGCCTTTCCATCACCTTTTTGCAAAAAATTTGGAATATATATAATTTAACAAATTATCGATAGTGTAATAATATAAACAAATCTATAAACACTTCCGTTACCGTGCCTTTAGAAGAGAGCCTGAAGAGGAAGCCTGCATTGACGTGAGCGTGGGCATTCTGGGCTCTGGGCATGATCTTGTAGGATCTGTATGTGTACTCGTTAGATAGAGGTGGCAACACAACGCTATAGATAATTTTGTGGCGCATATCGATCTTCTGAAATTCCAACAGTGACAAACTCTGCTTTCGATCGGGACTCTCGAGGACGTGTACATGAGCGCCGGCGGTCTCTAATATCAAAAATATATCAGATGGGAATTCGTTGTGCATGTGCTTAATCATCAGGTTGCCGGCGATGCTGGCAATGTTTCGCACGGGCACGTGTGCGACCAAATCTACATGACGGGCCAAATGACGTAGATATTTAAATCTGGTTTCGGATGAATACTTCTGGAAGGCCTCTAGCGCCATGGTCAGGGTTGCATTTCCGCCTAGGACCAAGTATTCGTTGGTTTTTTCGATGTGACGCAAGTCTGGTATGTCATTTATATCAATGTAAAGATCTTTCTTGCTCGAACGAAAAACACCTGCAAAATTAGATTTTCAATTTTGTGCATGCTAGGTTTTATTTCTTTAAATTTTGTTTCATCGTAAGAATTGTGATGCAAAATTATTAAAGTGTTTTAGATTTTTACTTCATTAAAACCCTAGTAAAGATATTACAGGGTCGTGGTATTACAAAATCATTACTAAAAAATAAATGTAACTGAAGTGAAATCTATTTATGAGCATTTTATTTAAATGTTGAAAATGTAACAATCCGTTTCCATTTTAATATTAATCTTGCCTTTTTAAGGAAGAATTTATTTGGATAAAAACGTATTTATTTAAATTAAAGAAAACTCGATATAACTTAAAAATTTAAATTCTTAAAAAATATAATAAAAAAATAATATTCAGATACTTGGGAATTTTAATAAGTCTATTCAAGAAATAAAGAATAATTATTATAAACATTGTGCATTCATTTTTAGTAATTAGTTTATATATTTAATTTATAAGTGAAGGAAAATTAAATTATTTAGGTAAACAACGATTATTATACGTTTTCGTAATTCTATAAACCAATTTGCTGTTAATTATTGCTTCATGTTAAATAGAAGAAAATTACCATGCGCAGTATTTCCTCCATTTAGTATATATGTAGCGTTCGGTTTTTGACGAAATATCGCGAATAGATCATCGATTGAGTAAACTTTGTTGAATTCCGCATCCGCTAACTTTATATTCAATGTTTCGTTTCTATGGAAAAATTGATTATCGAAACAACTACTTGTACATGGTATTTTATATTTCGGACATTCTTTGATCTTGTAGAGCTCCTGCAAAGAGTATTTTATTCCAGTTACAACATAAATTATGTAAATTAATTCTTACATTTTTTACCCTTTTAATTTTTGAATGATATAAAAAGAATTCTTATACATAATAAGTAACAGATAAATGATATTGAATGACAATAAACAATTTATAATAACAAAATAAAATTTTCTTTCTGAAAACAAAGTAAAATGTTGTAGATAAAATTCTGAAATCGGAATAAAAATCGTGCGAAAGGAAAATGAAACTTTTTATAGTACCTCAATGTCACGAATGTCTTTCATCGCTGACGGGGACGCATCGTCGGCAAATCCTTTGAATGCATTTAAAATGGGACGGTACCCAGTACATCGACATATGTTGCTACCAAACGAATTTTCGATTTGCTGCATAGATAACTTCTTGTCATGTATGAGACTGCAAATTGTAAATGCATTACCGTAGTTTTGAACGCTTCTGAATACGAATGCGATATTCAAATTTATGCTTGATTGTGCTTTACTTCAGCTAATATATGTATATCATAGTGATGTCGTATACGATTTTATAACGTCAAAAGAATTCATAGAGATTTAATTTGTTGCGAAAAGATTGGATACGTTCAAAATTTTTAATATTTCTTTATAAATCAATTAATTGCTTTGCCGAATGCGTACCCATATAAATTCATCACCATGCCGGAAGAACAATATCCGCATTGCGACCCATTTTTCTCAGCAAGCGTAGCTTGAATCGTATGATAACCATCTAGTATGTTACCTATACCTTCAATTGTGCGAATATTCCATCTGCGACATTATTTGATAAATGTGTGAAACATTAACAGAAATTCAATAAAAGTTCGGAAAAAGTTAAGCATGTATATAAAAGTTTTAAAGCTTCTATTTCTGATGTGAAAGATTTCTAATGCTATATAAGACAAATTCTCATTATTTTTTTAGAAATGAAATTCGATTGTGTAATTTCTCTGTTAATACACACATACCCGTCGCAGATTAGTATCGGTACGAGACAGGAATTCACGGCCATTGTCTCGCCCTTGATTTCCGCAGCCACGATACAGGCGCCGCAGCCACCCTCGTGGCACATTGCTTTTGTGCCACGGAGTTTCGCATAATCGCGGATATATACGTTGAGTGATGTACCAGACGGTATACATCCTGATACTGGAAGCGATTTTGCATAATAACATACAATTGATGTAAAAGTTATAACTCTCTCTATATACTTAATATGAATATACTATTTTTTCTAGATATTAAAATATACATATACCTTTTATTTCTAAAGTTTACCATAATTAAACTTTTATAATATAAATTTTATAACTTATAATTGAAGTTTTATAATCAAATATTATAATTTTTATTTTTGATAAATTTTATAGCTTCTAACGCAAAAAAATGTTAAATGTGGCTAAAAACACAATTTTTAGCCCTTTTCATTCTAATTTATTCAAAATTCTAACGTGCTAGGCAAATTTTGCCAACGGCATCATGTTCAGCGCGAAAAAAATCTTTGGGAAACGTATTATTAGAAAAAGAAAATACTTTTTTTGTCACATTGTGTTATATATAAAGAATACATACCAGTATGCGGGACTTCATTAATCGTAAAGTTAATACAGTCTTTTCTATGTCTGGATCTGAACATAAATTAAATTTGGGCATTCTAACATTATCAATTGAACGTAAATTAGACATTAAAAAATTCTTTTATACAAATGAATGGATAAGGAATGTTCACTTTCAATTAGATAAGTTATCAAACTCCTAAATTCATAACGAAACTTTGTGCAAGTTGATTATCACGCCTTATATTATAATATAATAATTTTATTAATTCTTATAGTGATGTTAAAGACTTACACTGTTGCACTCGGCTGCATTATCGTTCGTTAGTCGTGCTGATTTTTGCACTGGGATATATCGCCTATTTAGATACGTTATATTTGTACTTAGTTTTCAGTACAAGTAGAAGTGCCTTTGTGAAGGATATCGTACTGACACTTGCACTGGTGATATACCATCTATTTATATACGTTATTTTTGTACTTAGTTTTCATACAGATAGAAGTGCCTTTGAAGGATGTCGACATGAAATTAGGATAATTAACTGATATATATAATTCCTCAATTATCTCGTTGCTTCATACACAGAGTCCGCCAAAAGTTCGGAGCCACCTAAATAATTTCTGAACGGTTCGAGATATTGGAATGAAATTTGTAAGATTAGCAAAATATAATCTATTATTTCATCTTGAAAACACCCACTTCAACCTTCCAAGGAGGGCGGAGGATTGAAAATCTTAAGGGCTCGTTTGAAAGGGTTTTTCGAGATGAGAAAAACGCGAGATCGTTGAGGTCTCTACGATTTTTTTTCGCAAAGTTATGCTCATTTGAATATTGGTATTTTTTGGCACTAGTGAGGCCCACGGCGAAGACGTAAGGAAGATAAGGCTTTGCGCATGTTCTTGAGTGGACGGTAATGCATGTGGCAAAGCGTGTGTTGTGTGAGGAACATGCACGAAGCCTTATTTTCCTCACGTCCTCGCCGTGGGCCTTGCTTGAACTCTGCGAAAAAAATCGGAAAGACCTCAACGACCTCGCGTTTTTCTCGTCTTGAAAAGCCCTTTCAAACGAGCCGTCACTCGATTCCACATGCCATTTAAGATTTTCAACCCCCCTCCCTTTCTGCTCTCCTCGAAAAGTTGAAGTGGATGAAATGATAGATTACATTTTGCCATTGTAACTCTACAAATTTCAATTCAATATCTCGAACCATTCAGAAATTATTTAGGTGGCTCCGAACTTTTGGCGGACCCTGTATAATTGCGCAATAAGAAGTATGTACAAAGGCAATACAATGTGGCATGTCAAATAATTGTTGAACTGTAGGCAATTCTTCCTCATATCTTTGAAGTTAACGTCATCACATAAACGCGCTTACATTTATTTGAATATGTAAATACACATATACAGTTATACAAAGAACGAAATAATTTTTAGAATAATTTTTAGAATAAAAAATCGTAAAAAAATTTTTTGAAGCCGTAAAGATTAAGTTAGTCAATAAAGAGGAAAGTATTTTTTTATCTTTTTCGAATTTGTCGTATTTTCATACAACATTGAAACAAATAATTTTATGTCTAATTTTATCGTGTTATAATTAAATACTATGATGCTTTTTGTGATATTGAATTGGACTCACTGCGTGTACGATAAGCTCGATCGATCTCTATAAACCACTTACACTGTTGATAATCTTTTGCGAACTAATCGAAGTTTAAATAGAATTTATTCGCTTTTTTTTAATATAAATATCTCCTCTCACTTTACATTCATTTTTAAATCTCTTATCTTCGTTACGCTTTCTAGCTTCTTAAAATGTCTTCTTAAATATATGCTGCACGTATTTTTCTATTGCAAGTAGAGGAGAAAGTGGTGTTATGGCTCTTATAAGTATAGAATGGCCTCTTTTAATATCTCCGCTATTAGATGGCTTAATTTTAATGATATTGTTAATGGAATTATTTGTTAACAATTTGTTTTTACATAATAGCGCTAATATGCCAATTCACAATAGCCGGCATTCATTATATCAATGAATGCATTTTTAATTGCGAACATTTCGAAACATTTTCAAATACATTTTCACACAATTATATTTTCATCACACATTATTTTTTACGTAATTTACGAACGTATTATCACACGAATACACGTGAGTTTTTTGTCAATCAGTATTTTCTTTCACTACACACATTTCGAGTTACGCAAAGTTAAACAGTATAGCATTTTGCAATATGTATCCGCGCGGTGATAATACAACCTTTCGAAGTTTTTCGTATCAAAATACATAAGTTATTGTTTGATAAATTGATTATAGCTTTACTGTTAATCTATCTAGTTCATATTACGTGTAATATAAATTATTACACACCAACATTCGTGTCGGGTCGCAAAGGCATTATTGAGCTATTTATGATATTTCATATAACTTTAGAATCTAGAATCAATTAAATAACACTTCAATGAATATTATTGTTAAATTTTTAATTTAAATATTGATTATTAACAAAGTTACGCATACAGGTCTGTACCGGTGTGTAACTTTTTTTTCAAAGAGTATTTTTATGTTGGAATATATCTTTTTCCCACTTTTTACGTAAAATAATTATTACAAATATTGTTTAACATCACTGTAAGCGTAACTATAAAAATAGTATAGTTATAATTTAGTATTAGATATTTTATGGTTAAAACAGATTCATAAATCCGAAATTCTATTAAAAAATTATTTTGTTTTAAAGTCAAAGATACACTTAACCATTGCATATTTTTTGCTTAATAATCTTATTCTTTTACTATATGTATACTCTAGAAACGTAGCCTTAATTAACAAAAAATAAATAAAAGATGTGTGACAATTTTAAATAAATAATTTAAGCAATTTTATTTTATAAGCAAAAAACATTTTAAAAGAACTCCTTAAAAAAAATGAACTGACTATTATATTTGCACGTGTTTCCAATGACATTGAACTTATCGTAAGAAAATTGTGCTTTTATCATGCTAAATATAGGAAGACTTATCTTAACAGAAATTAAAAATAAAATATTACTCACATGAGTTCTCTAGGTCTCATGCAATAAGTTGTGTTTCAAGTCCGACGATTATACGCAATTCGTCGCGTGTGGCTGGATATTATAAAAAAAAGTAAAAAAAATCTATTACACACCGACATCCGTGTTAGCTTTCATAGGCCTTTATTGTAATAAAAATTAAAAATATAAATAGTCTGAATGATGTTTTGAAACATAAGAAAAAATTGACATGTACGAAATAAATAATAATAAATAATAACACGACAATTCAATTGGAGATTGACCGTATGCTCCATGAGCAATAATTGCAACTCTGACGAATTTTGAAAACGGCCGATATAAGCCGATCCTGCATTTGTATTTTAATTAGGTTCATCTTGCGTCATTCTGTCGCTTAAGGCATTAGTTGCGACATTGGCGCGGTTGTTATAGAAATTGCTTATAACATTCGATATATTTTATATTTTTATATTTGACATTATATTATTATTAATACCAATTATACATTACAGATATTGTTGTGATATTTTTTTATGATAGTACTTCAGTTAAGTAAGAAATATATATTTATGAAAAATTATTTTATCGCCGCTTTAATTTTATCGAATATAATTATATTAAAACATCTTTGATTGCTCGTTTTATTATATTCTCTAGTTTCTACTTTATGCAAAATATTTACCATAAGAAATTATCTTAATTACACTTACAATCTATTAACTAATTAAATTGTCCTCTGGTCCCGTTATTACTCCAATTAATTTCTTGTATCAACGAAAAGTGGCTAAGTAAATTATTTCGCATAGGATCCCTAAATTTATTTTAATTAAGAAGCTATCAAAAAACAAACGATAATAAGTATAAGATTTAATTTAAACACCAGTTTATTCGCCTGTTAAAATAAGGGATGCTGGTTTTTAAAAAAATTATATGTGTGATTCGCGATATACAGTTATACATATCTTTTTAACAAAACAATTATACATATGTATTTTCTTTACAATTAATTTATTTTATTATTCTGTGCATAAAAAAAATATATATATAAATATAAATTACCAAAAAGAAATAGTTTACAAGATATTTTATATTTTATGATAAAGTGTGCCAGAATAAAGTATAAAATATTCTAAAAAGTTTCAACTATTGATGTTTTGAAAAAAACGTTTGAGACAAAAATTTTTTATTTTTTTGCATGCAATCAGAATCTGTATAATAAAAAATACCATATTACGTTTTTAAAATTCAACAATTTTAATCTTAATAGTTCATTTCGGTTCGGAATAGGAAGTTGAAAATAACGATAGAGCGTATCCGATTTATTTATCAATTTTTGAAATACGAGAATAGTCAAATTTTTAAATTATTTAGAAACTAAAGTACTTTAAAGAGACAGAGGTTTTCAAGTAGGCGTGAAATAATAATTTGATGTTTCCAAAAACACTTAATTACCTTACATTAAAATTATTTTACATAAAATTACTATGTAAAAAATTTCATGGAAAAATTAGAAGTTATTTCTGGTATGTTTTCTTTTCGCGTGAAGCGCGACGTAGATAATGTAAATAACGTTATTTCCAACGAATGGAATGTTACAAGAGTGGCGCGCATGGTATGGGAGGAATTTTATTGCGAGAAGCTTTTTATTTTGCGACAAAAACAATTCGGCGCACTTTACACGTTAATTAATTTTGCGAACATCAAACTTCTAGCATGCTTCAATCTCGTTCCATTCCATTCTTTTGTCTCCTTTTCTGCGCTTCAAATGCAATTAAATAACGCAAAGAATGTCGACAGGTATATATTTGCACGTATACAGGGTGTTAAAAAAAACCATTCAGCTTATATATAGATGGCAGATAGTTATACATACTATAATGAGTAAAAAAATGTTATTGACCATAGGTCAAAGCTCAACCGTTTCTGAGATATAAAAATTAAGGTAAATATCGCATGCAATACGTAGAATTAAGTCATTCATGATGCTCCCTACAAATGTTTATATCGCAGAAACGCTTTAGCTTTCAACCTACATATGTTTACTAAGATTTTTTTAGTCCACATGATGTGTACTATTTATCATATAAATGCTGAATTTTTTTTAACACTCTGTATAATAATAAATAGTAATAATCATTCTTGCCACCTTTTCGGGAGAGAGAGAGGCAAAATACTTATGTTAAATTATTGCTACATATTTTATATTATATTATTATTAATATTGATTATACACTGTAGACATCGTTGTGGTATTTTTTTATGTAGTACATCATTGGTATTTAGTAAAGAATATTTATTAAAAATATTTACCATAAAAAATTGTTACGCTTAATTACGCTTAAAATCTATTAACTAACTGAATTGTTTTCTGGTCCCGTTATTACTCTAACATTGCTTATATCAATGAAAAGTAACAAGGTAAATTGTTTTGTACAGGATCTCTAAATTTATTCTAGTGATCTAAAAAACGACAATAAACATAAGATTTAATTTAAGCATCAATTTATTCGCAAATATCACTTCTGCTCTCACAGTATCATGTTATCCTTGTTGGTTAAACTACTTAGAAGTATGCGTTCGTTGGTGTATGGTGCATCTACAAAAATCATGAACAATAAGTGAATATATGTATTATAATAAGATATTTTACAAAAAAAATTTACAAGTTAAAAAAGGGGAGAGATAGATAAAAATTTTATATCTAGTGGCGAAGAATAATTCGCTTCTTGTTGTTAAAAATGCACAAATTAATGCAAGTTACAAAATTGATTCCTTCTATATTATACGAATATATAACTGTTTACAGCCATGCTCTTAATACTTACCTAAATCGTACCAAGCTTCCTTATTTCCCACGTCCGCTCTAGCGGAATTTAACGCGTAACGGAACGCGAGCGGGATTACATAACTCATGCAAAGCGGTGGTTCACCGGTCGCTGCAAAGAAATTTTCTACTATTAACAGGCATTCGATTTTTCAATCCTTTCAATTCTGCTGCCACTTGCGGCTGACTTTTTATTTTAATGTAAATAAGCAAGAAAAAATTATAAATTTTCTTAAATTGCTTACAACTATATTAAAATTCTTTTGATTTCCTCCAGCGCATTTTAATTAAAACATTAATTATTAAATACTAAATGTTAAGAAGCACATTACACATCTCATACGTGTTTTGAAATTCTTGCAAAGAGAGAGTTCTTGCACACGCACATGTAGAAAATATGCAGTTTTCTTTTCTTTATTAATAAGGTGTTCAATTATTATATTGTGTATATTATGTATATTGATAGAGTTTCTAGTCTCACCTTTTGATCGAAGAACACCGAGTGTGTTAGGTGAGTTTCTGCGGAAAGACACGCGGAAGTCCTCAGGAATATCCTTCACTCCTGGCGGTTTATAATTCTACGAAAACAGAATACTTAATCATGAAATAACTTAATCATTCTTGTCTAATATCAGTCTAATCGAAGCAATTGCATCTTGAAGTTATTATATAGCTTTATCGCGAAACTCAATGAAAATAACGTACCCAAGTTCTGTCATTTGTCAACGCTCCTGTTTTAGAATCGTACACCAGCTCCTCGGAAGTCCAGTATCCTATCCCCATCACGAAAGCTCCCTCCACCTGACCGACGTCGATCTCCGGATTTAAGCTTATCCCGGCGTCTTCCACTAAGTCGACCCTCTTGATAATGTGCTGGCCGGTCAACAGATCGATCTCCACTTCGGCAATGGTGACACCGTAAATGGCGTAAGGCTTGAGCGCATCGTCTTGCGTGGGCGCGTACCTGTAGAGGTAAGTGTAACGAATCAATATAATGGAATGCAGCACAGAGTTTTCGCATCTCTTCTCGCTCTATAAATATACAATTCAAAGTTAATCACTTATCAAAACCAAATGAAAATTTGATAATATTCAAATGATTTAAATTCAACTGAAATATTTAAGTTGCACAGTCATCACAATCTACTATTTTTTTCAAAAAGTATGATAACTACTTTTTTTCGAATGAAAAACTGTACGATATTTTTGGAAAGTCGTCAAACTGTTTGAGAGGACATATAATATTTGCGCGATATAACGTATTATTACTGCGTATTAAATGTGACTCGATAATGCTTACATATGACGCGCGCATAAATCAACATCCTTTAGATACGCCGTAAAAACGAGCTCCCGCCAGCTTGGGTTCTTCATCTCTTTTTTTATCGGTTCGAGTCTCTTCAAGAGTTCTTTGCAAGCTTGAATCGTTGCCTGGAATAAACGCAACGATCGTTTTTTTTATTATTTAATTCAGTATTATGCGCCGCGTCATCCTCCGAAAGCATCGGAGGCGAATTAAAACTGAGTTCTTACATATCCACAAGACTCGCTCGTAACACTGCCTCCGGTAACCGCGTTGTTCGGCGTTACTATATTATTGGTTGGTTTGACGTTGACTAAACTTACGTCAATACCCAAAGTGTAAGCTGCTATTTGAGCGACCTAAAAAGAATATTTATTGTTTTTATATAACTCAATCTCAAATTCTCGAAATGAAATTACGAACGTCTATATTTTCAAATCTAATTTACTCATTTAATTACATTTAACAAAATTATTAATTTTACGTATTTATTTTAAAAAATGTTCTTGAATTTAGATAGATTAGACAAATTAAGAAATTAAGGTAAATTAGGATATAAATTGCAATTTACAACGTATACCTTGGTATTTATACCCTGACCGCATTCGACCCCACCGTGCGTCACGCAAACCGTGCCGTCACGAGCGCAGATCGACACCATAGCGTTGAATTGACCCCAGTACGCGAATGGATATTTCATTGGTACCAGGGCGATGCCCTTTTTCTTCCAGCGATTCTCGTTGTTGAACGTATCAACGGCCCGTTTCCGCATCTCGTAATCAGCCGATTTCGCCAAGCCCTTTATCATGGGTTCCAACGCGGCCTTATCCACGTCGTTCATATTCGCCAATTTGACCTGTAGCGGGTCCTTCTTCAACACTCGCGCAATGTGCTCCATTATATTTTCGATCATAGCCACTCCTTCCGTGGATCCTGGCGCACGACAATACGAGTTTGATGGTAAATCAGTTCGTACTTCGAATCCGTTGATTGTCCAGCACTCGTTCGAGTAACAGCTGTAAATAATCGAATAATACATACGAACTTGAAGAATTAATAAGATTAGTAAAACATTAAATATTTACATACTAACAAGGGAAAGGCCAGGTTAGTGTATCACGAATCTTGATCCCAATTTTTTTGGTGAAACTAGAGGCAAAATAAAGATATAGTGTCCGACACACTAACCTGGCCTTCCCCTTGTAAGATATTTTAATGTTAATCTGATAAATTTATCTGATGAACTAATTTCTCAATCGTAAATAACTATCTTAATCTTCTAAAAAAATTGAGAACTTATTTCATGATATTTAATGAAACTAATTTTATTAAATGAATTATATTATCTAAATTCTAATAATATCTATTTTTCTTGTAGATTTTACGTAAAATTGTAATGTTTCTAGATCAAGTAATAATTTAGTAAGCAATTTAATTTATTTGTAAACAATCTTATTTTCCGTTTAAAAAAATTGTTCAAATTAAAAATATAATAAGATGCTCTTAAGTTTATATTTAAATTCTAAAATTTACAAAGTGTACAAAGAACGATTAACATTGGAATACTACCGGAAAATTCCTTTTTACTACATAGACATATATAGATAC
Organism: Wasmannia auropunctata; assembly: GCF_000956235.1. Taxonomy (NCBI): domain Eukaryota; kingdom Metazoa; phylum Arthropoda; class Insecta; order Hymenoptera; family Formicidae; genus Wasmannia; species Wasmannia auropunctata. The sequence goes on along the minus strand of NW_012026896.1, from coordinate 1,082,947 downwards.
TCGTATATATATTTTTTATACATGCCTTTCGAAATGGTGCACTACGACCCAAGCGTGAGGGTCATTGAAGTTACAGCCTGCGTTGTGCCAATGTCTCGAATCGAGATACTGAATAACCCCTTCGTTATCCACACCAACTTCGTATTCTTGGCGCGTAGAAATTCTTTTGCCTTGCGATTGCATATTGCTCTCGAGAGATGTGATGAATCGTGCCGGGCGATTCAGTTTGTGGCATACCAACGCGCAGGTACACGAGATTACTGCGTTCCGCGAGATTTTTGCTCCGTACCCACCGCCGATTCGTCTGATGTGGACATTGATACTGCGAACATTAAATTTACGCCATTGTTACGCTAATTTAATTTTGCAAAACGTATTCCCGCCAATCTCTTTTAATTCTTTTCTTTAAAGAAAAGCATTTCTATTTTAATTAATCCCATATTTACAGTGTGAATAATTTTATTAACTTTACTGTCCTGTAGATTAATATTAGAATTTTTCATAATACGAAATTTTAATTTTAAATTGTTCTAGTGATTAATTAATTTTTCTTAGGAAAATATGAGAACGTATTCGAAGCACAATTTAAGTAAATCACATTATCACTATTAAATTAATGCTCTTTCCGGAACAAAGTCGCGGGAGATTAATGAATTACCTATTATTCTTAACAGCGAGACAATTCGCAATCGATACTTGAGTGAGATCTAGCCATTGAGACGTTGGATAGACGTCCATACCATCCTCCGCAGGAACGCAAACGCAGGACTGAGTCTCCATGGTATAATGGTACTGACTGCCGCAATGGAAAACGGCTTTTATCGTTTGTTTAACATTCTTTCCTGTAAAACGAGGATGGTTTAAAAACAAATTTCCGCTATTTTATTACATTATTTCGACATTTCGATGATTAGCAGCAGCTATTTATATACGATTTTGCATCAACGCAGATAATACAAATTTCTCAAGTTATTCGCAGAGAGTTTTCTTTTTTTTTTTCTTTAATAATTGTGGTCTCAGAAAATTTCAATTCTAATTCTTTCTTCTATCTCGAGTATCTCAATTTCTACCTTTCTTTTTCGCTGGAACGCTGATGCCCTGCATGAATCTGCTATCGTCCTTCGAAGCGAGCGCATCTTCGATACTTATCACCGGCTTCCTCTTTAGAGTCTCGGTGTATTTGATCTCCACTAATTGTGCGGCTTCGTGAGCCAGATTATGCGTCTCGGCGGCGATCACACCGATCGGCTGACCGGCATAGATAACGTCTTTTTCGGCAAACAACACTTCGTCATTTATCAGCATCATCAGCTGATCGGCGGCCGAGATGCACAAATTCTTGCCGGGTATGTCCTTGGCGCTGAAAAACGCCACCACGCCCTTCATAGCAAGCGCCTTGCTCGCGTCTATGCTTTCTATCTTACCATTACCGACTTTCGAAAGAACGAAGGCGCAGAATACTTCTCCGGGAAACGGCGGTAGATCGTTGCAATACTGAGCCTCGCCCGACGTCTGTTGGATCGCCTCCAACTTTACCATAGGCTTGCTCACCGGCCATACATTTTTGTCTGTGTCATAGTCCTGCGTACCTAGAGTGATCAGATTTTTTTTATTAAGACAATTAATCAGTCGAGGTATCTCACAATTTTCTACAAGTAAACCATTCTAGAACATATTTCTTTATCGTTTTAAAGTATTTTAATCTATATTTTAATTTATAAATTATAATATATAATTTATAAATTTTTTAAATCTATATTACACAATATACTTTATATTTTAATATATTATATAACATATTCATTTATAATATATTATTTTTCTCTATGTATTTAATTTTGTGATCAAAATAATTATAATATTCGATTTAAAATCTCAAGACTTTGTATAAGAGCTTTTAAAGTAAAATAAAACAAATTTTTGAATCTTCGAGGAACAGAGGAATAAAAAATAAAGATATAAAAATCTGATCACTTTGTGCGCGCACCTGAAGAGAGCTCTCGTTTTAAAATGGAGCCGCCACTGCGAAGTTTTGAATTCATATTCTCCGGCTTGATGCTCAGCACAAATTTGTAGAATAGTCCTTCGGCAAGAGTCTTACGAAATTCCGGCGAATAATCCGGCAGCACATGGTCGGGTTGCAATTCATTATGCAACGTTTCCAAGGCTGTCTTTAGCACTTGCTTGTCGAGGATAGATTTACCCACCAGCAGTTGCTCCGTGTTTTTTGCGTGCAAAAAATGCTCGTTAATGCCGCCGAATATGATGTTAGGCTTCTCCAGCACCTTGTGAAATATTACGAATACGCCGGATGAGTGATTAATGACGTATATGAATAATTCAAGAGAGAATGTATTCCGTTATACCTTGCCGCCGCCGTCGAGTTTGAAGAGGAATCCGGCGTTGATGTGAGCGTGGGCGTTCTGGGCTCTGGGCATGATCTTGTAGGATCTGTACTCGTAATCGTCGGACAGCGCCGGCAACACCACGCTGTAGATGATCTTGTGACGCATGTCCGTCTGCAAAAACTCCTGCAGCATCATACTCTTCTTGGCGCCCGGTGCCTCGAGGATGTGTATCTGGGTGCCGGCGGTCTCTAGCATCAGGAACAGATCGGACGGGAACTCGTGGTGGGCATGCTTGATCATCAGGTTGCCGGCGATGCTGCCGATGTTACGCACGGGCACGCTGGCGATCAGATCGATGTGATGGGCCAGGTGATGAAGATGCTTGAATCCGGCCTCGGACGAGTACTTCTCAAAGGTCTCCATCGCCGTGGTGAGAGACACACCTCCGCCCAGGGTCAGGGACTCGTTAGTTTTCTCAATGCGACGCAAATCCGGGATGTCGTTTATATCGATGCGAAGGTCGTGTTTGCCCGTCCGATAAACACCTGTGCAGGATTACGCTCTCAATATTGTGTATTCTTTTTTTAGATTTGTGAAAAAATTTATGGTTATTTATTCAATATTAATCGCTCGTCGGTTTAAATTAACAAAAAGAAGAATTCTGTAATTTTATTTTATACCATATGTTTAGCATCGCGCGAGATCATTGTTATTTAAGAGGAAAAATTATGCACTATAAATTCTGGAATAATAAATATACACGCAGGATATTTTATATCTATCGTATTACTTTTTAATGATATACGAATAGTTGAAAAGATGACGCAGTAAAACGCTCTTTTTTTTTGCTTCTATATATCGGAAATGCATCCATATTTTTTTATTTAGATAAAATTCGCGTGATAAAATAAATATTGTTTTTTTTTAGATAAACTTGTTTAAATAAAAACCATTTACTTCTTTAATTTTTAAAATTATAAAAGGTCGTCATCAATAACATATTGTAAATGTTATTGATGATGACTTTTTATATTTTAGATAGAGACAATTTTGGAAAAACTTTAATAGATCCATAAAAGTGAAATTGTGTACACTTTATTTTTTTCTATCAATCTGTTCATGTATCGTGCAAATTGAAAGCAAATTACCATGTGCTGTGTTTCCGCCGTTTAATATATACGTTCCATCCGGTTTCTCTCGAAATACCGCGAATAGATTCTCGATCGAGTAAACTTTATAGAATTCCACGTCCGCCAACTTTATATCCACCGTTTCCGTATTTCCATCTGAGAGATGTTTGTTGGCGCATTTGCCTTTGCACGGCATTCCGTTCTTCGGACAGGTCTTGATGTTGTAGATCTCCTGCGGGATGCGTTATTGGATTGATAACAACATTTAAACGATATGACAGCTTTTCATAATATTAACAAAACAATAATCACAGTTATATACGTAAAACAATTCTATGCGTATATTCTCGGGATTTATTTCAGTAATAAATCCGAGAATATAAAAATAAAACCTTTATGGAAATAAAATATTTTTTTTTTTACGCAAGCATACCTCGATATCGCGAATGTCCTTCGCCAGTTGTGGAATCGCATCGCTGGCATATCCCTTAACCGTGTCCAAAATCGGGCGATAGCCTGTACACCGGCAGATGTTACTACCGAAGGAATTCTCGATTTCCTGCATAGTCAATTTCTTGTTCTGCAGAAGGCTGAAAATCGTAATAATAATGTGCATATATGCAAACTCTATTTACATATTCTTAAACTCGCATCTGAATTGCGAATTGGAGTTCGAAGTCGAAGGACGAAACGGATTAAAATTAGAATTATCTGATTGATCTGATCTTCAATTCGCAATCCGTAATCTCCAATGTAGACTGATACGAATTTGCGATTGATTTGAAACTTCGTATGCGATATTTAAATGTGGAATATGCTTCGCTTCCACGTATTATTATTCATGCATGTAATTTTAATTTAAATCTGCTCATACATTATTTGACATTTGATAACTTTTGATTGATTATTTATTTTATTTTAAATATTACTTGGTAAAAGTTTACTACAACGCCAGAAATTTCGAAAAAATTCTAGACATCTAAAATTGTGTTATTTTCTTAATGTAGTAATTAACGTGTATCATGTATATTGTTCATGTATATAATTTTAATTAACAATTTTCTTATACTTTATTTCACATTTGATAATTTATTTGCTAATTTTCCCAAATATTTATTTATTGCTCAATAAAAATTTCAACGTCAAAAATTTCAAAACAATTTTCTGTGAGTATAATATTATTTTTTTTAAATATGGCAATTCTAATTAACTCTTTTACGGCGCACACACTCACCTGTAAAGATTCATTACCATGCCAGGAGAGCAGTACCCACATTGCGAGCCATTTTTCCCGGCGAGCGCGGCTTGAATCGAGTTATAACCATCTCGTTTATTTCCTATACCTTCGATTGTGTGAATCGCCCATCTGTGAATTCGTTTACAGACATTATTTAAAAATAGTATAATTTTAATAAAATTAAGAGAAATGAAATAAATAGATTAAAACAGAAAATAGTTTAACATGTCAAAGACTACTTTTCCTAGCTAGAAATGACGTCGTAAAATATAAATATTTATTACTTTTTTTAGCGTAAAATTTTAATGTAATTTCTTGATTCACGCATACCCGTCGCAGATTAGTATCGGTACGAGGCAGGAGTTCACAGCCATTGTCTGACCCTTGATTTCCGCGGCCACGATACAGGCGCCGCAGCCACCCTCGTGGCACATGGCTTTTGTGCCGCGGAGTTTCGCATGGTCGCGAATATAGACGTTGAGGGACGTGTCAGCTGGTATGTCCCTCGAGACTGAAAGCGATGCGACGATTGTAAAATCGAAATGACAGGTACGATTCGTAAAGCACGGAGATACGATGTATGTAGTGCACCGACTTTAATTTCGCGACATTTCGAAAGCCCACCGTCATAATTGAATCTTTACAATTGAATATTAAATGTTTCTGCCATTGCAATTACATTTTCGTAACTGAATGTAATGGTTTCTGTCGATGTAACAACGTTCTCCTGCGTTAAATAATTACATTACGTCCACATAATGAAATTCTATAGTCTCTGTACCGTCGGGTGTACGAAATTATTTATCTGCTGTTTAATAGAATCGAAATCTTTCATTGTGTCAATTGCGTTACCTATACATTTGTGAAGAATACGTACTCGTGTATGGTGTTCCATTTATGGTAAAATTAATGGATTTTTCACCCTTCCTGCAACGAAGAATAAATTAGAAATGGAACTTTTTAACATTGTTATTAACTGAAGAAGTACAGATATGAATATGTGAGATAGAATATACAAGAATTCTTTTGATTTATCATATATATATTTTGATTTACAATAAAATAAATGCGTCAATAATTGTTTATTTTAAAATTTTTTCTCGTGAAATATATCAAGAAAAAGACTTCCGGAAATAAATTCGCTGTGCACGGATTTTTATTTCTAGCCTCGTATAAATGTATAAATTGGCGTGTACTATGTGATTCTTCAACTCAACACAGAAAGATAAAAATATTAATGAGAAGTTGCTGGAGTTATAGACTTACATGGCACAATGTAAGATTAATCTGCGGTAGAGAAATAAAAAAAGAACTCTATAAGATTGAAACTTACATTATCGTTGGCATCTTTCGTCAATTGTGCCAATGCACACACTGGTGATCCGTTCGTCCAATATATGTTTACACGAGTCTTATCAGATATACGTACGCCTTTTGAGAAATACGGAGAAAGATATCAAATATCATATAACTTTTTTCTTTCATTTTGCATCAAGCAGTGATTCAGCAGCGACGATGATGAGTGCATGATGCAAGCAAAATTCTCCAATGCACAATTCTCGCGAATCGTAAATAACTAGCTCGTACATATATAGTTCACGTTTATTTGAATGTTAGCGCAGATATGTATATCGAATGAAATATGATTTTTTTTTCATGGTTATTGAATGAAAAATCACACGTTATATTGTGCGTGTATGTGCATGATGAATAATTAAAATCGTCACTCACCACTTGAAAAAGTACGAAGTGTGGTATGCAGTGGTGCGAGTGTAGAAGTATTTCTGCCTTGAATGCAGTGAAAAAGAAATGATATTCATACGATATTCAGCGGAACATATATTTTTATTGCTTGACATTATTCTGCGAAAAAAGGTCTCTCACCGTTGATGTCAGAAGTGAAATAAAAAAAAAGAGATTGTTTTTCGTTTACTAACTATTCGGGACGGTTCATAAGATTTCAATCAAGTATTCAATCAAGTATGATATAAAAAATGTTAGTTACGTAGGCGATACGTTGCCTAATATTATGCAACGCATTTAATCAGCTGATCTATTATTGTCTCCCAAATGTGGACACGTTACGAGATGAAAATTCATATTTTTTTGTCATCATTTTATTTTTACATCTCTTTGCTGTAAAGCTTAAGCTACATAAGACCAAGAAATTTTTAATGATAATTTATTGTCGCAGACCGTGGATCAACACGCGAAATTAACTCAACACAGAAGGATAAAAATATTAATGAGAAGTTGTTAGAGTTCAAGACTTACTGTAGACTTACGCGGAACAGTGTAAGATTAATTTGCGGTAGAGAAATAAAAAAAAGAAACTCTATTAGAATGTACGTAATTATGAGTATGATTTAATGCTACGTAGTAATCTCTATATTATGTGTAATTATCGTGTAATTTTGAGTTTCTCGCAATCCAGTAATAAAGAAAAAAAATTTCAAAATAATATACATGTCTCGCTTGTCTTATATACTCTCTAAAAGTGAATCAGTTAAATCATCATTAATTGTCAGTGTATATTATTTTCCAGTGGCATACTTAGAACTGTGATAAACAGTGACTATTTTAATGTCGCTTCAGTGATAATATACTGATTTACACAGTGAATATCGCTAAATTTCACTGTCAAACCGTCAAATTTACTGTTTAAATGAGTATATTATCACTGAAGCGACATTGAAATAGTTACTGTATATCACAGTTCTAAATATGTCACTGGAAAATGATATACACTGACAATCAGTGATGATTCCACTGATTCACTTTTAGAGAGTACATATGATAATATATATATTTTTTATATGTATTATATATATAATACGCAACATGTATGTATATTTTAAAATTTCGTTTTTTTTATGCAAGAAACTCGATAATACAATAATTACACATGATGATATAGAAATTACTACACAGCATTAAATCATACTATAATTGTATGCAATTTTGCAGAATCCCTTTTTTATTTTCATCTTTATCATTTTTTATCTATTACACACAACACACATACAGAGAGAGAGAGAGAGAGAGAGAGAGAGAGAGAATAATTAATTATTCGATTGATAAATATAACAGAGATATAAAAAGAAGAAGTGGCTGAAAGGTGAAAGTCCAAAATATAAAATAGCGTATTATGATGCCAAAAAAATCAAGGTGAACATCAATAAGATTAAGTCAAGGATTTAGGTAATCGTAGTGTCTCAATGGCTGTCTAACTGTATAATATAACAGATTTCTAAATATAAACGAGGAACAAGAAATAAGAAAAAGTAAATACAGAATTACGGAACAAGTGTTCGAGTGTTCGTGAATGTTGTGCGCGAATGTTGCAGATAATAAAATTTTTAGAAACCGAGACGTATGAAGACTGAAAGAATATGTGTTTACACACAAGAAAAACATATATCTGAAATAGAACATTTTCTTAGCATGCGCGGGCATGACAAAAAGTAATTTTCTCGATGCAAAGATCTACAGTACGGCAGAGGCTTTTAACGAGTTTATATAATCACACTTGTTGCTACACGGTATTCCATCATTCGCGAAACGCGTAATTCGTCACAAAATCATTTATATGCCGCAATCATATGATCAATGGTCGTCAATGTCGTTAGCAGATGATAGGCTAATTTTTTTCTATGTAACGATATAATATGCGTATTTTTTCTCTCCCAAGTATGATATACCTGTAATGCTCGTTTTTTCCATCGGCAAATCAGTATTAATGAAGAACCTTGTTTCGTAAAGCACGCTATTAGCACGAAATATGCAATCATATTTCGTAGCACTAATGTATTCAGATACGTGAATAACATGGTTTTTACGCGAGGATGTAGCTAAAGATCGTAACGCTGACTTATGTTGATAACTCACATCCGCAAACGACGCTTAAACTCAGCTTGACTACATAATTTTGCGACGTAATTGTAATTAGTCATCAATGTTAAAGCGCACTCACAATTTGAATCCGGGGAAGCTTAAATTTTGCGCAGTTAGTCTTAAAAAGCGAAAAATAGATTTTACAACGTATCACTCTCTGTCCATTTCTCATTAAACTATCGTATTAATTAAAATATGCTTTATTTAGAGAGATTTAAATTCAATCAACTTATTTTCTTTAACTGGGAAAAAAATTAAAATTACTTTGTAATTATTATGCGTGGAAAAGATATGTATATAATTACCATTATTATTTATTTCAGTTACATATTAATAAAATATTTATTAAAACTTTTTGTAAAGAAGTTTTAAAATTAGTTTTATACTGTATTAATTTAATTAACTTGCAATTATGCAGCTTTAATTTACTTTTATTCGCGTATGTTATTATACATATATATATATATATATATATATATATATATATATATAAAGAGAGGGGGGCGGGGAGAGGACGACGGAAACAATTCTACAAAGAGCGGAAGACAATTAATCACTTGTCTTCTATCTTTTAGCTTCCGAGTAAAAAAGTTATTTACTGTGGACCTGTTTCTTATTGCGTGCTTTTTTGTTGCGGACAACTTTGTTTTTTTCACTATATCTGCTACAAAAATACGTGAAATGTTCTCATTCGTTCAACACTGCATCGGCTTTTTTCTTTTTGTACGAACTGGATGCGGGCGTACACATAGTTGCGAGCGTTAAATAATTAAACTTGTATGAAAAATTGATATTGGAGTATGTCGACCCCATTTCAATGTTCGAGGAAAATATAGAAAAACGTACGATGTATAGAATACATAAATAACTTTCCCGAAATCTCGAAATACGAATTCGTTGAAATTATAATTTCAGTTTTTGATAGCTATTTCCGTCGCTGTAAACGCTACGACGAGATAAAAGAAGATATGAGAGAAATATTAGAAAACTGTCAAAAAGGCAGGAAACTGACTGGAACGAAAACATACATCAAAGATTATTTTACAATATAATCTGTGATATTTTATAATCCGAACTTTTCGAACGACGGTTGAATTTAATGTGAAAAATGCGTTTCTTATCCACGCTTGTCATTATACTATTATTGTGATTATTTAGTTTTTCATATTCATTTATTCATAATACAGTATTTCATATCGATACGTGTTACTTGCGTCCACGTCGTAGTGAATATCGACGTTTCGACGTTTCTGTCCCTGAGCTGCACACGAGCAGTCGATTTCGTTTATGGCTTTCATTCGTTGATTCTACCATTTCTATTAAATTGTAAAGTGTAGATATCTCGACTTTAATTTTATTTTGACGAAGTGTCGTTGTCTGCGGTTATTTCTATTGTTAGAATTTATTTTGAAACTTGAATGTTACATAATGAAAGAAGATGAGGTTTTTTATTGTGAAAATAAAAAGAGTCAGTAGTGGAGTAGTAGAGATAAAATAAATTAGCCAAATACGTAGAATAGCTATATTCTTCATTGATATATTATTGTTTAGTTTATTATCAATGACAAAACATTTGTCTCGATGGACGTTTGTCTCGAGAGACGTTTATTTTGAACATTTCATCCACGTGAGACGAAGAAAATCAACGTGAATTCATGTAAATTTCTAATATTTAATTTTCTAAGCGTTACTTCAAAATTGACTCGCTTATTTATCGAAGCGTCGATCGTTTAAGGTGGTTTTATCGAGCAAGTCCAGTCAAAAGTTAATCCCTCCATATGATTAATAATTCAATAAAAACATTTCGCATAGACTGTACAGTCGTGGACATATCGGTTACGACACTATTTTTTTTTAATAGTGTCGCAACTGATATTCTTCGAAACGCACTAATATTTTGCAAATGCGAACCACAATTGGTGTACTGTCTCTAGACTAAAGATAGTACACCATCGTGGTTTGCATTTGCAAAATATTAGTTACCTATAAAATATATATTAAATATATATACTGAAAACCTATAAAAAAAAGTATCGCAACCGATATGTCCACGACTGTACACCCACAGTCATTGATTCTGTCCCTCGGAAATTTTCACAAACTCTAAAGTGATCACTTCACAGTTTGTGAAAATTTTCGAGGGATAGAATCAATGACTGTGGGTGTATATATACGATTATGTGACGTTTACATATATGTGACAACGTCACACTATCGAGTTGACGTTGAGCGATAAAACCATCTTAAACATTGTTCGATAAAAAAAAATGAACATGTCATGTAAGAAGCGAGAGATGTTATCTATGCACGCAACGTTTGTTCAACAATGCTGCAGCATTAAAATTAGAAATCGCTGATGTCATCGTTATGCAACAAATCACACGAATGTCAAGGCGTAACTACATTTAATGTCTTTTACATTTCACACGCATGCGAGACTTCATGATGAAGCAGAAGCACACATAGGTACGAAAGATAAAAACGATTACGAGGAGCAATTGAATCGTTACGAAGCAGTTTATATGTCCGCTGTTGAGCTCGTATGAACTTTATCCTGCGAACGGAACTCCTTTAGCGATTCTCATTATGTAAGCGATTCTTGCGAAGAAACACAGGGTCGGAAAGAAGAGATAAGAACAGAACAGGAGAAAGAGTGCCTTGAATAATGTCACATTAAAATTTGCACAGCGCAACATTAAAGGGCCTGACGTCGTCACAATGAGGCTCAAGTAACTTTATGAGAACCAGCTGCTGCAGCGAAAGTACAATAGATCGCTCGCATATCTCTCCGCCGAGATAACTACAGTACGAACAATCACATTTTTATTGAATCTACGAAAAACTCGTCTTTAAATAAATGTTATTGTTATCATATACATTGAACTCGTAAAGCCTATGCGTGTCAGACTATGCGTGATTTATAATTAGATAGTTTGTGGTTTATTATTTTTATAAAATTTAATGTAGATCTTCACCACTATTCACGATTTATGATTATATACTTAAAAATTTAGTGCTAATACAAAATAAAGTATAGATATCGTAGACAGTTTTTGCAAATATATATAGATAACGTATGCACAAATACACGGAGAAAATTTTATTTCAAAATTTACCCTGAAAATCATGTTAATCGTGTGACAACATAGTTTTCAATGAATTTTATGGATTTTCACTATTTTTTTAAATATATACTACAACAAATTTATTGTAGTATAGTAAAAAAAACTGAGAAAATTACATAAAATTTGTCGAAATATGTTGTCCCACGATTAACGTGATTAACAGAGTAAATTTTAAAAGGAAATTCTCTCCATGTAGACATGAATTGTAATGCGTAGCACTTTACACATATCAAAATAAATTGACGGATTGTTGACCACTCACCGTGGTGATTCGCTCTTTGATCCTTTCGTCATAAAATCTGTTTTGCTGGCGAATCGGCACGAGTGCACGAACTTGATCAATATGTATCTATATATTCACACTGTTCGCGAATCTCATACAAATATCGAACTCGTGAATCTCGAATCACGAATCGCGCATAGTCTGACGCTGACCGTACAAACAACTTTGACGAGTTTTTGAGAAGGTCATAGTTTGTTGAGACCCCCGACGAAAATATCATCACCGCGTTCCCGATCGTGACGTTAACGGCCTCGGCGAGGCGATCGAGTGTAAAATCAGTTGCACAACAGGGAGAAAGCGTCGCGAGATAATTTTTTACTTATCACACATCCGTTGACGTACCCCAGAAAACTGGCGGTCGTACCCATAACCGAAGTCCGGCGGACAGTCTCGATGCCGATAGCCGAGATACGCGGCGGAGTCACGTCCCCAATTAATTCCGCAGAGATGACCCAAGGCTAATTTGGTTAACAAGGGACCGTGCAAATAGTTGTGCCGGAGAGCGGGCCGAGCTGGGTGAACGCCGTTCGAGAGTGAGAACGGCGACAGTTCACCGACGAGTTCTCTTTGGGACTTGCCCGCCGATTCGGCCGCGCTCGCAATTTATATAACCACCGCTGCATATAGTTTCGCGTGCACGTTTGCTATGCCCCTTCCATATTTCTATGAAAATAGTAGGAGTGCGACGATTATCGTGTTATACGGGGCACTTCAATCATCTTGGATTACTATGCGTTCTTATCGTCGCGCGCGTTTCGGATCCCCCCGCGTCCTATCGCATTTCCCAAAAGCGAAACGGAAGTCCCGAGGAGGGAACGTACGCGAGGGAAGAGAATGTACGCCCGTAGGCTTTGTGTCTCGATCACGTGACAAGTATGTACTTGATATCGTAACTGCGAAGATTCAATAGAAGATGAGTCACACGAGGTACTAATTATCAGGAATACTGCAGTTAATTGTCCTTGCCTTCTGTTATACCTAAATAGCATTAAATGTGTCACAGCTGCATTTAGACGATCTCCAATCGTTGCGCAATACAAAAATATAATATTTTAAACTTATTTTTGAACCAATTTTTTTTAATTATAAGACATACTGATGTAGCCATTGAGTATTAAATCAATATGCCATGCAACGCCATTACTTCATTATTATTATACATATATATAACGTATTTTGTTTTATAAATCTTATTTTAAATCATTTTTGACACCATTATCTGCGATGTTTACGCACGCATACGTTGCACGGGTTTAATATACATGTTTAGAAGTTACATAGACATATTTAAGTCAATTCTTCTTTATCTTATCTTCTTTATTTTTATCTTAAAGCAAAATTTATATATAAATTACCTAACATCGTCAATTTTTAGTAAAAAAACGTATATAATTTTAGCAATATCAGCAATTACAATAAATATTTAACATTCAAGCAAATTTATCCTTCATTATCTTTATTGTATGGCAAAATTTAAATCGTTTAATTATTCATTTTCAGTAAAAAGGCTATTTAATATTTATAATTATATATATCAATATATAGTATTATCATAGAATACGAGACTAAATGATAAACTAATTGTTAAAAAAAAACAAGCATTAATTTATTTTCTTTTGTCATGTATATTTTTATGCATTTATATAGCATGTTTTTTTTAAATACAATTTTAAAAATTATGTTACAATAACATGATTTTGTATTACTTTGCACGACTATATTAAAATGCAGGTTCGATGATTCCTAGAGTCATAGTTTCTGAATCTGTTGACAAGTAATAACTACACGCCCTGATTAATCCCGTTTAAACTGTTTTATTTTTGGCACGTGTTACAAGATAAATACGCGCTCGAAAGGAGAGAACTTGCACGTTGCACGTCGAACTTGCTTAATTAACGTTCTCGCGATGATTGGCGACGCTCCTACGCGCGTTCCTTCGTGGCACATGCGTATATCGTGAAGACGGTTCCCTCTCAGTTATCTCGTGCCATTTCACGGGATAGGCTAATCGGTTGCCCTTGTTCCACGTGTAGAGCTCCTGAAAATGGAGAAACGGATTGCAACGAAACGCGAAACGGTGAAACGGTGAAAGGCACCGCTCGGTCAAGCACGTACCCTAGTCTTATGATTGTAGCTGACCGCCGTGGTCTTGTGATACGGATTCGTGAACGACAAGTTTACATCCAGCGTCGTATTCTTGTAGAGATCGAAGGCGAATCTAAAAAAATTCGGCTGAGTTACGAACAATAATAATTTTCAGAAAGAAGCAAATGTACGTCACATTCCATGGCTATTCGTGGACACATCTTGAATATAATAAAAAAATGAGATACAATACGGTGATAAAGATTACGAGAGATATATCGAGGATAATAGAAAACATCGAAAATGAAATATCCATAGCATTTCCATGGGATATTGGTGCCCTATACGATCGCAGCTTTAAGGGCAGTTTGTCATTCGCGTTACCGTATCTCCATAGTATCGTCGGTGACGCTGCGTATAGCGTAGAGCACGCCACCCGCGATAAACATCTCCCCGAATCGACGGTGATCGATACTGATATTCCACGCGTACTGAATATCCATTTTAATAGGATCCATTTTCACCACTACCGTATTTTTGCCCCTGCAATTGGGGGATAATGGATAAATGACCCACAAACCTGCGGAAACACGCCGCGCGTTATTATTACATTTTATGCCACAACATTTTTCATTTATAATATTCGATATTTCGCGTGAAAATGAATATTTTCAATCATTTGAATTATTCTTCTTTATTATGTAATTTATATAAAGATATCGAACGTCTGCCTCTTCGCCGCTCCGCGCGCTCGTTTTACCGTTGTCGTCTACGTTGAAATCCGTGTAGGTGAAATTGCGCGCGTAGAGATAATTCTGGCCATTGACCTCCAAGCACGGTAGCCGCATCTCGCATTCGCGGGAGTACTCCTTGCACCGCTGGTGGTCCGAGGACGCGTAGAGATCGTATCGGATGACCGACGACCGATTAATGGGATTGTAGAAAAACGACTTGTCGTAAACCACGTGTCCGTTACCCTGGAAGAGAAGACGCCGACCGTGAGCTGAATTCTCACTTCACGCTCTTCTCCCGACTAGACATCGAAACTTTCTAGAGAAAATGTGTGTGGTACATCATGCTCTTTTTTTTTATCGTCATTTTACTATACTTTTAAAACTCCGTCGGAACTATATAATTAGTATCTCGCTGCTCATTTTATTCTTAAACTGCCGACCTGGAAAGGATATTGCAAGTCGAATTGCTTGAACGACGTGTGGTTCTTGAAGAAATCCTTCGATTTATACTCGTAGATGCGTGACGTTTCGTTGTGGCGAGTAACCCAAAGTCTGTCGGCCGTGTTGTCGATGCTCGACGCTGACGCGTCGTGCATCCAGCTTCCGTGATGATCGTCCATGTACCCTTTCAGCACGGGTTTCCCTATGGCCTCTATGAAACCCTCTGCGAATTCACCAACGTCGCGGGTTATTAACTTTCCGTGCTCCCCAAGAACTCGGGGAGTTCACCCTCGGAAAGAGCTTGTTTTTTAGCCGGGTGATATTACGGGCACTCGTGCTTGACGAGAGAGTGCCGACAGTTCGTTAATTGCGTAAACTTCCGCGATATTGCGACCCTACAGTCGTTAATGCACGGGGTACTCCGCTGTATACTTGACCCGCCGCGCCGTGAGTATGTATGTACACGCGTTTGCATGAAGGTACTAGATGAATTAAGAGTTTTAATCGAAAGGAGATCCCGATTCAAGTCATGTGAAATTGATTAAGAGACACACGCTAAACGAATATCTTAAATATCAAATATTTTCATTCCGAGCAAATTCTTGATTTCCATTTCTTTCGCGGGTATCAAAATACGTGACCGACAGATTTATAGAGGGTATTACACAAAAGGCATTCTCACCGAGGAAGAGGATTCCCTTTCCATTTTACGTTATTATTTTTTTTACTTTATTTCTTTGTTGCGCAACGATTATAGCAAAGATTCTCGACAAGTGTACATCCGTTTCTCTGGATTCATACATGCATATTGCACCGAGGCTTATGCCATGTCGGGAAATATACATTACGTTACGTATGCGTTTACATCTAAGAGCTTTGCACCTCTCCGCTTCCTCGAATTAATTGATCTACCTTGCGCAAGAACGCTGTTGGAATACATTAGTTAGAATTGATTAAACGTACCGACTAACCGCGGCGGCGGCCGCGTAATATTAATATCGCTCAACGGCTGAACGTGCACGTGGTCCATTATGTCTGTGTACGTGCACTTCGGGCACGTCGTGCAGGTTTCTTGCGCGGGGATGCACAATTCTTGCTCCTGATCGACGCTCATGGGCATGGGCTGGCCGTACGTCACGTGCTCCTCCTTTCCTGACTTGTATTTCTCGATATCTTTCGTATCATCTAGCATTATTTATTACCAGTAATTAGGAAATTTGATTAGCAGAGACAGGCGTTAGGATTGGTCTTAGAAAAAAATTACGTTTAAAAAGAAATTAAATATCCAATCCAAGAAAAAAAACTCAGAAATTACATAATAGATACAGAAGTGGAAGAAACGTGTTTTTAATCTCCGGAAATTGTATTAATATCTTGTGTCTATTTTCTTGTTTCACATTCGAAGATTGAATCAGAAATGACGAGCATATTTATAGTACAAGTATTGTTTCTCGTCTGGAAACGTTACGCTGCGAAATAATGCAGAATAACAACCTGCATATCCTCAAACTCGGAGTCTTACTTCTGTATCCTTCATGATGTTGCAATTAATTAGTAAGTTCCGTAATGGCTCTGCCATTGATAATAATTCTATTATCAATGTAAGGTGAAATTACGAGAACGTAATACGAGGTGAAACGAACCGTTTACTATAAAGGATCCCTTGACAACGTCAAGATCGTTTTTCGCCACGCAGTGATAAGTCCCGTGATCCGACGCAGTCACCCTCGCGATTCTCAGCTTCATCTTCAGCTTTTCAGAATAATTTCGTGTATTGTAAAACATCTCATTTGTTGTTAACGTATAGCAGATATGAAAGCAGGAACGATTTATCATCGATATTTATTACGATGAAATGTGCAAATTATTATCATTGAAAAGAGGACTCCCAATAGCGTTTTCGGACGGAGCGGGTTTGATCGTTCCGAGAGCGATTAATGACGTCACATGCTCTATTTTAGATTTCTGATTGGACGAGGAGAGCATGTGATGTTATTAATCGCTCTCGGAGCGATAAAACCCGTTCCGTCCGAAAACACTATAAGAAAATCGCGTAGAAAGCAATATAATAACGCGCGCGGATTCGTCGTGGAAATCTACGGATATACAGGTTCGACGGGTTTACCTTGTAATTATCGCGCTTGTCGTAAACCTCCATTCTGTACTTATTATTATCCGATTTCAGGCGGCGACCGTCACTGCGTTCCCAGTGTACCGCCGGCTCGGGAAAGCCTTCCACTTCGCATTCCAGTGTCGCCGGATTTTGGTTTCGCACGAGTACCACTTGGTTGCGTATACGAATGAACGGCGAAACTGGAACGCGATCGATTATCAATTTTACCCACATCTGTGCCTATCGATTCGAACGAAACTGGTTTTCTCTTTCGGTGTGTGTCCTAATAATATCAAAACCCAGAAGATATTCGTGCATGTTATCTCGCGGCAACACGCGAAATTTTTCAAAAATTTTAAAAGCGCTTATCGTCAATACCTTTTCAAAATGGAATACATAAAGAATAATTATAAAGAAATTTTTATATGAGTTTTAAAATATGAAATTACAGAATAAGAATAAACAGAATAATAATACTCAAGAGTCTAAAGTTTACATAAGAAATTTAAAAAAAAATATATATATATATATTTATGTTATAACAGATAATTATATGTTACTTTTTAAAATTCTTTAAACTTTATCGTTATATTGTTATTTTATTCTTGTTATATTATTTCGAAACATTTATCGTAAATTAAAAGAATATATATATTATCTTCAATGAGATTGAAACGTGCTTACATCTGACTTGAAGCTTAAATCTCTGGGACTGTGCCGGAGGTATTCCGTTATTAGCGTTGCACACATACTCGCCCATGTGTTCCCGGTTCACCACGCTGATGTTGAACGTATGGCCCGTAATAGAGCTCACTAGAGTCGCAAGATTTATAGGAAGGTTTGTTAATCCCTCGCTTTATCTGCTCGCTACTTATTACCAAATTAAAGAGTCCATTTATACCATGCCAGGGACCCATGGGTATCATGGAACCGTCTATTTTTGTCCATTGTATAACGGGCTGCGGTTTTCCACCCGCGGCACATCTCAGCCGTATTTTGCTGCCTTCTTGCACGGAAATCACGTTACTCGAATTCAACGGCGTCATTTCTGAAACGCCCCAATTTTCGATGATTGTAAGATCTTCCGTAAAAAAAAAAAACGTCGATATCGAAGATACGTGATTGCGATAGCCAATGTGATAGAGGCATTATGTATAAATTTGCCTCACGATAATATAAAACGATAAATAATATGAGTTTGCCTCTAAAAATTCAATAAGGGCTGGCTGGTTGTTCCATTTTCGGATAAATTATGCAATGATTTATCTAATGGATAAATAAATGTCGGGCCAATAGCGTTGGCTGACATTTATCCATTAGATAAATTACCACATAATTGATCGGAAGGAATGGAACAACCGGTCCTAACTCGCATAAAAAAAAGGAAAAAAAAACAGTAATCTTTACCTATGAGGGATGGCGGTATTAATATGTCACTCTCGTTGCGATTGAACATGTCCATTTTGTACGCCTGTATTCCTGGTTTGCCATCCTTTCCCGGCATTCCTGAATGACCAGGTGGACCTATATCTCCTGAAACATGAACAAGTAGATTTGTATAAGAAATGAAGGAAGGACGATAGTGTTATTACCTACCACGAGATCCTGGTGGTCCTACAGGCCCCATTTGCCCTGGTCTTCCTAAATAAATATGAAATGTCAATCAATTTTTTATCTGTGAGATATTACGAAGAATGTACAATTCTGCTACATATATACTTAGATATAATATTACATAATTTATAATTTAATTAATAAGTAAAAGTTTTAACATAAAAAGAACGTTTTTTTTAGGAACTTAAATTAGAACAAAACTATACATCTTCAGTTTAAAGGAAAAATTTAATTTAGCAAATTAAATGTTTCTCACAACCACAATGTAATTATTTGATAATTAAAATACATTTACTTAATTAGAACGTATTACATTAAAAAAAAAGAAAGGATTTAGTTTGTGAGTTGAATAAATTTAAATGAACGCATTATGGAAAAGGCTTTTTAATGCAAAATTGTTATTTTTGACATTCGTATTCTCTCTGCACATCAATCCTTCTCGACTGCAACAAAACATCGTTAAGTAATTCTATATTCAAACGTACCGTCCGTTCCGTTTCTTCCAGCCGATCCAGGCAATCCATTCAAACCTGGCTTACCGTTGCTTCCGGGTACGCCGTCCAGACCACTTCTACCGGGAATGCCGTCCAAACCAGGCTCACCCGGCACCCCGTCCCTCCCGTCGAAGCCCGGTGGCCCGATGTCGCCCTTGGACCCTCTGACACCGGGATAACCGGATTGTCCTGGGGGTCCCTTCGGACCCTCTATCCCCGGGACACCCGGCAAACCCGGTTCGCCAGGCGGGCCCGGATTTCCGGGCGCGCCAGGCAGGCCTGGTGGACAATACTTCGTAGACGAACGGCAAAAACTTTCGATCGCGTCCAACTGAAGCAGGTAAATAGATAAATAAAAAGCTTGATTTTATTTTAAATAACATGAAATAAATTGAATCTGTGTACGTGCTACATTAAAATTTCTAAAATTGTAGCCGGTTTTTAAATATTTAAATATTTTCGTGGCCTGATTCCCTGCAGACGTCTTGAAGTCTTTGGAATCTTTAGCTATTGTCTCTCGTATAACGATACGTTAAAAATATGTAAATTAAAAGCGAATTATATTTCTATAAATGTATTTGCATTTGAAATATAAAGTGAGATCTTATATATAATTATATAAGCGCTATTTAGTTTTCTTATCGAATCTGATCTTCTCGTGTATGAAATAATGAAAATAACACGTCCACGTTTGCACGAACGTTATCGTTATTTTAGTAGTGTTATTTTAACGACGTTATTTTAGCATCATTATTTTAATGGGGAAAATAGGTGTAACGGATATACTTAGCAGCTATCTCCAAGTATCCGTCTAAATACGCAATGTTCTATGTAGGTGACGGAACTCGTCGTGGAACATCGCGACAACACTCGGCAAGTTTGAGGAGGAGTATTCAACGAGGAGATGTATCGCGAAACAGGTAACTAGTTCTAACAATCACAGAGAACTGACTTGTATGCGTGTGTCGGCGTTCAACCAGACCCAATCCTGACCTCCGGCCACCGTTGGCGAGGACGCGGAGCCGGATACCATCGGGGAGGCGGTTACCTTCTTTGTACCCTGTATCTCCTTGTCATCTCGGATCTGCAACCGAGCGGCCCGAGCGAAATCCCGCGATATTAAGGGGAAGATCCGAGATATCCTCCGAGGAATTAAATTGGGAAGTCAAAAGCCCCCCGCGCTCTTAGGAGATCTCGGAAGATTAAACGTTTGGGGGAATTAAGACACACAGGGAGAAATTGTTTTCTCTCTCTCTCTCTCTCTCTCTCTCGTCCGTAAAATTTTGGAATAATTCTCTTTTTTTGTTTATCTTCTTTTATTTTGTGTAACTGCCATTTGATACAATTAAAACGGAAAGTTTTAATTTACGTTGTGTACGCCTTCTGTTTTTCGTTGCAACAGGAAATATGGGGAAAATTTCGAATTTTCACAGCCGTTTTTCGCTCTCTTCATTTAAACAATTAGGATTTTTGTCTCCTGTACATTTCTATCAATTTTTTTTCTATTCTTAGGGAGGATATTCTCTCCCTATCTATGTATTTTATACGTACCCGACTGGATATATCCGAAACGGCATTGTCCTCCGAGGTCGGCAACGCGCTGCTGCGTCTTCGCCGCGGAATCGCCACCGCCTCCGGCGGGTACTGGCTTTTTACCCGACGAAGATCGCTCTCCACGTTCGTGACGTACTTATACAGATAGACGGACGTGAAAAACTGAATGATAAATTGCAGCAAAATGAGAACGAGCAACACGCGCGGCTGGAGCATCCAACGTTGCACCAGTAATGCACTCTTGCTGTTCATGTTGGCGTAGTTTTACTCCTGTGAAAAGTCTCGCGTCTGAAAAAGCCTCTCGGCATTGCGAAAAAAAAAGTTACCGCCACTTTATTAAAGGGAATAAATCAATAAAACAAAAGACAATAGATGAAACCCTATATAGATTTTAATTAAGCACGCGGTGACAAGAGACGATCGGATCTTCAAAATAATTTTTAATTAAATTACGTGAATCGGCTTCCGCCAAATTATCGTTGTCGATTAACGACGCGAAATCGGTGTGTTCACGCAAACTTGCGGACGATAGCACGCCGACATGTATATCAGCGCGAAGACGCGGCGCGCGGCAGAACGCAACTATTTCAATTGAATATCTCTGGCACGCCGCGGGATAGAGAGAGAGAGACCGCGGGGAAGAGAAGCGCACAGATCTGTGTCGTCTGATTGGTTACTATCAAGCGGAATTGACTGTGCATTAAACTTCTGCAACACATCCGCGCGTTTCACGCTTCCGTCCTACGTCTCCTTTCGTCGCTCTGCCGTTCGCCGTAACGTAAATCTCAACGCTAATTTTTCATCCTGTAAACTTTTCCCGCACGTATCATATTTCCGCGTGCACTCGCGTCACTGGAAAAAAAAATACTTACAGCCTATTCTAATATATTTTTTTTAATTTCACACGCGTGTAGCGCGCGACGTACGCGGTCCTCTTTTTTTTCTCCTCGGCGCGCGCGAGAGGAGAACGCTCCGAACGCTCGCGGGGCGCGTTAGCGAAAGCGCAGTTTACACGGCGGTTTGCGGTATCCGTCTGTCCTAATGTAAACTAATATATAAACTGTGAGCCGGTGCCGTCGTCGGCTCGGCGCCGACGACGGAGACGCATGCGTGAGCATTTCTCTGTGTATTACACCACGGCCAATTGTCATACATTGCACGGTGTGAGAGACGTGCGTGGCGTCGTGGTGTGCGCCCGACGACTGGGGCCCCGCGGCACGTTCGTGAATGCACGCTCCGTTTTGTCCGACACACCACAGGCACACCCGAGCGCGTGTCAATGGGATGCGTTCCAGTCTTAATTAAAAAAAAAGAAGAGAAAAAAAATCGATTTTGCGCTATACAGTCGCTGCATATAACAGTCTCTCTCTCTCTTTCTCTTTCTCCCTCTTTCGCGTAACACCTCGTTACAATTCGCCCGGCGGCGAATTACCGCTCGACGGTTAGTTAAATCGGAACTTCACGCCCGGTAGAGATGTATAGATTTCCAATGAATCGCATAATTATTATTCCATATGCATTTATAATTGTAACTCGGCACTCGGGATGGAAATGAGAGATGGAGGAAAAATGAGTCGCATTCTGTGAAAAAAATATTTAATACACAAATAGATTTATATTTAAATTATTTAAATATATATATATATATGTATATATAAACATATACATACGTACATATATATACATATATACACATACAGGTCTTTTTCTTTTGAGAGAATCGTGCTCTCCTGTTCAGCTGCAGAATATCACAGTACAGGCCCTTCCCAAGACTGACGAAGGTGCATTTAAATCAATTTTCATTAATCTACATATTTTACATTTTTTTTGTACACTTTTGTGTTCTATTGTAATTAAAGAATGTATCGTTAATCGTGCGAATCCGCTGGATTGTTAGTGGAACACTGCTTATCCTCGGGGAGGACGATTTCTATATTATGCTCGAGATCTTCGCTCGTGCTTATATCTATATTTTGCTTCGCGGCCTGCGGACAATGAATTTCGTTAAAATGGCCGATGGTCATGTTTTTCTTTAATCTTCCAATAATCTTTTCTTACCAAGTCCAGCGACGCTAAAAAGTATCTGGCTACCTCACAAGGGTGCTCCTTTTGAACAACGGTGTCGAAGTTGATCTTACATTGGCCGCTCGTCTTCAGAGTCTCCATAATTCGCGACGCGTAATCGTGAATACAAAATGTCGCTCTTTTCTCGGCGTCGCGCAACTTAGGCTGTATCATGTCGTGCCACTTGCTGACTCTTTTATCCTGTAAATTGCGATAGTAATAGTATTAACAGACTCACATTTTGCTTAGCACTCTACAACCACGTATTTCCTTTCATTTCCTTTCTTACCAAGCCATCAATCGCCGGTCGATTTACCAACCAGTCCTGCGGCGAGTCCGATCGAAGCGGAACGAAACCACCGAAACTTTCAGGCGAGGGCGACATGCACGTAGGGCTCGGGCTGTGAAAACTCTCCGAAATCGATCCTCTGTCCTCATCGATCGAACTCGTTACATTATCATTGTCGTTATTCGCCGTTACGTCATCGTTGATACAAGCGTCCGGTAACGTATTAACGTGCAACCGAAATCCTAAAAGATTCAGCTCTGCGTTCGTCACGTCTTCGTATTGGAAAGGATCGCACTCGCGTATGCACTTCATACAAGCACGCGAGCCTTTCTTGAACATATTTGGTCTACCTGGAAGACGAGTCATTTAGTACGGATCGATAGATTTGTATCAAATAATTTCAAAACGTATCGTGATGGATTTACCTCTTCGCGAATAAAGCGGATCCACCAATGCATGCAGGAGATTTCTCTTCGTAATACTTTGCTGTTTTTTGCACGACGCGGGTAGCTTTTTCTTCAACTGTAAGTAAATAACTCAAGGATATTACAAGGAACGAAACATCGCTAATCACAAGCGAAATTGTAATATCGCATACCAGTTTCGAGTTGGACTTTGCAGTGGAACGTCGCTGGATCTGATTCTTTTTACTGCCATTCAAAGGGGTATTTTGTACAGGAGTGACGCATGAATTTGCATCTCCGTTTGTGTCGCTTAATAATGCCGGATCGTCCGTCGACGAAGTTCTGAAATATCAACAGTTTCAAAATTCTAAGTTTTATTGCAATTAAGTAAAAACAGCGTTAGAATAACGAAAATATACCTTCTCCCTTTCGAATTCACCGACTCAGGTGGGCTGTCCAGTAGACTGCCGACGTCTATAGTTCCCTTGATGTTATTATTCAAGCATTGATCCTCTAAATCATTGTTATTCGAAATAGTATTGTCGATATTAGTTATCGGCGAATTTGTGTCGGTCGGTGTGTTCGGGCACGTCAGATTCGTGAGAGTCATATCATGTAAGCTACTATCGCCTGAAATATTCATTGGCGTTTTGACAAGCGTGTTGTCGGTCCCGATATCTGTGGATGACGAGAGATTATGTTGGCTCGACTCCAAAGACATCATCAATTCTGAGATCTCGTCTTCCGGCGAATCATCGTCTCTCTCGGACTCGGCGAACGTGTTAACATTTTCATTACTCTCGTCATGCGCAGATGATTCTGTGCATGACGCTGCATCACACGAAAGTCTGTAAGATTTTTCTTTAACAGAGACATCGTCGTCACAATAAAAATCTGAAACGTAAAAATATTTCTAAGAAATATTATTTGAGGAAATGTCCACTTCTATAATATCGATGTGACTTGACTTATATCTCGGTCTATTGTACATTTTAATGTATCTTTTTCTAATTCTTAGAAGTAGAAAAAATAAAAGTTAAATCGAGATTGAAATTAATTTACATTGATAGAAATTGAATTGCAAATTTATTTGCACAATTAACTGCATACCTTCAGGTGCAAACTCGTCGACCAATTTGCCATCTTTATTTAAATTCTGATTACATCTGCGAAATATTAGGTGTGATCAGCTTACGCAAGTTCAAATAAATTAAAAAAAAAAAAATGTAACTCACCGGAAATCGTACTTTTTACCAATGGTCTCTCCATTTATATCATAAATGTCGATAGAAACATGTTGAGAGATATTCTTCTCTAATTGAGCAAATCGGCGGCTTTTTGATTTTAGACAATCGTGTGATACATGTTTCTTAATGTCAATGTTTTTATCTACGTCTTCTGCAAAATTTATCGTTTTAAATTTATGAAAACATGCATCAGTCTTTCTATCTCTCTTTTTACTGGGATTCTTTGTCGCCTCTTCTTGCCTGAAAGAAATAATTTTATGTGCATTACTTTAAACTATTAATTCTTCCCGAACTAAGAGATCTAGCTCTCTCCACCTGTTACAATGTTTTCAAATATTGAAATGTCACTTACTCTTGAGCCGCTAACAAATTTCTGCTGTATTCAATCTTAGTCCAGAGAGAATCGAGCCTATGCACGTACACAGCCGTGGAACTTTGTAGAACAAGCCCGGCCTCACCGAAACTCTTATTGCACGTCTTATTGAATAGAGAGCAATACTGCTCCAGAGTCTGAAACAGTAGGAGAAACGTTATTACAACAGTGCCTCAACATTATCGTAAATGACATAAATTTTAATCGCGGGCGTACCTGCGCAAAGGGAAAGTCCCATTGCGCCAACTCTCTCACTGGCTTGGTAAGCTGCAAACGTATATCTTGCATGGTAACCATCTTTGCCGTCTCATAAACGTCACGGCGACCCGCGTAGGAGTCATAAATCTGTCTAATCGGTGCCCGACGAAGCGCCACTTTCCAACACCTTTGATACGTTATCTGGAAATTGATAATGCGATCGAAGTCCATTAGACACGAGCGGGAGAACACCTTTCGCAAGTTGAACGCGAACGTTTGGCAGGGAAGGAAAGGCAGGTGGACAACTTTGTTTTGTCACATATTGGCGGGATATCGAGGTCGCGGGTACTGACCGTGAGGAAAAAAAGAGAAGACCGCGACAGAGAATGACAGCGACGCGCGGTTATCTCGCTCAATCGCGCCCGCGTCGGCCTCTTCCTTCGCGATAATTCACGCGCGTCCAACGCGTTCAATTACCCTCTCACTCCGAAGAGAAACGTTCACTCACCTAACCTAATGACCACAACAATCGCCAATCCGTCGTTCGGACATGAACCACGAAAGCAGGTAGTAGGGCGCTCGAACGCGCGTCACGGTTCGCCGATCGCTCGCGGAAGTGACGGCGGCGCCGCGGTCGCCGCGTAATGGCGGACCGGCCAATCCGGAGCTCGGAAGGTCGCGAACTTTGAAATTTGAATTTGGTAGGCGCTCGCTGCACACTTCAGTCCGGCGTTTACCTCCTGTTGAAATGCACGCGTCCCTCGCGTAACTCGTCGAACTATCGGCACGGTGTAATTTTCGTGGATTCTAAACGTCGTGATAAGAAGGCGACGCAGAATTAAGTAAGTGCTTAAACATTTGTCATACCGTTTTCGAAGAGATTGCGAGAGAGAGAGAGAGGGGGGGGGGAAATATACGGGGACAAGCTCGAAAAATATTTCCAAATCGTCGAGGTAGCCATTTCGCGAGAGAGAACAATCTTGTTAACTGACGCGAAACTCGCGAAATCAGACGAGGAGACGTAAAAAAATCAATATGTCGCGATGAAAAGGAAAACGCGCGTCTCAACGGGAGGCGCGATATCGCGCTGAATCGCGATCGGCGAGCTTACAGATTCGAAAGCGTCATGAAGTCGCTGAATGAATAAGCCGAAGTGCGGGTATCGCGGCGCTGAATGAAGTACCGGCTATTTCGGCGAAGCGCGCGGAGGATTCATTGTCGAGCCGTTAACCGGATTCAGGTTGGTGTCGGGACGGAGAAACCGCGAAACCGCGTTCTTGAAACTGGCCCCAGGGTGGTGTACGCGACGACGGGGGTAGTGGGTCACAAGGTTGGGAGCGGATGGGTGGGTGGGTGGACGAGCGCGCGCAAACCGCGCGGGGCGAGAGGTGCGCGATGTACTCCGTGTATGTGTGTGTGCGTGCCGTGTGTGCGTGTGCGCGGCTCTCCCCGATTTAGGCACGACAGTGACGACAGTCTAACGGCGACCGCGGTACCGTTGACAGCGTGCACCAAAGCTCGCAACTTATCTCGGATAGATCAAGGCCGCGAGGCTTCCCCTCCCGAGTCCCTCCCCAACTTACACGCTTTTCTATCCGCGTTTCTCATTTCCTCTCTTTCTCTCTCTCTCTCTCTCTCTCTTCCCTCTCTTCCTCCTTTTCTTTCCTTTTTTTTTCCTGTCTCGTTTCGTCTCGTTCTACCTTTCGTTCGCTCCTCGCCGGTTTCTCCCTCTCTCTCTTTGTTTCTCTCGTTCTCGCGCTCCTCGTCGTCCGCCTTCGGACACGCGACGACGTACACACATACACGTACACGCGTAACCAGCTCGTACACGAGCGCGCGTGGACACACGCGAAACAGTGAGGGAGAGAGACGGACGGCGCGGACCCGTTTACGTGTACGCGAAGGTGCGCGCGCACACTATCGGCGGCGGAGCAGCAAGGCAGGCGAGCGGGCGGGCAGGCAGGCAGACGGGGCCAGCGGTAGCAGCGGAAAGCGAGCTATCCGGAGTATAATCGTTGTCGTCGTCGCGCGGTGTAGTCGTGTCGTCCTCGTCCTCCTCGTCTCTCTTTCTCTCTCCCCCCCGTCTCTCCTCCGCGCGTCGTCATCCATCGTCGTCGTCGATGCGCGGATGCCGTCGTCGCGGTACGCCGGTCGCTACCAGCGGTAACGCGCGCTACCAACACCGTGATCGTGAGCTATCAGGTAGCGGTAATCGGTGCTGCGGCCTTGCCTATATGAAAAGAGGCATCAAGGAGAAAAGGCCGCCCCGCACCGCTGCCGCCGCCGTCGTCGTCGCCGTCGCCGTCGCCGCCGAGAACCACCGACATCGTCGCGTCGTCGCCGTCGCCGTCGCTGCCGCTGCCGCCGGCGCAGTCGATACCATCAGTAGGGTGGGAGGAAGGTCCGACGAGACCACGAGGAACTGAAGAGCGCCGCGAGCGCGACAGTCCCGCGCTCTCGGTACGACGACAGTGGCACCCCTCCTCTCGGGGGTAAGAACGTGCGTGCGGGCGGGCGGGCGTGCGTGCGTGCGTGCGTGCGTCCGTCTGTCAGTCAGTCAATCCATCCGTCCCCTACGCGCGGAATACGAAACGGAATAATCGACCGCACCGTCGCGAGTGCATGCGTGCGTGTTGTCCCCTCGGTCTCCTGGTTGTCTTCGCCGCGCTCTCGTGCATCGCGCCATTCCCGCCGCCTCTCTCGTTCTGGTTCTCCATCGCGGATCCGCGTGCTCCGATTTTTCTCTCGTTCGCGCTCGCCCCTCCGCTTCTCGTCACTGCCGCTCCGGAGGATCTGTCATGATCCCGGCGGATCGACATCTCCTCTATAGCTGCCTGCTCTGACCGTACATCGAATCGCCATCGGCGCCGTCCTCACCGTCGCCATCCAGCGGTGGAGGTGGCGGCGGCGGCGGCGGCGGTGGTGGTGGTGGCGGTGGCGGTGGTGGCAGCGGCGACAAGCGGCGGCGAGTGGCGACACAGTGCCACCTCCTCGATTCTAGGGAATCGAGCGGTTGGTCGGTCGTGGAGCGCGAGAGGTGCGCGAGAATGTCCGAGAGAGCGGCCTGAAAGCGCGGATAAATGTGTCGGTCGCGTTACAAGACGTGAGGCGCGAGCGAGAACGAAAGAAAGAGTGAGAGAGCGAGAAAGAAAGAAAGAGAGAACGAGAGAGAGAGAGAGAGAGAACGAGAGAAAGAGAGAGAGGGAGAGAGTGAGTGTGCGTGAGTGAGGGGAGGGAGAGTGTTCGCGAGCGCGCGCGCGGGGCAGCCAGAGGAGCGCACGGTACAGCGAGCGAGTTTATTTTAGTGGCAGAAGGTGAAGAAGGCGGGTGAAGAGCACCGCGCGGAGTGGTATTAAGCAGCAGCACAGTGGCCCGATGAAGCGGCGTATGTGACATCGGATTTTCCTCTCTCTTGCCACCGTCGAGGAAGAAGAGACACCTCGCAGACATCTTGCTGCCACCGTCCACGGTGAGTAGTATGTCGCCACACTGCCGTCGACCACCCCCACCCACCCCTCTGCCGCCGTTGCCGCCACCGCCGCCGCCTTCACCTCCTCCTTCTCTTCTTCATCATCATCCCTCTCTTCCTCCTCCTCCTCCACTACCTCTTCACCCTCATGCGCCCCTTCCCCTCGTCGAGGATTGATTCGCCATTCCGCCCACCAGGACACGAGCCTCCACTATTTCCACCTCCCCCTATTCTCTCTCATCCCTCTCTTTTCTCTCTCTTTCTCTCTTTTGTTTTCTTTCCATTTAAATATATTTGTTTCTCTTCTCGCAATCTCTTTATTTAGCTGTGTTTACTCTTTTCTTTCTCCTCCTTTCTCTTTGCTTCTCGCTTATCCCCTCTTTAATATCTTCTCCCGTGCCATTTATCCATCCATCCATTTACTTATTCGCGCACACGTACACTCGCATACATGCGCACATGTACCCTTCTCGCTCCGTTTCTTTCTCTTTCTCTCTTTCCACCCTCTCTCTCTCTCTGTCTTTCTCTCGCTCTCGCACGGAGCACCTCGGAGCAGTTCCTCGTCGTCGTAGACCATCGTCCACTCCCCATCCCCACCAGCCTCACATCGCCCTCTCCGCTTCTCCGTGGAGTTACGAAAATTATGTAACGCGCTCGATCCGGGCGTTTCTTGTTCCGCTCTCTTTTCTCATCTTCCTCCTCTGGATATCACCGTCTGCTCCCCTCGGCGCTCGTTTCTCTCTCCCCGCTCGTCCGCTACCTCGCTGTTCCTCTCCTCTGCGTTGTACCGTTCTTCCGAACATTATTTCGGGAGTGCCAGCAGACCTGCCAGCGGACCCTGAGAGGGAGTGAGAGACAGACAGAGAGAGAGAAAGAGGGAGAGAGAAAGAGTCTCCTGCATGACGCGTGCCCCGGGATCGGGCAGGCGCATTGTCGGGGAAAACCGACTTTCGATTAGGGATGTAAACCGGTCGTGTGTGCGGCCGCCACGAGACACGCCGCTGGCGACTTCCCGAGTTCGCGACTCGCGCAAAAATTCGTTCGCCGCGCTCATCGCGATGACCCCGTCTCCTCATCCGTGTCCTGACTGTCGTCTAGTCGCGTTATTTTCCTCAGCGTGTGTAATGTCGTCTATAAGCTCGGATACCCAATCGCTCGCGATCCCAATCTTCCCATGTCCGTGCGACGAGTGACGGACGGCGGAGTACTCTTACGCCTCCGAAACCTTCCGAAACCTCGACTGGTCACGCGGCGCAAACGTGAACGCTGACTATAGTACTAAAAGAGAGAGAGAGAGAGAGAGAGAGAGAGAGAGAGAGAGAGAGAGAGAAAGTTAATCGATACGCTATGTTTTAGAAATTTTCCATTCGCGGTTTTACAATTAGGAAGCGTGCAGTAACATCGATATCTCCTCTCGATTCGAAATTCACTAAAGTTCGTTCGAGTCGAGCGGACGCTCGACGATCCGCAGAGGGATCGGCCTCCGTACGCAAAGTCCTCGATTTCGCGA
The DNA here is from genome assembly GCF_000956235.1 of Wasmannia auropunctata. Lineage (NCBI taxonomy): Eukaryota > Metazoa > Arthropoda > Insecta > Hymenoptera > Formicidae > Wasmannia > Wasmannia auropunctata. Next base: position 1,052,341 of record NW_012026896.1, on the reverse strand, counting down.
AAGGGACTGACCTCGCCGACGTTGGCTAATTTACACGCGTGTATCGCGTGTCTCACGTGGGCGCGATCGGTTCTCCACGCCTTCGCGTCGCGTGCATGCGCTATAAAAGGTCTCACTCTTGCAGGCTTCCGGTGGCATAGATCCCACACCGCGAGGGTGCGAGGTCTCTCGAGGGTGGCTTCTCTGCCCTGTCCCTCCCCTCCGTTCCCCCCGTTCTTCCTCTCTCCCGGAAAGAGCAAGATGAGAACGGAGAGTCGAGCTTTTTTTTTTGCCGCTCGCCGTGCGGCGCGAACCCTGCACCATCAGCTTCTGGTCAGCTCCGACTGTAATACGCGTGAGGCACAGTCGAAGACTCGCCTTTGTCCCGCTTTCGTGGTATCGACCCGATATACGGGTGACCTAGACTCACTTGCCGAGGAAATATACCCAACCTTTGACAGCCGCTCGTCCGCTCGCTCGTTCGGCCCGCTCGTTTGCTCGCACGTTACGACGAAACCGGCCCGAAACGAATCGATAGAGGGTCGCTAATAATTACGCACGTGCGAACCTCGCGCGCGTGACGATGACGACGACGACGACGACGACGACGACGACGACGACGACGACGACGACAACCGCGACGACTTGACGAAGAAACGATGACGGTGTCGATGGGGAACGGGGAAAAGTGCGTTCGTGCCGGATAGGAAATGCTGAATAGGGAGGCTGTTAAGAGTTATTTTGGTGCTGCCGACGACGGTCGGAATTTGGTATTGAACCGCTCTCCGCAACCGTCCGACCACAACGCGCGCGTCTTCTCTCCCGTCTTCCTCGTCCGCGGCGCGGCGATTTGGCCTAGAAACGCGGCGTATTAACGCCGGAGTCGCGGGCCGCAGCCGTTTATTTTTCCGCCCGTCGCGGGGCATCAAAATGTTTGGCGGATTACCGTACGTCCCGCTGTTGATGAAACTTGAATACACCACAACCGAGCGCGAGTTCCGAGATGTAACGCGCCTGTAGGTAACGCGCGCGCCTGGCATTTTTGGCGAAATGGATCTCTTGGGTCCTGTCAAGCAGAATTTTGACACTCGTATAATGATGGATGATGGCCTGGTGGAAATATAAATGGCTGCGGACAGGTGACACGAGAGAAAGCAAAGGCAGGGGGAGAATTTTCTCTCTCTTTCTCTCTATCTCCTCTCCTCTCTTATTCCTTGATCTCTCTCTCTCTCTCTCTCGTTCTCTTGGGTCTCATGACGCTGGAAATACGGCATTATTTGTAAAAGAGTAATAAATTTACATATTAGGGCGCGGAAAGTTTGTGAGCTACAGAAATACTGATTCATACCCACAGTCGGCTAGTATTAAACTTTTCTAGAACTCCCGGCTAATGTTAACATTGACGCTATCTTGCACGGAATATCTTGAAGAAAAATACAAGAATAGAAATTGATTTTTCGCGAAATAATATCTACACGATATGCAATCTCGTGCATTAGAACACGTTTCTTACGCTTGTTGTCTCGATGTTCTTTAATAATATACATAGAAATTATATATATTTTTTTAATTAAAATAGAATCACGAGGCCGCGAAATTAGGCAGGATAAACTTCCCGCGGTGCGGTTTACTGCCAAACTGTCACGAGGAAAGAGAGCGCGGGTTGAAAATGATTTTTGCCTGGGACGTATGCCAAGATACACCGAGACCGATTAAGGGTTAATAACATCGCCGGGATAACGACTACCGTCAAGTGTTATACCCGGCGGTTGTTTATAGGATGTAGAATTGCGGCGCAAGACTCTAAAACCCGCGGGGCTCATGCCTCGTTCCCGGGAGATAGGAAAGCCGAGCCGAGCCGCGCTGCAAGTAGAAATAGACGGTCGTTGTCAGACACGCGCCTCGTGGAGGCGACCGCGGGAGAAGGGACGACGGGGCCGTCTTTTTGATCGATTAATCGATAGCTGGACGCTTCCTTCATTTGGGAGAGCCGATCATCATTCCCTTCGAGCTCGCTCGATTACTCGATATTTTTTCACTTAATATTTCAGTCGATATTGACTGCGCTGTACCTTAATACTAGAAATAATACGGATTATTCGCATTTCGCTGAATATAAATTGTTATTATTATCTTTGCTTACGTAAAGAGAGAAAGAGAGTCGATATTAATTTGTGTACATGTTCCCGCGTTAAAGTCCAGCGGTTTACCATATCTTTCGCCGTAAGTACATGACGCGCGTGGGCCGCGCGCATATTCCCCGATCCAGAAGCGCGAGGGCTAATGCGTGTGTTATCGGGAAGCCGGTTAATAATTCACACGCTCTTCTATTCTCCGCTCGCGAAGTGCGTATTTCGGGTGCATATCTCCTTCTCGTGCGTACACCACATATATATATACTCGCCGGTGATAGACGGCTCGTCCGTTTCTCGATGGGGAGATTTTCACGTACCTACCGCGAATTGTTCTCCTCGCAGTCTCTCTGGCCGCGGATTATAAATAACACACTTGGCAATCCCTTTCCGGTTATCGGGCTGTGAACTGGTTAAAAATATATACGAACCGTATGACATATCTAACGGTTATAAATAAGTCGAATAACGTTTATATCGTCCGCCAAGTTGTGACTATTATTTGTAACACACGCTGCCACAGAGGCGCGGATGCACCGCGAAGCATCAGGCACGTCGTGAAACGACGCCAACTCGCGACTCCCGAAAGTCTCCATTTTTTGGAGACGAATCAGCGCGCGCGGCGCGCGTTCAATGCCACGAAATGCCTCGAGAGAACAAAAAAAAATGATGGGTTTCACGACGTACATGCCGTAAACTGTCGGACGTGTTAACGCCCGATTGAAAAGGCCGACTGAAGAATAATTTAAGTTGTTTGCTCTCCCCCGCGAAAAATAGCAATTGTCTGTCAGTAAAAAAATATCTTGTACTTTCTCGTTTTGCCGATACTTTTTTTTCAATCCTCCGATACTCAGTGACTCCGGGGACCCTTCTTAATGGCTTTAAGAGTCGCCACTTCTCCCGTCCCTATTTTCTAACGTTGAAAGCACACTTCTCCTGGACGGTCCCGAGACACCCGATATATAGTTTCTATATATACGGCCGTTAATACAGAGGGCTCGATATTTACTCGCGGATGAATAAACCGCACGAGAAAGTTTAGGAGAAAAGAGGAAAGGAGAGAAAGAGAGAAAGAAAAAAGCGAGGGCTGGGTGCCTCGTCGGCGCGGCTGCACGACTGTGTGTATGTATTTCTAGCCGCCAAACAGTGGAAGAGCATATTACACGTGTCTTAGTTATTTTTAACCCCCGACGAGATACGTACACGTACCCCTCCCCCTCCCCCTGGTCCATTCTCCCCCGTCGTGAGCATTAAAAGTTGCGTATCTGCCACCTAGTCAAATTTTTCGTCTCGATGGCTCGCGACGAACGCCAGACGATAACGGTTAAAAATATCGCGGTTAAATGCTTCCTCCCCAGTGATTTCCATACGGCCGACCGGTACTCCGAAATTTACGGCATAACTCGACGACTCGATCTGTCTGCCGTCACCCCCTCTTCCCCTCCCCCCCCCCTCCCCTCGCTCGCGATCATTGCGAACAACGTTAACAAACAAACAAGCAAATGAGAACCGTGCACGATGAAATGCCGCGACTCCACTCGGCCGCGTTCGTTTAACTCTTTCGCATCCGGCGCTCATCGGTGCGACTGGGCCGGCGCACTTGTTTTAATTACGCCAATTACCGGTTAAATCATTTAGTACCGTTGGCAGTTTCTCTGTGAGCGAAACGGTTAATGAAGGCGAACGAGCCGCGGTATTTTTCCAACGAAGACGTGCACGCTGCGCTCTCGCGCGCAATTACTTTTTATTCCAGCAATTTATTTATCACGGTTAAATTATAACGCGACCCGGAAATATACTCGAAAGATTTTTTTTTCATGCAGCTTTCTGCACACGAAGGTAAATGAAAATAAAATTTGTCTAACACGAGGGGCAGCTCTCTCCGCTTGGAAAGAGCGACGCCATCCGCGGAGTGGATTCGTGAATGCTCGGATTGTGTGTGGTGTCTATACGAAATCCATTTATCGCGCTCGTGGAAATATATATCTCCCCGAATGATGAATCGCTCCGTTTGACGCGCGACGGGGGAGGGGGAGGGGGGCGGTCGCAGCAGTGATCGGTAATTACCGGCGTTCGACGTGCTCGCGATCAAGTATATAATACGATCGCGCGGAAGAGCGCCTCTTCCCTGTCGCTTCCGCTCCCCGGCAACGCTCTCCGGGGCGGATTGAAAATTCTCGCCCGCGCGCAATGGAAAGCTGCACGCACATTCACTACACGGGCGCATGTCGAAACGCGCATTAATTATTGTTAGAACGTTTCACATTTTGCCTTGACCTTTCCTTACGAACTGATATCGAAGTCGTCGCCTCATGGGATATTTAATATCCAATAAGAGCGACAAAAATACACGCATATACCTCACGGAGCGGAGTTTTGCGTTCAGCTCGTCTCTTCCCACAGAAAAGAAAAAAACAAAAACAAAATACACACAGAGTGGTCCCCGGGGACCGCGGGACGTTCGTTCCCGGATCCGATTTATTATATCGGCTGGAGATCGTCGCAGCGGGAACATATCCTGCAGTTTTGGAGCATCCTGTACGTATCTTCCGCGTGCTCGAATCGATATCCGTTAGGCAGGATTCCTTCGTGTTTTCATAGAACGGGCACGCTTGCCGAGGGGTTAATGGACGTGGTTTAACACCGCGTTCAGTCACGGATGACAAACTTGCTAATGAGCCTGCGGTTGTTAGCGCAGTTGCGGGCGGCGCGTCAGGAATCGCGTTAAAAGTATTTAACGCGCGTCTGCATATATGTGTGTGTATATATATGCGCGCTCCTCCTTTCATCGCCGAACGATTGTTGTCGCACATCTCGCCATTGTACCGTTTATGCGATTACGCATCGCCATTGTATGCGAATCGGCGTGCCGCGCTTCCCATCATCCCATTACATTGCATATCGATCTTCCTTTCCGCGAAAGATCTCGGATTTCAATAACGATCGCGGGATTACTCTTGCGGGACAGTAGACGCGATGAAATAGCATTATTTCTCACGACGAACGCAAAAAAAAATTATGATAATTTTGACCGATTTAATTTGCCGGTCCGGAAATAATTTTATTCGCGAGACGTTCTTTATCGTACAATTTAAAAAAAAAAACCGCGTCACTATTTATGCCGTTGTCTACGGTCGGTTACCAGAGAAAGGGTTAAAACTGGGCGAGATTTCTTCGAGATTTACGACGACAAAATTCGCCCGGATCAAGGCAACACGGCGGTCTAATCGTCCGCTATTTTAATCCCGTTACTAATAATACCGTCTATTTTGCCGGCCGCGCGCGGTGCTCCCGCCGCCGCTTCGCGGGAGGCGAGCCTTAATCGAAGTTAATACCCGCGAAGGCCGATGTGGAGAACTTCAATTTCGAGCGAAACGCTGAATAATTGATCGGCGAGTGAATCGATCACGGCCCGGCCGAAAGATCAGAAGCCGGCTCCCGCCGATCTCGTGCTGTCTCGTGCTCGAAGCAAGAATTACATCCGCGTCTATAAATTGCCGACTCGCCGCTAAATTATTATTACATCTTTCCGGCGCGATAGAGCGCCCCTCGTGTACACAGGTGTTATCTCCCTCCCTCTCCTCCTCCCTCCCCCCCGAGTTCCCGCCGTTCTTTGACGGGGCGGGCTTCTCGAGTGAGGGCGGTGAAACGAAAATTCCAATACCGAAATATCGGGACGCGCTAATAGTCACCGAGCTACAAGCGATCGAGAGCGGGTAACTTTCTAGCGAATTAGGCAACGGCTTATACTTTGCTTAAATTCCAAATAGACTTACCACCGTAACGGGATTTTAGTTTGAGGGCAAGTTCGAGCGATACTCAAACACGCGACGCTCGAACTTAAACGGCGAAAAATCGGTAAGTGCAGAAATGTCCCTCGAGAAAGTGAATCCGCCAAAGTTCTCGAGAAGATTTCCTTACTATCAATAGAAACGAGACACTCTGTGTAGAGAGAAGACAGTTGAGTGGGGTAGGAGGGTGGGAGGGGGATCGAGCGATAAAGCGCAATCGATGATGAATCTCGGTCGATCTCTCAATTTAGTTTGCGTCGGCCTTTTCGCTCGCCGCTTGATTGTGTTTGCACTTTACCTTCGTAATCTGATATATCGAGCATGTGTGGATAAAATACAATGTACTTAACCCGAATCAATTAGTCCCTCGGCTAACGGCGCGTCCAAGCCGATTCGATCGACCCCTGGCCAGCGCAATTAACGATCGATCGATCATTGTCGTGCACGGATCGGTCGCCATTTCGAATTCCACTTTTGCAAATTCCCTGCCGCGGAATATCTCTCGGGCATAAATAAATAATTCTCACTCCCGCGCGACTGTTAATAATCAGTTTGCAACCTTATAACGAATTACGGCACTTCGATTCGGCCCGGGATCATTCCATTAAATCGGAATTAACTTAATAAAACGAAAGGGGTAAAAATAAATTGACCTTTTTAAACGGCCGCGATCCGGGGAAGGATATATATTACACGGATCTCCCTCGCATAATGGTACAAATAAAATGCCCGCCTCCTTTCGGTGACATTAACATGCAGTTTCTCTCGGCCGCGCGCACTCATCATTTCACGGAGCAATTATCTCGATTATGTAGTGACCCTTTGAACGGTCACGCTGGCCGTTCTCTTCGCACCCCGGCGACGTCGATTTGTTCGATTCGGCAAAGTCTCTCTCCTTCTCTCTCTCTCTCTCTCTCTCTCTCTCTCTCGCACGCGCGCGAGCCTTGGTTTTGCCTCGGAATTACGTATACTATGCGCTCTAAATTCTTCACACGTTCCCGGCCGTCTCCGAAAATAGAAATTAATTTCACGCAATGCGTGCGCGTCGCTCGCGAGCCTATTTAAATATCGCCAAGCTATATCATATCTGGAATCTCGTCGCCTCTTCCTCCTCCTCCTCCTCTTCCTTTCGTCTCTTTTTTTCGCTCCCTCATCTCCCCCGCCCCCTCCTCCTCCTCCTCCTTTTTTCTTCCTCTTTGCTCCTTGTTTAATCTCGGCCTGCTTGCAAAGTGGCGCGGGACTGATGTATACATGCATATATATATTTTTTTCTCACCTCGGGTATTAGAACTTTTAAAAGCTGATAATTTACCTCGTTCGTAAAGTTATTCTCGTCCCGGGGTTTTTTCGCACTATTGTATCGATACACACGCGCATGTAATCCAATTTAACATGTAAATAGGTGAGGTTATTTATATCCTTCACTTTTTACACGTCGTGGCTGGATGCGTGTAAAAATAGGGAAGAGAATGAGAGAGAGAGAGAGCCGATGCTGCCGGCAAGGATCTCGCCGTTAACTGTTAACGTACGGTACACACGTTGTCGGTACTATGTGCGCCCGATTAAAAGGCATCCGTGCAAAGAGCGCGTTGTGTAGAAAAGATTACGGGTGGCGCGATAAAAGTCCGGTTAATCGTGCGGTTGTGCCCACGGTTTTTATCCGTCACCGTTTATCGATTATCGCGCGAAAACCCCCGACTGAAAAATCCGAGGTTGATCCTCGGAGCGCCGGGGAAGCGCTTTCAACACTTCTCGCGCCCATTAATTCTCTCGTTATTCGCAAACGAATTGCGTTTCGAGGGAAAATGCTATTGATTATTTTATAAAATAAACGCTTAAAACGATGAAACGCGCGCGCGGCGGAGAGAGAATCGTTGTTTCTCTCTCCGCGCGCGCGTATATCGCGAGTTTGAGAGATATAATGTTCCGCTCTCCGCGCGTTCGAGGAGTATATATTGGCCTTGGGGATGGAGCGCGTTTGATTTTTTCTCTCTTCTGTTCAACGGCGGTCTCTTTCGTCGCGTTCGAAGCTTTCCTCCCCCTCACCCTCCTACCCCTGGTCCTTCTTTTTTATTCAGAGAGCTATTTTTCTGACATCCACATCGCGCCTCGTGTCTGCGATCTGCGAATGTTTCGGTAAATTTAGCCGCATCGACGGGTCGGACGGTACCAGCGCGAAGATATGCTTTTGACACCGTCGGTGATGTATAGTCCTCATATGCGCGAGAGATGAGAAGCCTCCGCGTACACGTGCTCAAGGCTAAATTGCATTGTTTTTTGTGTACACAAATATTATTTTGTTATTGCGGGCCTCACTCTCTCTCTCTCTCTCGAAAGTAAAACGTTAGCTTTGACAGCGCGTGGGGGATAGGATTGGGAGGTGTGCCATTAAAGAACCCGTCATCGCCCGAATATAAGCGACTTTTTCGTTCGCGTCGAATATTTTTATATTCGACACGTTACATTTTCGCACATTAGCATCGCTCCTCCCTCGGGAGGGAGATTCGGCCGCGCGACTCTCAAATGACCTTTTTACCACTGCGAAATTTTCACGGTACACGCATTTGCGGTCGAATTTTCGCGTCGACGGCTTTTTTGTAAAATTTCAGCGGGGCGGCGGCGGCGGCGGGGCTTTGTATTAGCGAGATTAAAACAGTGTATCAGTGCGCAACAGCGTATAGGGAGAGTACACCCTATCCCCCGTATATATATATATTCGACGCGATATCGTATAAATCAAAATTCTACGCGCGCACCTCTCGCAATTTCGCGCATTACCGTCGGGCTGACGGTTTAAAACGATCGGGGATAGACTTTTATACGCTCGCGCGCGAACTGCCGTTGTTGGAGTATAATGAGATCGAGGTGTATATTCCGCGCCGTTCTTTGTCAAGCCACGAGCCGCGTCGTGTCAATGCATATTGCATTTTCTGCCGTTATATTGACATGACCTTTTAAAGGATTAATCGATATGGTCGCCTCGCGCAATAAGGTGTTCCGTCGATGAGAAACAAGGGCCGCGGACGCCGCCGCCGCCGCCGCCAACGCTCTCGATAGGAATTATCGTAGAATCAGGTCGCGACTATTATTTATCCCTTTCCCACCGTCGGGATTCGGGTCAATCGATCCGATATCGGTTACATACTTACATCGTTAACACTGCGTCGTTGCTTTTTAAAAAACCGCGACGCGCCTCATCGTCGCACGTCATTGAATTACCGCCACTTGACGCGCGGACTTTCGACGATGCTTCGCGCGCACGCCGCGCATGGCCCGAAACACGCCTCTACGCTGACGTCAATTTTCGATTCTCTGACACCACAGAGGATTTCGATTGCGGGAGTGACGCTGGAAATACCGAGGGTATTACTAAATTTGCATCGACCGCGAAAATAAAACGTATAAATAGAAATATGAAAATTAGGAGGTGAATGCAATTATTCGTCGTCATTATATTTATCAGCAGTAATTATTCGTTGCTATATTTATCGGCGAGTGATTATTTATATTTATTTATCATTAGCATTTATTAGCATTTAATATCATTATTCATTAGCATTTATTATCGTCAATGTGTGCGGTCGGCCTTTTGAAATTTACCACGGGCCCTCGAAAGAGTACAATCCGACACTGACTTCCATGGAAATCGCAAAACCCGTTTTCGCCAACGCGTTTCCTCAATTATTAACACCGCGTATAGTCATCGGGGGGCCCCCCCCCCAGATCGGCTCCTGTAATCTCTGTCGTAGTCTCTCTCGCGTTGCTTACACCATTCTGATTGGAAATCGTGACGCGTTCCTCGGGCGAGTCGCGAATGCCAATCGGATACGTATATCGGTCCGCGAAAAACCGAAGGAGAGAAGAATCGCGCGGCGCACGCCAGAGATCGGCGTGATGCATTTTAAGTACGGCAAAACGTATCGCCTCTCTCCCGCCCCTCCCCCTCGCTCCTCGCTCCTCCCTCCTCCTCTTCCTTGTCGTTGCATAATTTCGCTACCGCTTGACACGCGATGCAATTCCACCGCGAGGCAATAACGTTCCACGCAATTATTTTTCCGTGATGAATCGTATGCGTCGGCGGTCAGGGCCGCCGTCATTACCGCGTGCGCGCGGACAGTCCATCCATCCATCCATCGTCTTTCGGAAATGGTAGGCGACGCGAAGATTTGTCAGAGTGCTATATAACAGATTTTTGTCGGCGGTGCGCCGCGCGGGGCAAATTGAACTCTTGGCAGACGCGCGGAATTGCGATTCCGCGAGAGGAGCGTATTTACAAAATTGAACCATATCACTTGCCTCCATGAATGCATTATAGGCTCCGTTCGTATTGTATAATTTGCGATAAGATAATGAATTATCGCAAAAGCGCTATCTAAATTTTTACTTTATCTGCGCTCCTGTATTTTCTTCCAGATTGCACGCACGAGATTCTTTCAATGTTTTTTTTTTTCATTTTTTTTTTTTTCAAATTATCGGAGTGAAAGACTGGAAGGTGAACAGGCGGTCGCGTATTCCCTTTGTGATTCTTTATTTCCCCGCAAACTCTGCATTATGAATGCAACGGATATGTGCATTCATGCGGCGCACAGCAATTTTTCTGCCGGCGATTATTACGAAGTAGTTCCCAATATCTCTCCGCGTTTACGTCCCGCGGAAAGAATCCTCCGTTCGCGTGTAGGATTGCCGCACGCGAGCCATGATAAGCGGTTCGTTTGCATTTCCCGTAGCAGATAACGCTGATTCATTTTCGAAGCAAGATCTCCCTCTCTCCCTCCCTCTCTTCCTTCTTGATTTTTTCCCTCCTCGTAGTCTGCAAATGCGAACGTCAATCTAACGTCAATCTCAAAAAGAGATCGATCGAACATCGACGATGTAATATCGAGCTTCTCATTACGAGACATTTATTCAACGGTCTGGGTGGAAAAAGTGCTCTCGAAGATTGTGGCGTTCGATAAAAAATGGGAGTGTGCTTCAAGGGAGTCTAAATATATGTAACAAAAAAAAAACGATTGCAGCTCTTCTCTAAATAATGTCAAATCTTTTTTTTTTTTACGAGACATCGTAAATGTCAGTTTACGATTATTGATATTCACCGGTATTCACAAATTGTTATTAATATCGATGTCGAGCATTGTAAAAGGATAGCCGTCGGGAGGAAATGGTACAATTTCGATCGTGGTGCTCGCGGCAGGTGGAAATACACGCTCGACGGGGGCGGCGCGGCGTCGCGTTTCCGTTGTCGCGGGGAAAACTACCGGGGATCGCTTTCGCGTGTCCCGGCCGTCCCGGGTGCCGCGCGGTAGTATCGGGCTGCAGGGAATCCGAGAGCTCGCAACCGAAATTATAGATGCTTTCGATTCGCCCCTCGCCACCGGGCATCGGCGAAAGGGGAGGTACGTACCCATTATACCGCAGGTTTCTGTCGCCGCCGCAGCCGGCTTTACAAACAGACGCACGGCGATTGACGTCAGATCGTGGTCTTACGACAGCCGCGACGGGTTTACATGACAATTATTTTGACGCGTTATCGGAGGCGCGCGGTATCTCTTATGATATCTGTCAAGCCTTTTATCTTATTCGGGCAGACAGGCAGCAGCTCGTGCGCTCCGCAGATTGCGTTCGATGGAAGGTCATTTTTCTCACAGGCGCGGCCGTCCGCGCCCGAGATTCTATCCCGGAATCAAAGGAGCCAACACCACACTGCACTGGGAAGTCGGATTTTCCAGTTCTCAGATACCGCCGATTCGACCGCGAACGTCCGGTCGTTCGGACTCTGCACTCACGTTCGAGTCACGTGTCGCGAGACTGTCAACTGATCGTAATCACTTCACGTTTGCTAGCAGTCCTCGCGTCACGTTTTTTTTTCTTCTTTTCTCAGTCCAGTCGTCGATCGAATCGAGTAATTCGAAAACGGTTTTGATTACCAGCGAAATACGCAACGACGGCATACAACGCCGACGAGTTTCGTCAAAAATAAAGCGGATATCGGTGTAGGATATGGTGCCCTGTAAATTGTAATAACTACAGTAATTCTAGACGGTAACGTCAAACCCGACCGGATCGTGTGTCGCGGCGAAGCGGAGATAGGTATTTTATGAATGAGCATACACGAAAGTGTAAAGAATTTATGCACGCACGCGTTGAATTTTAACGTTCGTTAAACGAAATTTATTTGCTTTATCTACCCGCATGTTAAAAATTAATTAACGAATTAAAAAGTAAAACGCTCAAGGCTCGCCCGCTCATCCGCGCTTAATTATTATTAACGGCATTTGTGCGGCCCCCTGTTTATTTTATATGTACAATATATACAATATATCGCTCAAGTTTTCGGTGCCGGACGAGCGCTCGCCTTTCCAACCCTGCTCGAAGCGTTAACTATTATTAATGGACATTTTTCCTCCGATCCGTGATACTGTATCTCACATCTGTATGCAAATTGGAAATGTCCTGACCTAATTTCGTAGCTGCAGTAGTGTAGGTCAACGCGCATAGATCAGTAGTGTAGATCGATGACTGGCGTTCTTATACTGTGCCTCAAACGACTACAACCCTTTCTACGAGCAAGGCATTCTGTCTCTTTTTTTTTCGATACCACCACGTGTTTTGCGTTACATTTCATAATAATAAATAAAACATTTTTTTTATCAGGATAAGCGTCTCCCGCCAAGTATGTTTTTTCATATTTCACGATTAATAATGTAACAATATATATAGCGCAATCATATCTCGTGTTCGTCGACTAAATTTAGACACAACTTACGGAATGTAATTTGCGCTCTTACTACTCCATTACGTTTTAATTAACGCGATTGAGGTTGCGACGTAATAGTGCGATGCAAATTGAATCTACGCACAATTGAGTGTTCACGATAGGGAAGAATAATTCTTGATCGCTGATCGCAATAAATTGCCATAGACGGGAGACGGGAAGGGAGGGAGGAGGGACTCGCGGGATGCAGGAACGCGCGCGGGTCGACGTCAGCAAGCGCGTTTACGTCGGGACTTTAATTGTCAATCATTATGACGACCCGCGCTCGTGCACGGGCGGGAGCCGGAAAACGAGACGCGAGAAGTTCGATCTCGCGAAAGCATTAGTCTCTCTCGGCAAATAAATTATACGCGTGTGTGCGTAAAAGCCGTCGAAAATTACGCGCTTCGTTTCGCATCGCGGATGTTTCCTGATAAATGGCCGCCGCGGCGCAATGGCGCTTAATTAATTAATATTAATCACATGTCGAACCTCGACCTCCCTCCCTCCCTCCCGCCCCTCCCGCCACCGGGTGACCCATAAACACACTTTCGAATCTTTATGAATAATCGACAGGGAGATTCGAACGTTGCACGGCCCGCGTCGAAAGACGAGAGGATGATACGCGGATATGCGCGCGCGGGAGCCGCAAATTGCACAGATGTTTCGTTAACGCAATTATAAAGCGCGACGAGACGACTGTACACTCCGCCGGAGAGTTTACGGCCGCAATTAGTCACGGGAAATGAGCGCCGGCCGATGACGATTCCGCGGACGGACGGAATCATGACGTAAGAATGAAGATTATAGAGCGCTAGCCGCGCGGCGAGCTGCAGCTTCTATGAAATGTCAAAACGACAAATCTAAATATACGCGCGTATAAGAATACAAGTGCACGGATAAATATACAAATAAGCGTGTCCGAATCGGGCTCTCGGACCTCGAAATGAAACTTACTTCGGGTATTTATTATTCATCCCCGCGTACCGGAACGAGAGAAGGCTGTTAAATATACAAATTGGGAAAGTTTAGTTTCGTCTACGAGCCATTAGATTAAATTCTAATTGCGAGCTTGAAATTAAACTGAATTATGTAGAGATTTTTACTCGAGATAAGACTCGAGTAAGTTTGGGAAAACGCTTCAGGTGATAACGCAAGTTTAAAAACTCGAGAACACCGCCGTATCAAATCGATATTGCGCGCGCGCTCGAGTTTTTCCTCTCATATTTTACACAGGTTTAATAAACAGGAAAGCTGAAGCGTCCGTAGGGACGTTACTTCGGAGAAAAATAATTCGACGATTGCGATCGGTAAATTCGGCCTACTGAGCGATGTCCGATAACGGACAGCGGCGATGTAAACGAGATAAAACAACATTAAGATCGTCCCGTAATAAAATATGATAGGTTTTTTTTTATCACGATTATTTCATAATTTAATTAAAATCGTATTACGCGATTACGCTATCGTCGTGTTACAATCTTATCTATTAGTACGGAGTGACGTATACTTATTATCGCGGCTCACTAACCGCTGCTTTCATAGCGCGCCGCAGGTGCAAACGGAGTTTAATATATCAATTGGATGACGTTTGTATATCTATATATTTCTTTTTGTCCATGAAATTTCGTTCCAATTCCGTTTGTTTGTATCTCTCTCTCTCTCTCTCTCTCTCTCTCTCTCTCTCTCTCTCTCTCTCTTATACAAGATGCGCTGCACCAAATTTGAAGAAAATATAATATAAGAATTAATAGTTAATATAATTTTTAACAATTAACACTTTCAGTATTCGTAACATTCTGCATAATTCCTGGATAAATTTTAATGTTTTGCATTTCGAACTTTCGGAGTTTCCTACGCCTTCGAGATGTTCGTGGCAATTACGTGCAACAAAATACGGAATATTATCAATTTATTGTCGACGATTTACAAGGCACCGAACACGCGACGGCGAATGTTGCTCCTTTGCGCGTACGGATCGCACCATTAAAATTAAGAACGGGATTTCTGGGGCACCCTGTGTACAAATGGCGCACAAATGGGTGCGCCGGTTCGCCCGAGGGGGAGAAAGAGAGTCGGAGCCGCGTGCACACGAAGACACCGCGACGCTATTTTTAATCACGAGCGAGCCTGCTAAATGGAATTACTTTGTCTTTTGCCGTTCCGCGAAATGCATCCCGGACACCGTTAACACGCGCGGAAAGAACCCGACGACATTTTTACGCGACAGTTTACACGGAACGCTCGGGATTCCGCAGAGATCGATGAGCACGCGCCAATATCCCGCCGTGATTCAGTCATACGCGGTCGAATGTTCTCACGAACATCTTTCCTCCTCTTCCTCCTCCCACCCTTCTATATCGCGTTTCGAGCGAATTGCACAACTTTTATACGGGAACGTTTAACGTCACGTGTTTGTGAATACCTATATCTATGAACGCACGTTCTTCGAATTTAGCTCGCAAAGTACGTTTCTTCCTAGATATCTATCTGTTTGTCACTTCGGAATGTTTTCGAAAACATTCATTGTCGGACAATTTCGAAACAGCCAGCGTCTGAGTGCTTTTCTTAAGTTATCGATTCGCGGTGTTTCCAGGCGAAATTTTAAAATATCCGTCCTTCACTCTTTTCAGAAAATTGCTTGATGTCGTGTCGCGAGAGAGAGAGAGAGAGAGAGAGAGAGAGAGAGAGAGAGAGAGAGAAAGAGAGCCACGTATGACATACACGCGGGTGAAGGTCTTGTGTTTAATCCCAACGAATGAAGCGGAGTTTCGGATACCGCCTCTTCGATCGGGAGGGAATGACGTAATGGCCTAATTAAGATTTAAGTGACGTCTCTCTGAAAACGCCAAATTGAATTCCTCGGTTCAACACCGAGTCTCGCCGGTAATTTCTCTCTTTCTCTCTCTCTCTCTCTCTCTCTCTCTCTCTCTCTCTCTACCCCATTTCGATCTTTCCAGGAAATAATCTTGTACACGCGTTAGGTATATACATATATATATATATATAGTTGTAACTCATCTGTCTCTTCCCCTTGTATCGTTCTCAAGTATCTCAATTACACGCTGCGTGCGTTCGTATTATACGCGATTTTCCGTATCTGACGTCAGCAGACGCAGCCGAAATATCTCTCGAGGGATCGCGCAATGAGGAAAAGATCTGGTAATAGCTACCAAATGTATCTTGTTTAGCGTATTGGTGCAATATTTAGTAAATATTGTCAAACACAATAATAGTAACCAACCGTTTGGTAATAATTACTAAACATTATTAATATTTACAAAAGTAGAATTAACGTTTAGTTGATTTTGGTTATATTAACCGAACATTCGCGGAAAGAACGATTTTGCTGGAAAGTCAACAAATTTGGGTTTGAAAATAATTTTGTTAGATCATAAAAATAATTCCGATTCCAACAAGAATTATTTTCAAATCTTATATCCAGCAAAATCGTGTTTGCTTGAAATTATTTCATCAAAGCTTCAGTAATTATCATCTAAACTCGATTGTTATTATCAGACATTTTTCTCAGTGCGGATAGAAACGAGGGAGAGAAGGGGAAAAAGGATGAGAGGGATAATGCAGTTTTGTCTGGACGCTCTCTCTGTCTTACTCGTCACGATCTCTCCCAACACTCTTTACCTTCCTCTTCCTTCTCTCTGTCGACATGATAAAATTGTGCTATTTCCACGAGGAGCTTATATCATTACGGGAGCAATCACCGTCCCGAGGAGAGACGGGGGAGGAAAAAAAAACGATCGAATGAAATCGTTTCTTCCTGAATACGAATCTTGTAGGACGAACAGGGGGGCGTAGGAGGGAAGACATGACTGTGCAACCTTGATCATTATCCGAAACGATCTTGGCAAACGACGTCGTGACGTGCGAAGATCCGCGCGAGATTGATTAAATTTGCGCTGCTAACGGCCGATCTCATCTTTTGTCCTAATTTTCGAACCTCGCTTCTGGAAAGAGGAAGCGAATCGTTTTAAGGAAGGCATCAAAAATATGACGAAAAATACGCGAGAAAGAGGCAGAGAGAACGAGGGGAGGGAGGAAAATGTACTCTTATGATTTATTTACTCGAAAAAGCTGAAATGAAGTGGACGCTCGGTGTTTTTTCGCGCGCGTTTTACAATCTCGCCTCGCGCAAACATCGAAATTCCGCGGAAGCGGGCTGACGACGGGGCCGCGCCGTTTGTTTCCGCGGGTGAGACGAGTCGAGGCCGCGTCGGGCGTCGGTCGCGTCGCGGGGGGAGAGGTCGGTGAAACAATTTTCCACAACACCACACACCGCACGAATTTTCCCGCGACGGGCCGACAAACACCGCAGAGTCCGGTACCGCAGAATCCGATAGCGCGCGGGAGCTATGCCCCCATGTTACTACTCTGCACGTTGCACGTCTCTCACCGGCACGTAAAAGAGGCGCGCCGGTGCGTATATTATCGGCGATTACGTTACACGTGCGCGCACGGCGAGGCCGAGGGGAGGAGAAGGAGGAGGGCAGGAAAGTAAGGGGAGGGGGGGACTCCACCCTTGGCTGGCGATCGGCACGCGTGCGTTGACCAGCGACGATGCGTCGACACAGTTAATGCACGCTGCAGCGGAAAGGAGAGATAAGGACAGACAGTTAAATGGATAGACCGGGATTGAGAAAGAGAGAAATTTAGTAAAGTTGAGTGTACATAGCTATGAAAATAAATAATTAAATTATCAGATATTTATTTTATCAAGAGGTAGAGAGGCATTATGGACTGCCAACTTTGCGTTTTTCTTTATGCGGTAATAACTTTTTCATTTAAATCGGGATCGCGAATACTTTTGAATACTTCTCGCAATACTTCTCGATGAAACTTTCGAGGCGCTGCTTAGAAGTCCCAAGAGAGAGTGCCAGGTACCCGAAAAAGATTTTAGTCTCCAGGAACTTGGGCAATTGTCATCCGAGAGGCGAAAAGTCGGCGGACGTATTTTCGTTTTTATCTTTATTGTTTTGAGACTGTTTGGGATAATCGCTGTGGCCGGAGTTAATCCTGGAATAGCCAAGAAAAATTGTCGAATTTTCGCGAAAAAAACAATATTTCGAGTCTGTTATAGTAAAAGATTTTGTGTGTGTAAAACGAGCGAAACGCTGAAATATTGAGACCGCGTAAAAGTGATGTCTCGCGCGTGAGTTACTTCGATAACACTAACGGCCGTCTTCAAAGAGATCGAGCGCGGCTACGACTATGTACATTTCTGCGTGTGTCGCGCGGTTATAACGACACGACGGAAGTGTTCCGACGGACAACGGCATCCGCCAGACCCACAAAGGCCGGGATCGGTCATCGGAGATATTATATACTCGCGGCGGCAAACGCGCGCGCTTTCGCACCGCCTGCAGAATGCTGCACGTGCGCGTGTGCGATTCGACAGAATCGTCAGGTAAACGCGCTCGATCGATATAGGTATACATAGGGCCGGGCCGCCCGATGAGACGTGAAAATATATCGTATATACGCAAGAAATAAATAAGTATAAATTAATAACGAGGGATAGATAAGAAGTAAATAAATAACGAGAGAATGGGAAAGGAACGACCGGAGCCAGCTCGGTGCGTGACAGTTTTTATCGCGTGTGACAATCGGACAAGTGGCTGTCACACGCGATACAATTCGGCCACGCACCGAATATATCTGCCGATCCGCGGCGCGCGCGCGCACGCTCGGCTTTATCCCAATCTTCCTGTCCTTTTAAGTGAAGTGAATTAAGTGGATTAATGGGTATCGAGGGAATCGCGGTAATCTCCGTGACTCAAGTCGGAATGGGTGGCCCCCGAAGCGGATTGCTTTAATGGGAAACACGCCCGCGAAAAGTCCATTGATGTTACCTATACGGGCACGCGTAAATATTTTCGTTCCCGCCGCTTTATTACCTCCGCTTCAGTATTCCGCTTATTACCTCATTGTATACTGCATTTTACTACCTTCCCCGATACCCGGTGTCGTATTTCATCGCGTCCCGTCCCCCTCCCCCTCCCGCCCCGGCTCGTTCGGGTAATTCGGCCGCGATTCCCGAGGCAATTTTCGACAACTTGGCGCCTCGCCGAGGACCTCGATTACTGTGACGCGATATTGTTAACGAAGAATATCGTCTGGCGGGAAAGAGAATATTGCGCGAGAACATAATTCCGGCCGCGCCATTGTACGTGTGTGCATATATATGTAATAAAAGTTGTCGAGTTTCTCGCGAGGTGTGAAAAACGGAGAAAAGAAACGAATCAACTTCGCTCGACGCACGTTCGCGCGCGCGTTCGTATAAGTTAAATAAGCCAGAAAAATCCACAAACGCTCGAGGAACGCTCGACGTTCCCACGTGGATGACGTCACATACGTAGCGTAGGAAACTCTCTCTCGCCGCGCGGAATACTCGAAGATCCACTTTTAATGAGTTCACCTACACCCGAACTCGATTCCGCTCCGCGCGCGCTCTCAGCCTCCCGAGGCGGTCCCGTTTTATCTCTCGAGTTGTGCGAAGACGCCGCAAAAAATCCGCGTACGGAAAAGCGCGACCCGCGCGCGAGATCAGTCAGTGCTCGTGAAGGAGAAAAGAAGGGGGGGGGGGTAGGAAGAAGAGGCAGGTTTTATCATAAGCGCGAGAACTTGTGCGAAAACTTTTCGCGATGATAGCTTCGCGTTTTTCGAAGGCTGCACACAATTAGCGGGAAACAGAATTGAAATGATCATGTTTGCTCGTTTACGTTGCTTATTACGCGATTGATAGCGTGGGCTCGTACGAGCGACTTTAACGTTTAAGAAAAAAAAAAAATCCGTGTGAATCTGCGCAACTTTGCGCCCGCACGCAACTTTGTGCACTTGGAATAATCTCCGTTATTGTGTCCTAGCGTGGGTGGAAATTATGCCGGAGTGGGTGGTAATTAGAGTGACACGTGACTCCTTAACCCTTCGCGGAATTCTGTTCCGCGTTATGCAACAGAGGCGTAAAAAGAAAGACAAGGATGTGGATGTCATTGGTTGAACTTTATGCAAAGCGACTCATCGATGCCAGTTTCAATCATTTTAATTATTTTTTTAATAAAATATGGTATCGTGATAATTATTAAAATGCTATTATGTAAGACACTTAAGTGTGCTATATGACAAATATGACATAAAGTGCTCATATCTCTATCTCCTGAAAATATTGCTAGTTGAAAAAAATATTCATGACTTTTACTATCTGTCTCCCTCCCTCTCTCTCTCTCTCTCTCTTTCTTCAATTTAGATATTAACATATTCAACAGCAGCCTCTTTAGAAGTTAAATAAAAACAGTGATGCAATCAAGGCCTAGGCGAATGGTAGAATCATGAATGATGCATCGGGACAGATACCTTCTTCGCAATCATTATACATGCTGAGAACTTCATCGCAATTTTAACGTGCCGCGTGTATTTTCGAAAAGACCGTCGCGACGACGATAAAGGCCGGCAAATCCGATTAAAATTTCGTGCACGCGACAAATAGTCGCCGGCCATTCTTACCTTGACCGTGCCTCGTTATCTATCTCTGCTGTTGGAAGATGTTTTTTTTTTTTAAACGTGCTGTCATTAAAAGTGACCATTAAGTAACCGTAGCTCGAACACAATGGATCGAAACACGCGCTGTCAATCTACATTTCGAGAAACGATTGCAAGCCGAAAATTATTTATCGTTACCGAGATCGATACGGAAAATTATTCTCCGATTACGCCATCCATTCGTAATGTAAGGCGCTGTAAATTTAGAGTTTACATCATCGCCGGCGCCTTATAACCCGCTGGCGCGTTTTCTTTACTTTCCTTTTTTTTTTCTTCTTTCGCGTGAATCGCCAATGTCGCGCATATGCGACGACGCGGCGGTGAAAGTATTAAACAAATATATGCGTCATCCTTGTGGATAATATTGTTGTTCGCTTAACGACCATATCACGGAATGCGAGTGAATGTTAGCGACGCGTTTAGCGTCGTTTATATCGATTCCAGCCGGCGGAGCCGGTCGGATATACGACTCGCGTTTAGAAGGGGCGTCGTATAAATATTTATTTACATGCCTTTTTCTTCTCCCCTCCCCCTCACGTCTCCTCCGCGAGCGTGTCTCGCGAGCATTAAGGACGAGCTCGGATTTTGATAAGAAAATGGGTTGTATATATGTGTGTGTGTGTGTGCGCGCGCGTGACGCGCCAGAATTCCGAGAACGCGCCGCGCGGCGGCGAGAAGGGTGTTTGCGTAGGTCGCTCTTTTACATTCATGAATCATTCTCCCGGCGTTGATTTCTTCTATCTCTCGCGAAGCGCGAGCGTGTCCGATGACTAGTTGTGACGCGACACTATTTATTCTGCGTCCGCGTGGAACGCGGCTCCGTTTCCTTCTCGCGCTTGGCAGGTGAGAGTTACATTTTTTTCGGCGATCATGTGATTAATCTTTCAACGGGACCACGCAGACACATATATATACACATACACACACATTCGCGAAACTTATCGTTTCTTATTTCTTTGTTAAATTTCTTTCTCTCGAAAAACAAATATTCTTTAGTATGTTTAGAAGTGTCATAAAATCAAGATATGTATCGTCGTGTTGAAAAGTGGCGAAAGTAAAAAATTAGCATTTTTGAGATAATAAAAGGAAATTGACCTGAAGACTTTAGGATCAATTTTTCTTTTACTATCTCAAAAATGCTAATTTTTCACTTCCATTACTGTGTCATTTTTCTATTTACGCGGTGTTATATCCAATTATAGACTGTATATATATTATGAAATTTTCTTTGCTAAAACAATTATTACTTATTGAACAATAAGTCACTTACATCTTATCGACAGGCTTATCAGGCGGAGTCAATTTGACAAAATTTCTATTGCTGAACCTTTATTATCTACATCTTCGGGCGGGCAATGTAAGCTTGACATACTCGTATTTTGCAACTTATTTTTACCAACGTAGATCAACTTTAATCTCGGGGTTCGACTTACTCTTTATCTTCTTCCAACTTTAAGAATTTTAGAAAAAAATAAAGAGGGCAAGTTAAGAGGCAAGAGATTAAAGTTAATCTACATTGGTAGAAATGGACATCAGTCTCGTGACGGAAGATGAACGACGAAATTGGATTTGACGACGAAACGAAACGTGATGGAAGACGCGAATCCGGACAAGATTCTCCGCCTAGTTTCTTTAATACATTTCGTTCTCGCATTAATATTCGCGAAAAGTGTACTTTCGAGCTACCGGCGAACGTGGAATTTCCGGCGATCTTGCAGGATCTGACATTTAACGAGACGTTTCTCATCTTACTGGCGGTGGCGACGGCGGCAGCAGGGTGCAGTTAATAAAAAGAAACGGCGACGCGCCCCCCCGGACGGGATTAACGTTACGTGACGGTGTGGTACGCGGGTGAATAATGAGAGCGGCTCATGCAAAAGCGATTAAACTCGTTTAGCTAAGAGCCGTCTGAGCGGATAATAAAATCGCGCGGGGTCTAATTCGATGAACGTGCGTAAGCGGTGACATCATTTCGCGCGACCTCCGCGCCTCCTCCTCTCCCTCCCCCCTCTCCCCACGCCGCCCCGCGCTCTCTACGGGAGCATTAATGACGATACGCTCCCGTGGTCCCGCGGTCACTCGGCGCTGAAACAGCGCCAGCGACTCTCCCCGGGCGTCGTTCCTCCAGCGACGAAATGCCTATCGCCGTCGTCGTCGCCGCGGGGCCGTCGCGTAATCCGCGCGCATTCCACGCGCGAGAGTTAACGGCGGGCGACCCGGCAACCTTCCTATAGCTGCAGCTCGCGCGCACTCTCGCACAGATCTCCGTATTTATAGCATTGTGTGCGGGCAGACAGATAGACGGAGAAAGGGAGGACACACGGCGGCGCAGCGACGTCGTCGGATGATCGAATCGGAACACGTAAGAGAGAAGGCCTTCGTATAGGAAGGAGTCGGCCGGCGCGGCGGCGGCGTGGAGAACACGTATTGGAGAACGCGATTGCGGATCGGTCGCGCGCGAAACGGGACGGACGCGGGACGGGTCCGAGAATTCACGATGAATTACATGTATTTTTCACGTGCAACGTGACAAATTGTATTTTTCACACAGCGGCGTGAATGTGCGCGCGATCGTTATCCGTTATACCATTATTATTACGGTGCAAGGCTGCCGCCGGTATATCGATCCTCGACCGATCCTTGACGGCTGACTCATCTTACCTTCAACGATCGGCTTAACCGATTAACTGCCGCTCTGTTCGGGTCTATTTGATCTAGAATGTAGTTTATTTTCTTATTTAGTATATACAATGTTTTAATTGAAAACTTTTCTCTGATGGTATATTCGATGACTTCGTTTATGACTTCGTTAATGTATCTCTAATAATGATCTTTTTTTTCTATGAAAATTTTTTTTCTTTTAATTTTTTTTTTTTTTAGAGCTTCTTAATCGCATTGACGCAAGCGATATGATCGTGCAGTAGATTTAAACGGAAACGGCGGGGTTAAACGGCGCGGAGTTTCCGAAAGCCGAGACTCGAGGAAAATCGCGTTTTTACGACGGTTGAGGAGCGGGGGAAAGAGGAGGGGGAGCACTTGAGGTGACCGAGGGGCGATGCATTTTGGAAGTATTTCAAGTCTCGCGAGATCGCGCTATAAAAGTCGCCCTAGAGCGCGGTTTCGCCGGCCTGAAACGCGCGCGGCGAAATGCAATTACGGACGCGCGCGCCAAATGTCCCGACGACGGCCGTTTTAATGAAAAGCGACGGAAACGCTCGCGGAACGACGCGAACGGGAAATTGCTTCTCCTTACGCAATTTTCGTTTCGGGGATCGATGCAAGAAGCTGTCCCCGTGTATCCCGGATGCCATCCGGTCGCCTCCCGTGGTAGAGCGAGACACACACGAATTTCGGTCTCGGTACGGAGCCGATGAGACGCGGCGCCGTCTTCGATTACTTCCGTCACGTTTCTTTCTTTTTTTTTGTTTTTGCTTTCGTTTTCCCCTTTTTCTATCCATTTCCTCGCTACCCTCGGTCGTTCGACGTTCGTTTAGCAGTCGGAGCACCGGAATGTCACGATCTCGACGCGACGTGTCCCACGCGGCGGAAGCGGCGTTCTTCAAAGGAACTCAACGCTCGCCGGCCGTCACCGCGATTTATTATCGCCCGGTTTGAAATAACGCGTGTCGGGAGGGTTGAGAGGATTACGTGTACCGTTCGCGGGACCATCTTGAGCGTGGGGAACGCGTCGCCGCGTCGCGTCGCGACGACGACGACGCCCGGCGTCCCGACGTCTCTCCAATTGTCTCCCCGCCGTTGATCTTTCGTCACGGCGGAGCTTTTACCGAACGGATTAAATTTCCGTGGTACTCCCCGATATGTGTGCTCGGATCGTTTACTCCTCCGGGACGAAATTTTTATCTCAGAAAGGAGGGGCCCCTCGCTTTTTCCGGCCGCCTCGGTCCCGCTCTTTCCTCCGGCCCGTCACGCGTCTTTCGTTTTGAACGCCGGAAGCGGCGTTGCTGACAGGTGCGACCGGAAATGAAAGACTCGCGCGTGTAGTGAAGCCCGCGCGCGAGCCGCACGTAGTATGTGCGTAATGAATCCACGATTCGAGATAAAACAGCGGATCCTAGACAAAGAGGGGGGGAGGGGGGGAAGGAAAAGAGGAAGAGAGAATAAAAAAAGAGAGAGAGAGAGAGAGAGGAGTTGCGCTCGCGATCTACTAGAGGGCAACACGAATCGATTATTACTAGATTATTACTTTGCTAATGGCTAATTTCACTTAACACACTCGCCTCTCCGCGGCAATCGGGAACCTAGTTTCACACGTTGCTGGATGCACCGCCCACCATCGCACGCCTGCCTGCCTGCCTGTGTGGTGTGATAAAGCCTCTCCTCTCTCGATACGTCACTCACGGGAAATCATGAAATTGTGACAGGAGGAGGGCTGGTGGGGAGGGAGGGGAAGACGGACCTTAAAAGGGTAGTCGTCCGGCGTGTGTTTGTTCGTCGATTTCCTTCGAACACACGTCGCCTTTCGAATACGGTGCACGAAGGGGGAACCATCAGGAGGTAAACGTGCCTCTCTCTCTCTCTCTCTTTTTCTTTCTCTCTCTTCCTCCCTCTCCCCCTCTCATCGCTCGCGGTCCCTCTTCTCCGCCCGACGCGCGTCGTTATTTTTAGAGCACCGTGTTTGTATTCCTATCGAGCGAGCGAGTGACAGTCCGTCCCGTTAGCGGTATTTTCCGTTCCTCTCAGCGAGCGCGCGTTCGCGGCGTTCGGTTTTTTTTTTTCACCCCCGGGACTCCTGGCTTGGTGCCCTACCTTGGCGTCCCGCGCCAACCTTCACGTCGCCGTCCGCGCGCGTCCGCGCCAGCCAGAGCCGCTTCCGCTCGCGCGGACACGCACAGCACAGCGTCGAGCGGGCCGCCTGCCTTGCCGAGGCGCGCATAACCTCAATCTCGGTGGCGCGACGACGCTCCAGCCCGCCGCCCGCGGGGGAGGGGGTTGTTCCGCTCCACCTGACGGAGAGGACGGGGCTCACGGGGCGAGTGCACTCTCTCGGCTCTTTAAACTCGACGGGGGCGAGAGAGAGAGAGAGGGTTAACCGACCTCCGGGATTTAGCGCGCGCGCGGGGCAGCCGCGACGGGAGCGCGGCCTCGTGATCTTCCGCTCCGATCTCGCCGAGATTCCCTCCGTGACACGGTGGTGCGCGTTCGCTCGGGCGCCGGGTTAAAGGAGTTTGACATTTAGCGCGAAGCGCCGCGGTAGGGTCGACGTGGTATACGTGCGCCTGTGTGTACGTGTATGTGTGTGTGTGTATGTATGTGTGTTCGTGTGTGTGTATATATACGTGTATACGTAGGCACCAGCACTACGGCGAGGCGATGTTGCTCCTTTCGACGTCGCTGCACACCCCCGGAATCAATAATCGCGTTGCATAAGCGACGAGAACGTCCGTCGCGAGCGAGCGAGCCGCGTGCCCTCACGTCCACGTCGCCGTCATCGTCATCGTCACCGTCATCGTCGGACATAATTTCCTCGAGTTTCCCCGAGAACACGCGGCCGCGGCGTATATCGATTGCGTCCGCGTTTCCGTTTCTCCGAGGAGGACCGCTGATCGCTGGAGAGTGCTGCCCGTCGTCGTCGTGCAACAACGATGTGCGCTACACACCTCGTGATGGTAGATTCAACTTGTTTAATCCACCTTCTCTGTCTCTCACGCGTCGACGGTGGTCCGTTTAGACTGTAATTCCCTCGTCGGATGGACATTGCGATAATCGTTTAAGTTACAAATGGAATCAAACGTGACGTGTGTATGAGTGTAACATTGGAACATGCATGTTTACATGCCACTTAGCGCTCGTTACACCTTGTAAACTTGACAATTGAAGAAAGTCCCTCGTTTGTGTTTCAGCCGTTGGTCCTCCATTCACTTGGAGGCCAGTGGAGCAGCGACGCCAGAGAATAATACGAGCTGTGGTAGCCTTGCGGAAGCGTAACAGTAGTTGGCTTCGGCCAACGGGGACGACTGGGATATCATGGCGACGATAGACGGCCGGCCGGCCCAATATGGTGTCACGCTTAGGCAACTCCGCGAGCTCATGGAGCTCCGGGGTCACGAGGGTGTCAACAAAATCACTAGCTACGGTGGTGTGCAGGAGATTTGTAGAAAGCTGTATACTTCACCTAATGAAGGTAGGGTTTCACCAGCTGTGTCTTGCTGCGATAGGGCATTTTTTTCATGCGATTGGACGGATAGTCTACAAGATCTTCCTTCTAATCTTATCAAGATTTAGAATCGTACACTTCTGACATAGAAAGGCATGCGATGAGAAATTTACATGACGCTATCGTAATGATTTGCCATCTGCATAGGTCTTAGTGGGTCAGCAGCGGACATTCAACATAGGCGAGATACATTTGGTTCCAATATGATACCTCCAAAACCACCAAAAACATTTTTACAGTTAGTATGGGAGGCATTGCAAGATGTCACGTTAATCATCTTAGAAGTAGCGGCATTGGTTTCATTAGGTCTTAGCTTTTATCATCCTGCTGATGATAAAGATGAGGAAAAGCGTAAGTATATTATGATATCATGTATTTTTATCTACGAGTGATTGCCACTTAGATAGCGTAGTAACGAAATCTTATGTAGTTTTATATTTCAAATCTTTTATATGTGTAGTAATATACCTATATGTAATAACTGCAGAAAGAAATTTTGTATCAACACTTTAGAGAGTGTTTGGTGCAAAACGCTTTAAAGAGACTTTTACAACATATCCTTTTCATTTATCTCCAGCTCGGTTAGCAGATGAGGACGAAGCGAAATACGGTTGGATTGAAGGACTCGCTATATTGATTTCTGTAATTGTGGTGGTCTTAGTGACGGCGTTTAATGACTATTCCAAGGAGAGGCAGTTTAGAGGTCTTCAAAGTCGAATAGAGGGAGAACACAAGTTCTCGGTTATACGGCAAGGAGAAGTGAAACAAATCTCCGTGTCCGATATTGTTGTAGGTGACATTTGTCAGGTACATATGCAGTGACATTAATCAGATTCTTTATGCGCGGCCTTCAAATATATAAATAATCTGTTAATGTTTTGGGTTAACTTCGCGCGGTATCCCTAACATATTAATAATGCTAGTAGTGGAAACCAAAATTTTACATTAAATTAACTGTTTGACAATACAGATAAAATATGGAGACCTGTTGCCTGCAGACGGTATTCTTATACAAAGCAACGATCTTAAAGTGGATGAATCCAGTCTGACTGGAGAGTCAGACCATGTAAAGAAAGGGGACACGTACGATCCTATGGTACTTTCAGGTGAGACCGCCTTGACTGAATTATCTTCGTGTTGCCTAGATTATTTCTTGGATAAAGAAAGAGTTTCAAAGTGTACGAAGAATCGTTTCGAAGAATTAAACTATCTTGTATATATTGTATTGTTGTAAAGGTACACACGTGATGGAGGGTTCCGGAAAAATGTTAGTTACTGCAGTAGGTGTTAACTCCCAGGCGGGTATTATCTTTACCTTACTGGGCGCTGCTGTTGATCAACAGGAGCAAGAAATCAAGAAAATGAAGAAAGGTACGTGTAATCGTTACTCCCGATCGACTGATCTCACTTTGAATGACTATACATTTATATACAGATGTTACTAAATTCTTGGAGTAATGTAATCTTTTATATTTACATTCACATAGTACGTGTCTTCTTGAAATTCTATTAGGTATTGTTAGATTAATTTCAAAATCGATATCCCATACTCTTTCCACTCTGATGATTTAGTACACCTGTCTCTCTCTTTCTCTTTCTCTCTATCTATCTACTAGCAACTTCTGAATCATTCAGTAAACTCTATTGAAAACTCTATTGAAAAGTCAATAAATGAATGTATTACGACGTGTTCATAGTACAAGCGGCTCGAGTGTAGCGAGCAGAATTTACGACGATTTGGCCTCTGATAGAAGTTGCTGGTATTCTACAATATCCTCGCATGATATTTACGAAATGTTTCAAAATGAGTGTAGACGAATCGCAGTGGACGCATGGTTTTGACGTGAATTGGTGTGATAATTTTTTATTACGGATTTTACAAATAGCCATTTCTTTTATTCCTTGTTTTTTTTCTACCCTTTGACATTGCATTTGCAACACCCCCATACAGATGGATTTCTGTACCTTTAATATTAACTCATTAACTGATTGGCCATAGAGAATCTGTGTTTTTTTTTATCCGTTAGCGTTTTCAAGGATGAAACACTAATACTTTCCATTTTTCGCAAAGTACAAAATATTCTAAAAATGCAATGATGCAGTAATATTATTTTTTTTTACAATACCCTCCATTAACAAAAAATTCTTTCTCCAATTCAATTATACACATTAAACGTATTAAGGCAAACATCGTATATAGGTAAACATCAAAGTAATTTGTAAATTACAAGTACTTCTTCCGACTTTACTTATCTTTATTAAAGTGCCATTATCATAGTTTATGAGGAATAAGGAGCTCTTATCAATACAATTTTTTCAAGTTGTCATTATTATGTCTCTTTTGTAAGTCATTTTGTGTTTTTGTCCCTCTTTACATAGCTAAAATGTTTCTGCTATATAATGTTTCTGCTCTAATGTTTTTTATCTTTGTCTGATATGTGTATATGAAGTTTCACATTTGATAATTGCAAAATTGAGTAAATTGTTATTATTCTATAATCTTCTCAGGTCACTTTTTTATAGAAATTGTCTTGGAAGTCACGTACTTTTCAAGGACTAAAAATTTATAAATTTTATTCTTAGTATATTCTGCTAATATTATATTGAAGAATATAAGGTTTAATTTTCTATTAAAAAAAAAAGAGGAATTATTTTTAGAAACCAAACTTGTCGGAATCTTCCAATCTTCGATCTTAAATAACTTGCTATTTTTTTTTTCCCCAGTATTTATAATTTAAGAAAAGTACGCCATTTTTGGGACATTTTATTATACATGAAAATAGAATATCAAAGGCATAATTCCTTTCTCTGACGATCCATGCTCCTCTGTACGTCTTTCGTTATTGCACAACCTGGAAGGTAAATCTGTATTTTCCCAACGCGTATATATATTACTCATAAATGCATTTTCATGCACTCTTACAGTTATATTACTGAAAATTTGTTCGTTTACCGTAAGAAACAGCAGCCGTTTCCGATTCTTTATGTTTGACCTTCTGGGCTGTACCTACCTCATTTGTTAGTTTTAAGTATTTTCACGAAAATTAATGAGAAAAGAAAGAAAAGCAAAAGAAATTATAATTAACAAAACTTAAATTCTCTTGAAATTGACGCGACTTATTGGCATATATATTTTCAGATAGATTGCTAATCGATTTCGTTTTGCATGTATTTTTTTATCTAGAGGCTAAAAAGCAGCGGAAGAAGAAGTCATTACCAGGTGAATAATTCTAAATAATATCTATTTATATATATTATATATATATATATATTATTGTTTTTCGATATATCTTCGATATATAATTATGTGTACATACATACACATATACGTTATTATTAACGCCAAGAAATTGATCGAGTTTTCAAGACAGCATTCAATCTTTTTTTTATCTTGTCAGTTTTTTTTTATCTCTCACTTCATCTTCTTTAATTCTCTGTATCACTCGCGGTGTATTTCCTTTTTTCTATGTTACTTGAGTTAATTATACCTACGATCCTTACACTGATATTACGTATAAAAAGACATGTTTCGTCGCATTGGCAACATTCGATTAAAATCAGTCCCACCTCTCTTCGTTGAACACGGTTTAAGAGTGGTACTCGGACCTGGTATATACGGCGCGCCTTGAAGCAATAATATTACCTTAAAATCATGAAAATCGCGGTGAGGGTGAATCGCGTTTTATCTATGGGACTGCGATATACATCGCTCGCTATTATAAACGCTGTATCCAGGACCGAGTGTAAGAGAAGAAACGAAATTAACATTGTCCACGCTTCCGTGTTCCCTACTGATCTTTGCGTGTTCTATTGGCAATGGTTTATATGCATTTGACACGTTAGCGGCTACCTCGTTACTGCATTAGCTTCTCGTTTTCTGCATTTTAGTAATGATATAAACACCCGTGGTTTTAAATCTGTGTTTTTAACATGTAACTGCTGTGTCTACTCCACTTAATCTTGATCATATCTCATTTGAACTTCTATCCATTTTTTAACTCGAGTAGCATCCACTATTTTATTAGAATGCTTTTAACGACTTGGTATATATACTCGTTCTAAGTTTAACGATCGAGGCTCAGTCGGCGTTGCGATCGATCAGCGGCCAAGCATAATCGGAGTGGCTTCGCCGAGGTGCGAGTAGAAATTGATCGAGTCGATTGAGCCTCGATTGGCATATAGCGATGGTGCGCGGTCTAATCTTGGCACTGTAAATCAAGGAGAGGAGTCGGTAGAGATTACCGGGAACAGTCACGTGACGGGAAGAGGCGGCAGCGGCGGCGGCGGCGGCGGCGGCGGCTGGCGGCGGCGGCGGCGGTGGTGGTGGTGGCGGCGGCGGCGGCAGTGGCGGTGGCAACGTCAGCGTCAAGCACGAGAGCGGCGAGAATCATCACGCGGCCGCACCCGCGAGCGCCGGGGAGGGCGGAAAGAAAGAGAAGAGTGTTCTGCAAGCCAAGCTAACTAAACTCGCCATACAGATCGGTTACGCCGGCTCGACCATCGCGATGCTCACTGTCATCATTCTAGTCATACAGTTCTGCGTGAAAACCTTTGTCATAGAGGGCAAGCCGTGGCGAAACACATACGCCGGTGATCTGGTGCGGCATCTGATCATCGGTGTCACGGTGCTCGTAGTCGCCGTACCCGAGGGTCTTCCTCTAGCCGTCACCTTGTCGCTCGCTTATTCCGTCAAGGTGAGACCGCAAGCGGGAGTCCCGTCGTGACTCTTCGGAGACCTCCCGTTCTTTTCTTCCCCCTCCCTCCCCCCTTTTAAAACCGTTTTGTTTCTCTGTTGTGTAGAAAATGATGAAGGACAACAATCTGGTGCGTCACTTGGACGCCTGCGAGACGATGGGTAACGCCACCGTCATTTGCTCGGACAAGACCGGCACCCTGACCACGAATCGCATGACCGTGGTGCAGTCGTACATATGCGAGAAGATGTGCAAGTCGACGCCGAATTTCTCGGACATACCGAGCCACATCGGCGAGCTGATCGTACAGGCAATCTCCGTCAATTCGGCGTACACGTCGCGGATAATGGAGTCGCTGGACCCTACTGAATTGCCGATGCAGGTTGGCAACAAAACCGAATGTGCCTTACTTGGATTTGTTTTAGCCCTGGGCAAGAAATATCAAACCGTGCGGGACGACATTCCTGAGGAAAGCTTTACGCGGGTGTATACGTTTAATAGCGTAAGAAAGAGCATGTCCACCGTTATCCCCAGAAAGGGTGGTGGATTCAGGCTCTTCACCAAGGGCGCTTCCGAGATCATCATGAAGAAGTACGTATATAATTTCTTACACATTCTAACACATATATTTTAACATCGCTTTGCGATTTTCAATACAATTTAAGTCCTGTAATTTCAGTCATTTCTCGGCAATTCAACAATTTTTTCTTACGCGTGAAAACCATCATGTTCTCCGAACGAGAGAAATTCTATTGTCCCGAAATCAGTTACTTTTTTTTTTTTTTAAATCAAACAGGAATTAAAAAATCTGATTGACTTTATTGCAGATGTGCCTTTATATATGGTCGCGACGGTCATCTGGAGACGTTTACCAGAGATATGCAAGAGCGTCTAGTAAAGAACGTGATCGAACCCATGGCATGCAACGGGCTGCGTACCATCTCCATCGCTTATCGCGATTTTGTTCCTGGTAAGGCGGAGATCAATCAAGTTCACGTCGAACACAACGAGCCAAATTGGGAGGACGAGGAAAATATAGTGAACAACCTCACCTGCCTGTGCATCGTCGGTATCGAGGATCCGGTACGTCCCGAGGTACCGGACGCGATCAGAAAATGCCAAAAGGCCGGCATCACCGTGCGCATGGTTACGGGTGACAATATAAACACCGCGCGGTCCATCGCGCTTAAGTGTGGTATCCTGAAGCCGAACGAAGACTTCCTTATTCTCGAGGGCCAGGAGTTCAACCGCAGGATCAGAGACAACCACAACGAGGTGCAGCAGCATTTGCTGGACAAAGTGTGGCCGAAGCTGCGAGTGCTGGCCAGATCGTCGCCCACCGACAAGTACACCCTGGTGAAGGGCATCATCGACAGCAAGGCGAGCGAGAGTCGCGAGGTCGTGGCGGTAACCGGCGACGGCACGAACGACGGTCCGGCTCTGAAGAAAGCCGACGTCGGCTTCGCCATGGGTATCGCCGGTACGGACGTCGCCAAGGAAGCGTCCGACATTATACTGACGGACGATAACTTCTCGTCGATCGTGAAGGCGGTTATGTGGGGCAGAAACGTCTACGACAGCATCGCCAAGTTTCTGCAGTTCCAACTGACCGTCAATGTGGTCGCCGTGATCGTCGCCTTCGTCGGTGCTTGTGCCGTGCAGGACTCGCCGCTCAAGGCGGTGCAGATGTTATGGGTAAACCTAATCATGGACACGTTAGCGTCCCTCGCCTTGGCCACCGAAATGCCTACGCCCGATCTACTCCTCCGTAGACCGTACGGTCGCACAAAACCACTCATTTCTAGGACAATGATGAAAAATATTCTCGGTCAGGCCTTTTATCAGTTGGGCGTAATTTTCACGCTTCTTTTCGCCGGTGAGTACCGTTCCTCTCCCCCCCTCCCTCTCCCCTCTCCCTTCCTCTCGCCGTCCCGCGATCCTTCGACTTACGTCAGTCGAAGCCTCGTCGAACGTTCGACGTTTTTGTCGGAACATTCTAAAGCTTTCGCAAAACGGCTGCCCGCAGGTGACCTGATGCTCGACATCGACACGGGCCGCGGAGTGGCGGCGGCAGGCGGCGGGCCCACGCAGCACTTCACCGTCATCTTCAACACGTTTGTCATGATGACTCTCTTCAACGAATTCAACGCCAGGAAAATTCATGGTCAACGCAATGTCTTCCAGGGAATATTCACCAACCCCATCTTCTATTCGATTTGGATCGGCACGTGTTTCTCGCAAGTGAGTTATCAATTATTCTTGCCCCCGTGTGATCGGAACATAAGGACGACGTCGTTAGAGCAGAATACCATCGATAAATATCTCGCATAGTAGTAAATTTATTTCTTACGATACATTTTGCAAAATAACTCTGGCTAGCTAGGTTTTTAACGATGATTTGAACAGCGTTGTTTCGTGCATTTTTAATATACACAATCGTCCGTTTATTTTTTTTTACAGGTGATCATCATACAATACGGTAAAATGGCATTCAGCACCAGAGCGCTCACGTTAGACCAGTGGTTGTGGTGCCTGTTCTTCGGAATCGGTACGCTAATATGGGGCCAAATAGTTACGACTATTCCTACACGCCGAATTCCCAAAATTCTTTCGTAAGTTAAAATTACGTACTCAAACACACCTACACGTACATACCAACACACGAACACGGGTTTTTTTGTTTGATTTTTGAGCACGAGGTTTGTTGCAAAGAGAGAAATGAACCAAAAAAAAACCGTTTGTGCTCACAACACTCCTGTGCTTTCCTTTTTTGTAGAGAACGATTTATTTAAAAATGAGGTTATTTTGAGATTCATGCATTTTGTTAGTTTCATTTTCAAAATCTGTAGTAAAAATCTTGACAAATTATCGCGCGCGCGAATATACGTACAGTGGCTGCCGAAAGTTTTCATCCAACATATAATTTTATGATATTTTTTAAAAATATATGTTGTGTAAATATCTAAATGTACCAACATTGTGGGTTTTATTATTCATTTAATATTGAACATTCTAAAATTGAAAATTTTTTATACAATATATTTAATCATTTTCAATACAATAAAATTACTTATTGGCCGGAAAATTTTTTGGCAGCCACTGTATATGTATTACGAAAATGGACCGATAATTAACTGATGAATAATTGAAATTTTTGCATCATGATAGTTTTGCTACATACAAATCATACGAAAAATATGAAAAAAAAAATGGAAGAATTTTTTGACAAATAAACTGTCTTTTATGATGACTGAGATTAATATCATTAACGTATTAGCATTGTGCTCAAATCGTAATGCTTGGAACGTAAACATATTTATGGAACAGTCACTATCTAATCTATCATTATACGTGAATTAGCATTCTAAGTTTTCGTCTCATTAACGGTAGATGCCTTTGCATGCCGAATCTTAAACTCACTCGTGCTGATCAGTACATACATCACAGTATATATATATCACAGGATTAGTAACAGTTTGTGTCGATTCCCGAAGAATGTTATCTCCTAGTCGCAAGCTCGCGTGATTATTTCACTTTGATCCGTAACAGGAAATTTTTGACCTGTAAAGTAATCGCAAAGTAACTGTCAAAATTCAATATCTGTATAGAAGCGCATTAGCGAATTGAATACAAAATTATAAATGAACGAATTGGCAGTCTAATTGAACATTGTATAGATATCTCTTTGTAATGACAAGACTAACTATTAGTTCCTCACATAATTACGATTATAATCAAATCCATCGAGCTTGGTGAAAATTTTAGTAAAAACGTAAGACAATTTTCGAAATGATTCTACTTCAAAAATTATTCGGTGCTACAATTGTCGGCAACCATATTGTTTCTAGCGGTCATGAATCACGGGCAATCAAATGTAAATGATCGCGCACGCTCAGATGAACCCAATCCCTGGGTAATTCCCTCGCTCCTCCAACCTGTACGTAATTTGGCCTTAATCGTTGCATGATTACAGCCGTCTTCGGAACCTACGTACTTGTTTGTGTAAGCGGTGTCGTGCGACCGGCGACAGCTCGGACGTACGCGCTGTCGCGAGACGCTAATCGGAGTCCGACGCATAGCGCACGATCTTGAATATTCAACGAGACGGACTATATAAAAAAAAAAACGATCAGACGCGCGAGAGCTTGTTTAGCTTAATGACACGACCGATTATTCGAATTAATTAATTTGGACCGAGCATGAGACGACGCAATCCGAGACGATCGCGCGATCGATAACGCTTATTAACACACGCTCTTTCACTCGATCCCCGTTGGATTTACGCGATCTCTCAGCGTTTTTCTTTCACGTCCTTACATCTATCTTGTTCTCCTTATTCTTGTTCAACTACGTTCTCTTCACTCTTCCGTCGCATATACACATACTTACACGATCATGCCCGACCGGACATGATTCTCTCTACGCCTATCGATTGAAATCGGCGTAATCTCGGCGAGGATCAGTCTCTCCGATGCTGTAAGCAAAGAAAAAGTATTTTCATCGAGAACGAAAGGATAAAAATTTTTTCCACACTTGCCCGCCTCGGTTTGAACTTGAAATCTGAACTCGCCGATTACAACAGTTTCGATCGCATTCGTACTACTCTTTCACATCGATATCTTTCCCTGCTCCCTGTCTCTTTCGCTCTCTTTTTCTTTTTTTTTTTTTCTTCAAGCTGACAGCTCCTAATGCAAGAGAAGCACAGTTTGAATGCCGCCGCATACGAGAAGTTCGTCCCGTGTAACAGGCGCGAGAGAGACGAGAGCAAGTTAATCTCGCGTCGAGTCGAGAATATACACGCTTTTTGCCTCTACTCTCTCTCTGTGTACGCGAGTCGAGGGCACTACTAAAATGCTACACGAGCGGAAAGGGTCAGCTAGCCAAAGGTTACAGGGAGTGTTCTCTCTCGCGAAGCTTTTACCGCCGCGCGCCGAGTATGTAGTACGGGTACACGTACCACCACTACCACACTTAGCCGCTTGTATAACACAACGTAACACCAGCCGGCTATTCACGCTGTTCGAGTGTGTGTGTGTGTGTGTATGCCGTTTCGTAGGTGAACAGAAACCCGATATACATATTTCCCTCCGATATATTGTATGATATTGTACGTCGCGTCCATCGCGTCCCGGCCATCGCCTGCAATGCATGGCCAGGGCACGACGGTGCGAGAACCGATTGACGTGCACTCGCTATATACATGAGCAACAGAAGAACGATCCTCCGTCGGGTTGGTCCCCTCGAGTTCACGCGCATTTCCGCGGCCGAGCTCCTTGAAAGGGAGAGACGCGGTGGATAATTCCATTCGTCCACATCTCTCCGTTGCCACCTTAGCTTCGCTCGATTTTTCTTTTCTCCCTCGCGCGCGTGTTGAACGTTAATTGTTGAACGTGAATTTACGGACCGGCCCGACCGACGCATCGTCTCTCCTCGTCTCCATCGACGAGTGCCGGGTTCTCCACGAGAGAGCCTGTGCGAGAGGCACTATAAATAGCGACGACAGGGCGACACGTAGTCGCGTCGGCACTATACGCGCTTCTCCGCGCTTTGCACGTCGCTCAACAGGTAAGGGGATAATCGCACCTGCTTCTTGCCAAGACGACGACCTGACGCAAAATTCGACGACGTGTCCTGAAAAGACGTAGAAATAACGGAGACGAACCGACGAAGGTATTGAGCGCGTAGAAAGACAAGCCAAACGGAACGGAAACATAACGTGTTCCACGAAGGTACGGCTTATCAAAGCGGCAAAATGTTATCTGTACCTCATCGCGGAGTGAAACGCCCAAAAGGAGGCGTTTTGAGGGAAAACTGACGCATCACACACACATCGGATGCAAAGAAAAACAAATGCATTCTCTCTGTCATCTCGCGCGCATATATTTTCTCCTCTCTTTTTCTCTCTCTCTCTCTCTTTCTCTCTCTCTTTCTGGTTTTCTTCTTTCCACTCATTTCTCGCATTTCTTTGCTGTACTTGCTATCGATTGTAACATGGAAGGCTGAAATCGCGGCAACGAGATTGAAGAAAAATCTTGCCTCTCTAATGCTTTATTTTACACTGACTAACATTCTTCACCGATAGAATGTACGTTCTTGCTCACGACACATCCGCACACTTGCACCCATTATGCATCTTCCTATTCACTGACCAAACGTACGGAGTGTTTGTTAAGCAGCCCGTTTGATCACCGAAGATTGAAACAATTTTTTCAGAGAATAATCAGAGATTAATTATAAACACTATTTGTACTCCTTTAAAGCTGGATATCTTGATCATTCCTGCTGAACTCACAAAAAAAAATATCATTTTGAATTAACTAGGGAATAATAGATAAATTGATCTATTCCATATCTGGAACGTGACTGAAGAGCCGTGCATGTCTCGAGACTTTCATCAACAGAAAATCATTTTAGCGTCATCAAACGTGCCTATTGGCAAGCACTCCGCATTTTCCCCAATCACGCAATCACTCCACCGATCGCACGCACAAGAAAAAAACACGCACCTGATCCACCATCTCTCGCTCACCCCGCCTGACGGCCTTATCACGATCACCGATAATTCTTTTACTTACACCATATCGAGTCACGCGTAGCGTCAGCACATCGTAAATAGATTAGGGATTTCCGTTGAGAGGAGCGAGGGAAAAACGGTATCATGGGTGCAGCGCGCCGAGAAGAGAGCGCCGGTTGCGAAACTTCTGTCTCGGCCGCCGAGAAAAAAAAACAGATACAAAGAACAAGCGAAAGAAATTAACAAAACAAACCAACACCATTCTCTTATTCCATTCAGTTTAACAGGAAGAATCCGAGTGATGAAGAAATGGTTTCATGTTTTTTTCAAAAACAGATGGGGCCGCGGCCAGCCGGATGATATCGGTGCGATCAATCTAGGAGACGAGAAATTCGACCCCGACTCGGATAAAAAGCCGCGCGCAGGGCAAATTCTATGGATCCGTGGTCTAACACGGCTACAGACACAGGTAACTATCCCTATCTCTCTTTTCTCTCTATCTATCTATCTATCTATCTTATCTTTCTCTGTCACTCTGTCTCTCTCTTTCTCATTCTCTCATTATCTCATCATTCAAAAACTCAAGATTCAATATATTCTCTCGAATTCCTGTCTATATTCACGAAAACAGAAATGAGAAAAACCCAATAAAAAAAAAAAAGAATACCGCCCCCGGATCCGACACGGGTCCAGGTGGCGAGATCACACGAGTCACATACGGTCCTCTTATAAACGTCTTTTTTTTTTTAACTCTCAGGACTCTTTTCTTTTTCCTTTTCTTTACTTTGTTTCTTTCTTTTATACAGTGCGCGCGCGAGACCACTCGACGCTCGCACGCGACGTCGAACGTTACGCGCGCGCCGTATTTCTCTTATTATCAACAGATACGTATATATAGCAGATTGTAATTAAATCCACCATTTTACTTGTATAAAAACTGCTACCACCATTACTCTACTTGTTACCACCGACAGCGACGACAACAGCGAGTTTCAGTTTTCGACCGTTACCTTGGTTTGCATTTTCATTTGAGTTCCACCGTTACCGCGTTATATAGAGTGCCGCGCGCGGGTGCGCGTTTTTTTTTCCACACTTCGGATCCGAATGAAACCGACGACGACCGTGTGCGATAAGAGTGCCTTCAACAGACGATTGAATCGCGTCCCGAAGTAGACGGGATCGTTAACCGCCCGCGCCGGCAGCCGCCGTCGTGGTAGCGCGCGCGCGGGGAACGATCTCTCTCTTTCTCTCTCTCTTGCTGTGTGAAGGAGGAGTGGAGAGCCACGCGCGCGGATTTTTTTCTCTCGCACACACACATACACACGTGGAAACACCCTTCGGTGTGTTGCTCTCCTACTCTCTCCTTCAGAGAGACGCGATTATACATATACTGACCGTGTGTCTCTTACCAATTAGGGTATACAACACGTGCACAGATTCATGTACATATATACATATACTATATTTATATCTATATATATTTTATAAACAAGTAAAAGAACTCAGTGTGTAAGTCTTAACGCCGATAAGAAGCTAGGTCTAATCTGTCATGTCATTATCTCAGGTAGGAGAAATCGGTCGCGGGCCTCGATCGACCGAGCCCCGGTCGATCGGCCCCGCGATTAGGGTGACAGGACCGAACGTAGAGAAACGGCAGACAAGAGACGGATAAACGCGAGTAAAAAGAAAGAAAAAAAAAAGAAACGAATTTTTACCTGAACTCGTTATGACTCTCGACCAGCGTCACTGATCGCGCATGCACGACTCTTCGACGAGAACGACGCACTGATAGGGTTGACGCACATACACATAAACACACATAGAGACCTGCCGTAGTCAACGCACAAATTAGTGCTTGTTTTCCGCCCGTATATCTTCTCCCCCCCCCCTTATCGTACATAACGCGAGTACCGGCGATGTGGGAGGGACGGGGGGAGGGACAGTTGGGACCAGACGCGGTGATCTCCTTATCCGCGGGGGATTTGCATGGGAAATCAGCCTGCGATCGAGGCAAACGTACGGACGTATGTCGGGGACATTATGGGAGACACTTCAGTAATTCTTCTAGATTCGAAGATACGACAGAGATTTTTATCCCCCACGTCCACGTTTTCGTTTTAAGGTGACAGAAGGTTGACAGTCTTTTCATGTCTTCAAATCGAACGAGAATTAGCCGAGAGTGTCCCGTGTCTCCTGGAGACACGTATAGACAAGTGGAGAGACCGGAATGTGCAGATTTATAAAACGGTGCAGATCCGTCGTTTGTTTCGATCCGCTTTACTTTGTCATGCAAATCGGAAAAAAAAAATTGTCCCAGCTTTCCCGATCGCGGTACTCTCCCGCATCCCCACAGTGAAGATCGCGAGTGTCGTGACCAATGCGTAGGGAGAAATAGTACCACCAAGCATCACCGATTTTCTGATATTGAGTCGAGTTTCCTGATATAACTAACTTCCTGGCGTCGACGAGCTTTCGACCTGAGCACAGTAATATATCTTACGTATTTGCGCGTTACATTATATATTACATATATATTATTATTATATACGTTCTTATTCCCGTACAGCTTGCATCTCCACAGTAGCTCTCCACAGACAGCCAGAACCAACTTAGCAGTGGTCCACGCAGTCCTCAGCCAATATCTCTCTTTCTTTCTATACTCTCTCTCTCTGACTCTCTTTCTCTCTGTTTGTTTCTCTCCCGCTCCCGCTCCCGATATCTCTCACGCTCGGTTTTTTCCCCCTTCTCTACCTCTTGATATATGCTCTATCACTCCGTGAGTCCTCGTGAGATTACGTGTCAGAAACGCTTTCGTTCCCTCATCTCGGGAGGGCACGTCCGGGAAAAACCCCGAAAGTATGTGTGCGTGTGTGTGTGTGTGTGTGT